>NW_028259152.1:15439807-16044230 GCF_977971745.1 Zootermopsis nevadensis | reverse complement strand
CGTGTGAAATGCTGTAGAACTAGCGTATAACCAGTGTGATTTGGCGACAAGATTGGGCCCCACACCACAAACACAGGGATGTGATGTTATATATGAAATAAACTTTTCTGGAAAGATGAGAGTAGGATGAGTCTTGGATATTAATTGAATGTGAGAAGCAGAAACTGTTTTGTGAGTCGATTGGACAGAATGAATAATGAAAAGTAATTATCATTTTGTGTAAAGTGTCGAGATAAATGCGTGGATTGTTCGAGATATGCCAAGTTGTTTTTTTTTTTGCAGAAAATGTTGTACAGCGATAATTATTTATTTTTACAATGTTTTCCTCTTTCAAAAAATGAAACTAATTCCATGGAGAAAGCTGTTTTTTTTAGTCATATAGTCTAAGAAATTCCCTGTCATGAACGCTGTTTATCGTGTTCGCAAAAATCTGTCATTGGTTCGTATCCAGAGCCAGATTTATTTAACATTTGTTTTAATATTGTTTTTCCATCTGTGTGGTCTATTTCCTTTGGGTTTTATATCTTAAAATTTGATATAAATTTCTCGTCTTCTGTGTGTGCTACACACCTCACCAGTTTTATTGTTTGATTATGGTAATAATATTTGGAGAGTATTGCAAATTGTGAAGTTCCTCATTATGAAGTTTCGTCATTCTCCTGTTACTTACCCTCGTTTAAGTCACAAGAATTGAGACATTTACGATGAGGATCCAAGTCTTACTTCCGTACAGAGCAAATGTTAAAATTGTTATGTTGTATACAGATATTAAACTTCGTTTTCAGTTCGGAGATGCAGATCAGAAGATTCTGAAATGAATTCTGGGAAACATTCTCAGAATTTAATCTGCTCTCAACTTCGTGAATGTACGTCTGTTTTAATTTTTTAATGATTTGCAGATGACAGCAAATTTCTTTTTTTTAAAAAAATTGAATTGTTCTGTGATAAGAAATTTACTTGGGAAATTCATTTTAAATTAAATTCTCTGGGATTTTTCTTCAAAGGTTCGTATGAAAACTATACCCCAGTTTTATATCCTTGCAATTGTTTGTTGCTTTATCTTAGGAATGAGGATGTTTGAAGACAGTATTATTGACAGTGTAAGTAAATTAGTTATAAATTCTCCATAATTTATTCTTCTCATTCGGTACTGTTCGGGTGATCGTGTCCTTGTATGGAGCATGTTTAGGGATGTAAGTAAATTCAGAATTTCAGTTTTGAAACCTCAATAAAAAATCTCGCAACTTAGATCAGTTAAGATTACGTTAAGGTTTAAATTTGGGAATAGATTTTGGGCATGTTTATTAAAATTTACCGACTTCGAAGACTGCATAACACCCGGGTTGGTGTCAACATATTTTTGAGTTGCGTGATAAATAAATATTGAAATTTTTGCAAAGAAATGCGTATTTATTTACAAATGTAATAGTCATCTGTCACAAAAGAATTTTGCAGTAAATATTTGAGTTTATTAATTTGAATGTAGGAACTTGATTTCTGCATGAACTTTGTTTTGATCTTAGGTTTCGTGTCAGAGAGCGTATTGAAGGGGATAGATTTGAAAATTCATATCTGTTCGCTTTGTTTAGTAAGAGACTACAAATGCTCAAATATACAATTTTGTTAATTATTATTTGTATTATTTCAGAAGATGATACAATTACATTAACTCTGCGTAGTCATGACTTCGTGTTCCATTAAGATAGTTTACTTAGATTAGGTATAAACTGCCTGAGTAATCGCTGATATTCAGCAGAGTTAATGAACCAAGAAAGTGTTTAGATTCCTAAAGCAGTTGCCTGAAATAAATCCCATTATGAATTCCAATCTTAGTTTTCAAATGTAAGGTTTTGTTTGGCAGTGCACGAACATATTTCTGACGCCTGCTTCTCGTACAGAGGCAACATCGTTTGGATTTAAAAATTCCTGTCATTGTAAAATACTGCCCACTGAATAAATCCAAAGGGCCCTTGTATAATCTGTTAATTCTGCAAAAACAAGTGTCTCATTTCTCACTAGGGGTCACTTTGGATGTCCCAAAGGACATTATAAAGCGAAATATTAACCTTATTATTGATATGCGTGTTGTGTTTGCGAGAGGAACCTAACGGTTGTCATTTTTAACACCTGAAATAGTTGAGTTGATATAATTGCGTCATATTGTGAATTAAAATTTAATTATTCGTGTTTTTTTCCCCGTCTAATCACAATTGTATATAAATAAAATTATACATAATATATTAAAATATCATTTACCAAATATGTAAATGATATTTTAATATATTATGTATAATTTTATTTTATATACAATTGTGATTAGACGGGAAAAAAAACACGAATAATTAAACCTGCAATAGATTTTCTTATTTACTAAGTGCCAAGGTGAGGTATGCAATGGTTTAATTCATTAAAATGTTTTTATTTAATTCGCTGAGTGTTTGTATACGTCTTTTTTGGGACTTTATGTATTTGCAACATTTGATTTTCCATTCAGCATTTCTGGTCTCATATCTTGGAGTTCCACCGAAAGTTTCGAGGGTCAGACTTACAACATTAAAAGATTATTATTCCTAATAAATTTTGAGGACTGAATTAGGCAACCTATTGTTTCCCAAAGTGTGGTACACGTCCTACCGGTGGCACGCACAAGGGTTCATCGACAGAAAAGATGTTTAGAAAAAATTCCCGCTGTTGTCAGAGGTACGAAGTAAAACAGTCCTCATTTCCTTGTCTGTCTGGAGGGGATCTGATTACATGTCTGTTCGTAACGAGAGGCGGCTTGATAATACACCTCGCTTGCGAAAGCGGACATTGATAATTATATTCACGCCGTAGCGTTATCGAAATAATCCTCGACGACCTTACCCTCATTGGGTTGGTAACCCTTGGCTTCTACAATTTTATGTAAGATTACTAAAGCCTCCGAGGGGATTGGCCATCTTTGGCGCGAGACCACCTCCGGGGTCTATTATTATTATTAAGTGTTCTGTCTTACGACAGGTCCATTGCTCTGCCCAAAAAGAGCTCTCCAGTTGTCCCTATTCTCGGCTTCTCGCTTTAATTCCTGGAACGTCATCTTCTTTCCTTGTTTAAGGTCGTCGGTTAGCTGTATCAATCTTCTTCCTAGTCCTCTCTTTCCTTCAACCTGGCCTTCGATGATATCACTCAGTAACCCATTCCTGCTCATAATATGTCCCAGCCAGTTAGCTTTCCTTCGTGTAATCGCCTGCAGAATGTTTCTTTGCTCGTTGACTCTCCTCAATACTTCTTCGTTGGTCACTCGATCCGTCCACCTGATCTTCTCTATTCTTCTCCAACACCACATTTCGAAACTCTCCAGGCATTTCTGTTCCTTCTTCCTGAGTGTCCAGGTCTCTGCTCCATACGTAACACTTCACTAGTTTCGTCTTCATCTCCAAGCCCAACTTGCTAGTGAGAAGTATCCTCTTCTTGACGAAAGCTGCCTTGGCCATGGCTATCCTTGCTTTTACATGCCTTCAACACGTGATCCCAGCAGGACTTTTAACCCCCGGGACTTTCCTCAAGCCTTCCTTCAGCATGCCTGTGCTTTGGGGCCCAGCTCCAGGGGGTCTGCCTCTAGGCTTTCTCTCCTGTGTCTGATAAGGATGTAGTCATGTAAAATGTACTTAGTTGTTTAATTTAGAAGATAATGTTCTTGATTATTGTAATTTCACATCGCTACATGTCTGAACGGATTTGTTATTTTATCTCGAACGTGCAGATAAGGGGTGACTTGTTTGTTAGAAATTCATAATTTTGTTACCATATGGCTGTCATTACATAATTCGAACCGAATAATTGTATGTGGGAGTAGATACTATCCAGCCTCAAGTCTTTTTTACTGTCAACTGATAAATTTGTTTTATTATTATTTATTATTGACTGCAAATGGGTTTATACCCGGTGGCAGTGACCATGAGTCTTGAAACTCCTCATCATGAATACACAGAGATAAACTATGAATGTGTTAACATCGAATTAAGTAAGCTTTTAGCCTTTTATGTTTGCAGGGACTGAAACTTTTACTTCAGTCTTTCGATGTCCCTTCGGCTTGTGTTGGTAGAACAATTTGGGGATTCCGTCTTCAGGATTTGTTTTCAAATATAGAAATTTGTTGATGAAAACGTCGGTAGCTTTTATTCGCACGCGTGCAATTAATAACTTAAGAAGAGCTGAAGGAATTTTCGTGATATTTTACATTGGGGAATTTTACTAAAAGTTGTCGACATACTCCAGTTTTTTTTTAAAAAATCAGACAACAACGGACCATTTACAAGAGGATCTGTATGTGTTCGTGAGTGGTGAAGTGACTGGGTTGGGAATTCTATGGCTATTTTGGTTGCATGGGAATCACCAGCCATGCACGTAACTACGTGGTGAATCTAACCGTGATGACGTTGCCAGGCACACCCTACCTACGCTAAGGTAATTGACTTCAATTAATTGTGACGTCATTTGCATTTTTTTAAACGGTCAGATATTGGAGAACGCGCCAGAATTGGGTGTTCACGTTGTCGTCCGTTGGTGTCTTGACATTTTCAGTATCTTCATAACGAAACGAATTTGTGCAGTGTTCTCGCTAACTGGTTCATTTGCATTGTACAAAACTGTTGAAATGTTCATAACCTGTTATATTCTGGAATATAAGCATTTGTATTCGAGAGGGTCTTGGCTCGAATCTTTGCCACATTAAAATTCGTAATTTTATTAAAGTCTTTGCAAACTTATGCTGGGATGGTATCTCCAGATAGGCCACGTCCTTGCAGTACACAATCGTCTTTATATTAGTTTAAAGAGTGTCGTTGAGTGTCTTCTATGAATTAATTCGTATCAATCGATAAGACTCCTGATAATGACTAGGCCTGCAGTTTGTTGACGTAACAAATAACTTACTGATGTTCCGTGATGACTAGATTTACCATGTAAAGTGATAAACAGCTGACTGACACGTCGAGCCTCTCCACTGTGAAAAAAAAAAAATTCCCTGGTAGCTTATAGTCGCTTACCTAGTCAAAAACATTACCCATTATTTCGGGTTTATTTTCTATCATCCATGACAAAGCCAATCAGTAGGTCTGGTCCATTCTCGACTTGCCGGCGTCAAAGATTTGTTTTTGTAGGTAATGTAGGTTGCATGTCAGAATCGGATTGATTTACGTGCTTTGTTGTTAGCGGTGTTATGACTATAGGTTTTAATATCAGAAATGCAGTTTCAGATAGTTAACTGTAAATGGTTGTGTTTATTACCAGGAGATTGTTTATCCGTCTATATGTATGCACATATGTACGAGGTGCGATCGGAAAGTTTCAAGACTGCGCGTATAAAAACCCGCACACTTATCTCAGGTATTAAATTCATCCATCACCCTCGAAGTAGTTCCCCTGGGAGTGAACACAACGATCTCAGCGTCGCTGCCAAGCCTGGAAGCATCCCTGGAAATCTTTCCTTGTCAGCCTGTCAAGCACCATCTGCGATTCTGCCTGAATCTCTTCTATCGTCTCAAATCTCCTTCCCTTTAGCTGAATTTTCATCTTTGGGAAAAGGAAGAAGTCACACGGCGAATAAGGAGGGTGCGGGATGACGGCCATGGTGTTTGAGGCCAAAAACTGCCGAACTTTGAGGGCGGTGTGCGCTGGCGCGTTGTCATGATGCGTCGCATGTGGAGTTCTTCCTTTAGAATCAGCTGACAGGTCCCATAGCCTATCCCAACAATGTCGCACAAGTCGTTGATGGTACGACGTCGATCTTCGTGAATGGCCTGCCGAATCTTCGTTACATTTTCGGGCGTTGTGCTCGAAGATGGTCGTCCAGAACGCTCGTCATCATCGACAGAGGTTCGGCCATTTTTAAAACGTGAATGCCACACAAAAGTTTGTGCACGACCCATTGCGGACTCCCCAAATGCTTGCTTTAGCTGATTCACTATGAATGTAGGCCGCACTCTCTGAAGGCAGAAGCTCGTACTACATCCGGTTCGCCCTCTATTGACACAGTCTTGAAACTTTCCGATCGCACCTCGTACAAGCTTATGTAGCAGGCATGTAACTGAAGTTATAGCCACTCTCAAACTGGCACCAAATGGATGTGAGTGGTCAGCATCATCACACTGTAACCCCAGGAACTGGTTTTCCCATGCCGTTTGGATATCCGTTCCGGAAATGTCGCTGAGAAGTGAAGCTGCCAACGGGTGTGCCAAAAATTGGTTCCTGGCCTACAATCCTCAACCATTTCGTGTAAAAGCTCCTACGTTTATCATATACGTAACATGACGAGCTGTAGTTGGCGGATTCTTTAGAGGACTGTTCTGTTGTTTTCCAATGCTGGAAAACAACAGCCTTGGTCGCCTTACGGATTATTGTAAGGCGAAAATTTCGACCATCTTACTGAGTAATCTTTTAAGTACACAGAAGTCACCTTCATATTGACCAGATATGGAAGTGTCAGGTGAAAATTGAACCCGCCGTCAAGGCTGTACGGGGCATAGCGGAAGGCTGTGGTTTATTTAGGATCCATATAGAGCACCCTTTTTCGCTGGCGTATTACTAATTCTAATTTAACGCATTAAATGTCCCACTAACGAAAACTTTTTATGTCAATATTATCACGTATTCCGCGTAGAAGCTGTCATGAAATTTGTCGGCGAGATAATTCAAGTCACTCACAGAAGATAAGCGATCTATCGATCACGAGTACTTTTCTGTGATCTCAGCGTTGCTCTGCAACCTAGTGAAGATCCCGTGGTACACGAGAAATACCATTGTATTTCCGAAGATTAAAATTGCGTCGATATATTAATATACACTGATTTACGGGTTTTTTAAACTTCTCTACTTAAAGAGATGATAAGATGATAAAGTTGCGTCATATTGTGATAAATATATATTTGTTTAAATCTTGTCAGTCTAATCACAATAAAATTGCTATTAAATATTAAAATATTACCATAATTAACATTTAAATATTTAAAAATATATTAAATGGTATTCTCTATCTCTAATGTAAATCGAACATTTCGATATATTTCATATTTTAAATACTGTTTAGGTGAGTTTGGGGTTTCAAAGGGAAAATAAATTTCTCGGGATTTTCTTACCATCTCTAGGCGAATGTTTGATTTTCTAGGCCACTTTGAATCTCCTGCTTGGAAATCTTTTGCTAATTCATAATTTATGCTCATTTTGTGCTATTGGAGGACATAACCTCTGTAGTTCAAACAGTGCCATGTGACTTAAGAATCGCTCCATAAGTGTGATTGCTTTGGGGTCACGAGTTCGTGTCTCCTGGCGATGAAACATGCGTTGTTTCCGGTTAATTTTATGTGCAAGTTTATTTTGTTTTTAAATGTGACATTCTGCTTCGTATAGACATTCTTATGTGAACAGAGGTGAAGGGCTTTATTAAAAGTTTCTGTATATCGGTTGATGCGCATCGGGGTTTCCGTAACCTCCTTCCCACAAGTCAACCCCTCGCATCCATTGATTCATCTTACCACAAAAATAGCACTCCGTTAACACCCTGATATAAAGATCAACGTCCTCCCGACTAGCTAGTTCCGTCGACGGGATCCAGTCGACTGTAAATGCGCCGATAGACCGGCTATAAATAAAGCTGACGGTTTGTGGCGCCAGTGGGTGGCTGAATCGGTTGCATATTGCTTGAAGTGTAGATCCGGAGTTACCTGGTTTGCGGCCAGCGTGAGGTTTTAGGTGCTCGCAGACTGCTCACGTAATGTGGACGGTTTCACGATCTCGATCTCAAGGAGCGCGAGGCGTTCACCGCGTAGTTGGTGTACCGACTGCTATCGCCCTGATAATGTAGGCAGCAGGGACCTCTGAAACGTCGGTAAACTTCTACCAGACTACACGGCGCAACACCTCAGAAGACAGAAATCTTCGGACTCACCGCCGTGAAGACCTCAAATCCTACATGAGATTTCGATTAAATTTTGTAGTGCGGTGTTAACCTAAAGATGGCGCGCTGTGTGTTTGGCTTATATCGGTCCAATATAATCTGTACTTTACGTTCATTCAACCATTTTATGGGATTTTGTGCAATTGGCCACAGAACGAAGGTATTTTGAAACCCTCTGCGCTGTATTCTGAGGCCTTGATACTGGCTACAGGAACATCAACCAGGGTTCCTGTACGTCTGTTACGTGGCTTATCAAGAAATTCGACAGCCGTTATCTGAAGTTAAATGAAGGCGATGTCAAGGTAAAGTAGGCGTTGGTGGATGTTGGACTCTACGTCGTATCTGAAAAGTGGCACTAATGCTCCATATTTATTCTCATGCTGTGAAGTACTGAAAGGAATAAAAAATCTAGACCGGTTCTAGTGGCGTTGAGCATTAAACGTGGACAGAAGTTCGGAATGGGATGATATGAAGACCGATGTTACGTCTTTACCTTCAGACTGAACTTGTATTGGGTCTCATGAGAATTTATTTCAGTACTGTGAGAGACACACGTGGGTCACAGGGCTAATATACTATATATTATATATTTTTTTATTTATTTGTGGTGTTCTGTCTGACGACAGGTCCATATGAACAGGATCCTTCCATCCTTTTCTCGGACTGGGACCTGTTCATATACGTTCTTGGCAGATGATCCAGAAGTGGTTTGCCATTGCCTTCTTCTGTGTGTGAATGGAGTAATTGTTGGGATGCCACAGAGGAAAACTCCGTGTTGCGTAGACCACGGCCTTGCCCAACACAAGTTATAAATTCGGGCACCGCCGGGAATCGAACCCGAGACCCCAGGATTACAAGGCCAGCGTTCTAACCGCTAGACCATCTCATCTTATTATTATTTAGTGTTCTGTCTGACGACAGGTCCATATGAACAGGATCCTTCCATCCTTTTCTCGGACTGGGACCTGTTCATATACGTTCTTGGCAGATGATCCAGAAGTGGTTTGCCACTGCCTTCTTCTGTGTGTGAATGGAGTAATTGTTGGGATGCCACGGAGGAAAACTCCGTGTTGCCTAGACCACGGCCTTGCCCAACACAAGTTATAAATTCGGGCACCACCGGGAATCGAACCCGAGACCCCAGGATTACAAGGCCAGCGTTCTAACCGATAGACCATCTCATCTTATTATTATTTAGTGTTCTGTCTGACGACAGGTCCATATGAACAGGATCCTTCCATCCTTTTCTCGGACTGGGACCTGTTCATATACGTTCTTGGCAGATGATCCAGAAGTGGTTTGCCATTGCCTTCTTCTGTGTGTGAATGGAGTAATTGTTGGGATGCCACGGAGGAAAACTCCGTGTTTCCTAGACCACGGCCTTGCCCAACACAAGTTATAAATTCGGGCACCGCCGTGAATCGAACCCAATAACTCTTGCGTTTTGTGTTAGCGGGTTTTGTATGATTGTAAACAGTGTTGAGCAGATGATCTGTGTGATATGGAGAAGTGTAGGTAGGATTTCCTTTGCTGCACGGACAGAAGATTTCTTGAATACTGTTTGGACGAGCATCGGTTACGTAAGTCTTCAGAGGATGGGCGTTGTCGCCTAGGATGACGAATGACATTTCTGTGGCACTTCCTTCAAAAGTTGCAGGTCTGGGTGAGGTAGATCAGGAGTTTTCCAAGAAGTGATATAAAGTACGAGCGGAAAATGCATCATCATCATCACTTTCCTTCCGATGCCCACAGAAAAGTCTGCATTCAGACAAAACTCTTTGTAGTTGAAGAACATTTTTCAGATTTTTGAAGTGCGCTTAAGTCCAACGTTCATCTCATGGGGCTGCTATTTCCACTGATGAATACGAGCTACGACTCCTGTTAATCCGTTTTAATGATCGTCTCGTTTTTGCTGTCATGTTAACTACCGCCATCTTTTTTATTCGCGTCAAAGTACTAATTTGTGAGAATTAGGAAGTTGGCGGCCATGCTGCTTGTACACACCATTCCATGTATAGTTAAATGTTGTTACGATGATGGCTGTACAATAAATTTGCAATAGCTAATGGTGCAGTAAATATTTATCTTTTGACTGACGTTACGATAAAGACCATCAATCTATTGTGAGTGGATTTGATAATCTTTAATGTAGAGTATAATGTGCTGTCATCCTACCTACAAATCAGCTATGATTTTATTAATAAATGCCAGTATCGCTTGCTTTCAACTACGAGCACGATAAGGATAGTTACGAGATCCCTAAGAGATAAATTTCTAGTGTGTAAGCATTTTTAAACACTTGTAACTCAGAAGTTGCGGTTCAGTTTCGGTCAAACTTTTTCATATTTACGAGGTGCGATCGAAAGGTTTCCAGACTGCGCGTATAAAAACCCGTACACTTATCTCAGGTATTAAATTCATCCATCACCCTCGAAGTAGTTCCCCTGGGAGTGAACACAACGATCCCAGCGCCGCTGCCAAGCCTGGAAGCATCCCTGGAAATCTTTCTTTGTCAGCCTGTCAAGCACCATCTGCGATTCTGCCTGAATCTCTTCTATCGTCTCAAATCTCCTTCCCTTTAGCTGAATTTTCATCTTTGGGAAGAGGAAGAAGTCACACGGAGCTTAGAAAGGAAGTTGGGGTCGGTTCTTGCAAGATCTTTGAGCTCCTGACAAACGAGAAGTCGATTCTACTTCTGGTCCTCAGACAGGATGCGTCGCATGTGGAGTTCTTCCTTTAGAATCAGCTGACAGGTCCCATAGCCTATCCCAACAATGTCGCACAAGTCGTTGATGGTACGACGTCGATCTTCGTCAATGGCCTGCCGAATCTTCGTAACATTTTCGGGCGTTGTGCTCGAAGATGGTCGTCCAGAACGCTCGTCATCATCGACAGAGGTTCGGCCATTTTTAAAACGTGAATGCTACACAAAAGTTTGTGCACGACCCATTGCGGACTCCCCAAATGCTTGCTTTAGCATTTCATAGGTTTCCGTAGCCGTTTTGGCGAGTCTTTGGCAAAATTTGATGCACACGCCATTCCGAAATCGCAGGAGGGTCGGTGTAATGCACTAGCAAAACGCCCGTAACTAAGAAACAAATGCTAATTCGATGATGCCGGCTGGCACACTGATTCACTATGAATGTAGGCCGCACCCCCTAGCGGCAGAAGCTCGTACTACATCCGGTTCGCCCTCTATTGACACAGTCTTGAAACTTTCCGATCGCACCTCGTAAATGGATTTCTTAAAAAGTTTGGTACCACATGCCTGTGTGTGATACTACCTATTTTTAATGTCGTTAACTTGTCTTATAAATAATTGTTTTTTTAAACCCTGAGGACCCAAAATGTAAAAAAAAAATGTACGAAACTGTACCACCTTACCCCTATATTTACTACAGGTGCTTCGAGGGTTGGACGAAGCTACAGACCTTAATTACAATCCAGCATCGCACGAGGCGTGACATGAACAGATTTTTTATCAACTTGATTCTTTTGTTCCATGAATAACGAATTAGCAGAGTGCGACATTTTTGTGATGTTTTAATTTCCGCTGTGTGCGTGTTAAATATCGGGGGATAGCCTATCGATGTAGGGTCTTAATGCATAAAGAATTCCGTATGCTGTTCTTTTGATTTCCCACTGTAGGTTTTCAGATGTCTTATATACGCATTGCTTCAGCGTTGCAGGAAATGGGAATTGTCGTCCTACCGCTCGCAATATTTCTCTTACTAGTCATATTAATGCACATATTAAGAAGTTGTTCTCTATCCCTCGTCAAGAATGTGATTGCTAGTTTTCGTGAATCCGTGCTTAAAATTCTAATTACAAGAGACAATTTTTCTCATTGGTACACGACTAGCTTGGGCAAGCCAGTGCCTACTGCATATTCTAGGATAGCTGGACTTCGATTCTTAGCACAGCTATATCTGACGTTTTTTTTTTCAAAGTTACGCCAAACGAATGCTGAAATATTTTGCTTAGACTCTTGATTCCCAGCGCCGACAATCATTTGACTGTTTTGACGCCCTATGCGTCTGGACATTATCGTTAGGGAAGCCATAGAGATCGGCCATCGAAAGCGAAGGATGGCTCCCCATCGAGTGGATCCTGGAAGCCTGTAGAAAGGCTGTATCTGAACACAAGCCACACGCGTCCTACAGATCTGACCTCTCTTTTCGGGGCACTTAAAATGGGTCCTTTGACCCAGTCTTCTCTTTAGGCCCTCAAAAGGGCCGACTAATCCCGCTGTCTTCACTCTCGATTTTTTCCATTAGTGGTCGGATTTGAAACCTTCCTCCTACATCATGTTCCACTCCCTTGACTCTGATTGGTCAACGTACTTAGCCTTATCCTCGACCTAACTTCATGTAACTCGTCAGGTTCCTAATCGTCTTCACATCAGCCTTGAAGATGAAAGTAGCGTGTCCCTCCGTAAACATAATTTGCATCACCGTAACAACTTTGTACTGCATGCGTCTTAGTAAGACGTGAAGTTTGTGTTCTGTTTTATCGAGAAGTAAAGTTGTTAAATGGAAATGTGTTCTGGTATTTTAAGGGTTTATTTTGTTGTAGGCTAACTTAAACATTTTCCGTTTTTTATTCTACGTTTGGATGTGCGTACATGAGCAAGTTTATTGAACAGCTGGTTGGTTTCAAGTCTGCGTTGATGACGTAAGAACGGAACTAAATTATCCTTAAGGCTTTGACCGGGATGTTCTTTTGTTAAATCTTATGTGGTACCGCCTGATTCGACTTCTAATGGTTAAGTGAAGTGTTTTCTTCGCGGTACGGTCTGGATTCGTAAATATTATGAAGACGAGCTTCGGCTTCAAAGGGTTAACCAGCTGATTTTCGTAATGGTGAGGTGTAGTGTTTTCTTCGCGGTACGGTCTGGATTCGTAAATATTATGAAGACGATCTTCGGCTTCAAAGGGTTAACCAGCTGATTTTCGTAATGGTGAGGTGTAGTGTTTTCTTCGCGGTACGGTCTGGATTCGTAAATATTATGAAGACGATCTTCGGCTTCAAAGGGTTAACCAGCTGATTTTCGTAATGGTGAGGTGTAGTGTTTTCTTCGCGGTACGGTCTGGATTCGTAAATATTATGAAGACGATCTTCGGCTTCAAAGGGTTAACCAGCTGATTTTCGTAATGGTGAGGTGTAGTGTTTTCTTCGCGGTACGGTCTGGATTCGTAAATATTATGAAGACGATCTTCGGCTTCAAAGGGGTGAACAAGTGATGTACGATGAAAAGGTTGCAGGATCTAGATCTGCTATAATGGTGGGAGATTAAGTTGCGTTACGGATTTCATAGACAGCGTTCGAGATATGAGTTAATAGCCAACTTAGTACCGTACAACGTGTCTAAACGGAGCCTGGATTTAACGAAAACTTTGTTTATTTCACATTCTTGATCATTTTTGTTTATTGCGTGGCTTGGAAAGATGGTCAGAAAGTCGTTTTAGTGTACGTAATATCTGAGTAGCAGCCACGGTGGTCTAGCGGTTAGAACGCTGGCCTTGTAATCCTGGGGGTCTCGGGTTCGATTCCGTGCGGTGCCCGAATTTATAACTTGTGTTGGGCAAGGCCGTGGTCTAGGCAACACGGAGTTTTCCTCCGTGGCATCCCAACAATTACTCCATTCACACACAGAAGAAGGCAATGGCAAACCACTTCTGGATCATCTGCCAAGAACGTATATGAACAGGTCCCAGTCCGAGAAAAGGATGGAAGGATCCTGTTCATATGGACCTGTCGTCAGACAGAACACTAAATAATAATAAGATGAGGTGGTCTAGCGGTTAGAACGCTGGCCTTGTAATCCTGGGGTCTCGGATTCGATTCCCGGCGGTGCCCGAATTTATAACTTATGTTGGGCAAGGCCGTGGTCTAGGCAACACGGAGTTTTCCTCCGTGGCATCCCAACAATTACTCCATTCACACACAGAAGAAGGCAATGGCAAACCACTTCTGGATCATCTGCCAAGAACGTATATGAACAGGTCCCAGTCCGAGAAAAGGATGGAAGGATCCTGTTCATATGGACCTGTCGTCAGACAGAACACTAAATAATAATAAGATGAGGTGGTCTAGCGGTTAGAACGCTGGCCTTGTAATCCTGGGGTCTCGGATTCGATTCCCGGCGGTGCCCGAATTTATAACTTATGTTGGGCAAGGCCGTGGTCTAGGCAACACGGAGTTTTCCTCCGTGGCATCCCAACAATTACTCCATTCACACACAGAAGAAGGCAATGGCAAACCACTTCTGGATCATCTGCCAAGAACGTATATGAACAGGTCCCAGTCCGAGAAAAGGATGGAAGGATCCTGTTCATATGGACCTGTCGTCAGACAGAACACTAAATAATAATATAATAACACATTTAGCATAGAAGCCTTTAGAATTCTGACATTTTTGGCTGTTGTGCGTCTTAATTATTTATATAGCCTATTCAGTTTACGGGTTCGGGTTTATTTTGTTCAAACATCTTACCGTCTTATCAGCCGTATTTCGTTGTAGGTTGTTTCTTAGTGGGGGGGGGGGGGTTATCTGATCCGCTACTGCAGATTATCTGGACTTTAAGCGTTTAATCGTATAGATTATGAAAATCAATGTTACAAAGTCCGGAATGTCTCGGCTAAGATATATAAATAAATGATAGGTCATTTGCTCCAAAATGTTTTGTTAACATTCATCCTCTCTAAACACGAGAAGGAAGATGAAAAATGCAGATCTGGAAGTTTTCCCACAAACTCAAGAGAAGAGTGAGAATACGAATGGGGTCCAGGAAATGGAAGAAGGGAACAAGTTAGGAATAAATATGAAGATGTGTGACGATGACTGTCTTCTTGGATGTTGCGCCGTGTAGTCTGGTGGAAGCTTATCGGAAGTTTCAGTTGTGCTTTCTGCTTCCATCATAAGGGAGTTGATGGATGCAGCTGGTACCTCTGAAACGTCAGAGAACTTGTACTGGATTACACGCCTCAACATCCAAGAAATCTTCCACCCTGTTGTGTTAATTTAATTTAATTTTTGAGTAAAATTGGGGCGATGCATATGTCGAAGAATCTTGTTATTGTAAGTTAGGAAATGCACGCGAGGCCCTTTGTCAGAGGAGATACTGGAAGAACCTTGCTTGTAACTTGGTACCCAACGAAAATAAGACAATGGCATAATACGTTTCTTTGTACGAATTGAAAAAAATTGTTTTCGTGCAGAATGACCTCTTTTGAGAAGCTTACACCTGCCTTTGAAATTCCCCTTTCAGAGTATCTCACCAGCACCAATTTTTTTTTTGTAAACTGGTTCAGCCATTCAGGAGTCTTATAAGCGTAGACTGATTGGGTTTCATTAAAAACAAGTGACAAACACATGGCGCTATAACTGACCTTGAAACCTCCGACCCTCTATTGACCTTTGTTAACGAGAGAACTGGGGTTTGGGTAGCCACTTCGTGTTCCAGAGCTCGTGGGTAACGACAAGCTTATTTGAAGTCAGCCATGTTTGCGTGGTTGGGTCCTGACGTCATCACGGGCAGTGACGCCCTCTCAGAGGATAATGGATTCGTCGCAGAGGATCACGCATGATGTCCTCCGTGATCCTTCCACTTCACAAGTTCTAGCTATAAAATGGAATTAAAAGATACGAGTTTGGAGTTTTCTGAAGTTTTCTGGTCGGAAGGACATGACGGGCAAATGCAAGTTACTGCTCCTCGAAACGCTTACAGGCGACGAAAGCTGATGAACTGTACACACAGCTCCTACTTGCTTTCTGTGCCTCAAGGACTAGACTACCAAGGAAGACCAATACTACAGCCTTAAAGAGACAATCAACTAACTCCCCGCAGAGAGCTGAAATTTTAGAATTTTACTCGGCCCGACCAAAGGATCGTTTGGCCCGAGCCCGAGGTTTAACTTCGCGTATTTTACTTGTACTCGAGCTTCGCCCGATTTCCTTTCATTCTAGGACGTACGAAGCCCGACCCTTTTAAAATGCGCCCCGACTTCGTAATCATCATTTTTGCATGTTTTTTTCTAATGTATGAATTGCAGTAATCTTTGAGTGAATTATTTAACAACGCTTTAAGAAGATATCAGGTAGTTTTGCGTTTGAGGAACGAAACAAAGTTATACGATGTAAGGTGTTACCTCGAACTATTTCTGGGAGGAGCAGATACGAAAATCCAAGGAAATCATGTCGGTGGGATTTGTTTTCAGAGCCCCGAAATGTTCTGTATAACTTTTGATTGCTGTCATTTAAAACCCGGGACAGACCCGAACATTATACGTGCTCCCAGACCCCGGACATCGGGATAGACGAGGCTTCGGTCTGTGCAGACCTGTAAGTCCCTGCGTAGGTTATATATGTTTCTTTTTGTCTGTAATATCCGTGTTAAACGGAAACATTTCTGAAACTGAGCAGTCTTCCGATGTATCTATATCACGTTACCTACATGTTTACTATATACTCGAATATCCGTGATAGTTCAGTCAGCAGTTGGCTTATATTTCCACTCCATTTACGAAATTACTGCCAGGAAGTTTATGGAAGGAAACAGCATTTTTTGTCTCTCCACAGTCTGTATAAACTGGAAGTTCTTTTTGACGAAAATTTGGGTTTTACTTTCTTCCTGTAACACTACTGTCCTGGGTAAGAGGTGTGCACCGGGTATTGGTTGGGAAGCCTGAAGGGAAGAGACCTATCGGGAGACCTAGACGTAGATGGGAGGATAATCTCAGGCGGGATCTATGGGAGATAGGAGTTGAAGGAGACTGGATTTTGTTGGCCGAGGACAGGGTCCGGTGGAGGGCTTTGGTTAATTCGGTGATGAACCTTTGGGTTCCGTAAGCCATCTAGTTGGTTGGGTCCACTATTTGGGAAGCCTGATGGGAAGAGACCGCTGGGGAGACCTAGACGTAGATGGGAGGATAATGTTAGGCGGGGTCCATGGGTGATAGGAGTTGAAGGAGACTGGATTTTGTTGGCCCAGGACAGGGTCCGGTGGAGGGCTTTGGTTAGTTCGGTGATGAACCTTCGGGTTCGGTAAGCCATCTGGTTGGTTGGGTCCACTATTTGGGAAGCCTGAGGGGAAGAGACCGCTGGGGAGACCTAGACGTAGATGGGAGGATAATCTCAGGCGGGATCTATGGGAGATAGGAGTTGAAGGAGACTGGATTTTGTTGGCCGAGGACAGGGTCCGGTGGAGGGCTTTGGTTAATTCGGTGATGAACCTTCGGGTTCCGTAAGCCATCTGGTTGGTTGGGTCCACTATTTGGGAAGCCTGAGGGGAAGAGACCTCTGGGGAGACCTAGACGTAGATGGGAGGATAATCTCAGGCGGGATCTATGGGAGATAGGAGTTGAAGGAGACTGGATTTCGTTGGCCCAGGACAGGGTCCGGTGGAGGGCTTTGGTTAATTCGGTGATGAACCTTGGGGGTCCCGTAAATCATTTAATTAGTTATTTAGTTACTTAGTTAGTTGGCAGGACTGTGCTAGGAACTTACGTATGGTTTTCAATGGGAATGCAATAAATATAGAGGAACTAGAAAGTGGAAACATTGGATGAGAAATCGCGGAAGTAGTTACATGTTAAGGCAAAGAATATGGTACAGGGTATAAAAATAATGTCTTCTCTGATATGAAAATATTGGGCTCCATTTTGTTTTTATCATCCGGATCAGTTGCGTGGATAGGGAAGGATGCTAAATTAAATTACAACAAAAATTTTAAATTCAATTATTTAAAATCTTTTATTTTGTATTCAGAATAACTTTCCAATAGCTTTTGATTAAACGAATGAAGTACGTATGACCCCTTCGAGAAGAAGAAAATATAGGAAATTTTTTTGAAATTGTGCATTTGCGTTTTACACATTCTAAGTGTTTTTTTTTAAAAAACTTTAAGAGTGTGTACATTGATGAAACAAAGATTACTGAAATGAAATAACACACGTCCGGTCGAGTTAGGCCACAAAGACTCTGTTCTGAGATGATGTGGCGGTTAGTCTGGTACAAATTGACAGAGGTTTCAGAAATGATTGGTCAGTCATCTTCATAATCGTCTTCTTAAGGGCTCCTTCTTTTGGCTTTGTCTCTTTTGTTAAGTTATCGAAGTGACAAGTGCCGAGGAACATTAGTTGAGGTTTTGGCCGCTTTGGGATAACGCTTTCTCCCGTCCTTAAAGACACTTTTACTGTTTCCCTTGGCATTTTACAATCAGATTTGATTGATTGTAGTAAAATTCAAAGGCGTCTTATTCATCTCAAAGCAAGTTACAGGTTTTCTTGATAACACTTACAGAACAAGAACCCTGAAGATCGTGAATTTGCTTTCAGCGTTAGGTATGAACATAATTAGTTCGTGTTTCCTTAATTTAATTGCCACGTGGTCTAGCGATTAGAACGCTGGCCTTGTAATCCTGGGGTCTCGGGTTCGATTCCCGACGGTGCCCGAATTTATAACTTGTGTTGGGCAAGGCCGTGGTCTAGGCAACACGGAGTTTTCCTCCGTGGCATCCCAACAATTACTCCATTCACACACAGAAGAAGGCAATGGCAAACCACTTCTGGATCATCTGCCAAGAACGTATATGAACAGGTCCCAGTCCGAGAAAAGGATGGAAGGATCCTGTTCATATGGACCTGTCGTCACACAGAACACTAAATAATAATAAGATGAGGTGGTCTAGCGATTAGAACGCTGGCCTTGTAATCCTGGGGTCTCGGGTTCGATTCCCGACGGTGCCCGAATTTATAACTTGTGTTGGGCAAGGCCGTGGTCTAGGCAACACGGAGTTTTCCTCCGGGGGCTTCCCCGATTTCTCCGTGGCATCCCAACAATTACTCCATTCACACACAGAAGAAGGCAATGGCAAACCACTTCTGGATCATCTGCCAAGAACGTATATGAACAGGTCCCAGTCCGAGAAAAGGATGGAAGGATCCTGTTCATATGGACCTGTCGTCAGACAGAACACTACATAATAATAAGATGAGGTGGTCTAGCGGTTAGAACGCTGGCCTTGTAATCCTGGGGTCTCGGGTTCGATTCCCGGCGGTGCCCGAATTTATAACTTGTGTTGGGCAAGGCCGTGGTCTAGGCAACACGGAGTTTTCCTCCGGGGGCTTCCCCGGTTTCTCCGTGGCATCCCAACAATTACTCCATTCACACACAGAAGAAGGCAATGGCAAACCACTTCTGGATCATCTGCCAAGAACGTATATGAACAGGTCCCAGTCCGAGAAAAGGATGGATGGATCCTGTTCATATGGACCTGTCGTCAGACAGAACACTAAATAATAATAATAATAATAATAATAATAACAAATTATAGGTCCGTAACTTTAAAAGTTTTGATAACGGCGAAACGTCTTCCATTTGCACAATACATTAACAAAATGGATGTCGACCCAAGATACATTATGTGAGTTGCAATATTTTCCGGTATAGAGCTGCTCATGAAGGCTTGGTCTCAAGTGATTTGGTAGCACAAGACTTGTTTAAGCGTTCTTGAGCAGACTGTACGTACAACTGCACTTTGCCCTCTCATCAAGAGTCCTAGTACCGGTGTAAACAAACACTACCTCCAGCAAGGCGAAGGGCACTCACTGATCAGAGAGGGTATAAAAGTCAACATTCTGTGCCCAAAGAGTAGTGATTAGGCAAGTATGTAAATATGCATTTTGTTCTCGTTAATTGTTTATATTAAGGCTTTTTGTTTTAAAACGTGCTTACCAGATATTAGTTTCCAGTTGTAAAAACCAGTTCTTACTATCAGTAATAAATATAATTGTTTATCACTACCTATTGTCTATATAATTTTTGTGTGAAAGTCGCGATTTGTAATCTGGACGTTAAGATATTCACTGAAGGAATTTAGAAAAAAAAACATATGAACGTCTGGGTAACTGTGTCACCGTATGTCTGAAATACATTTCCCCCTCTGCACATGTCTTCACCGATGTAATATTTGAAGTATTATTAGACTTTTTCGTCGGTAATGGAGTCTAGACGAGCAGGTTGATATTTGAATCCTAAAAATAAAAATATACGTGCCAGAAAATTCCCGCTAGGATTCGGGAAAATATCAATTGATCACATTTACAGATCGGGTCCTGACAGGAGAGAAATTAGTATAGAACGCTGGCCTTGTAATCCTGGGGTCTCGGGTTTGATTCCCGGCGGTGCCCGAATTTATAACTTGTGTTGGGCAAGGCCGTGGTCTAGGCAACACGGAGTTTTCCTCCGTGGCATCCCAACAATTACTCCATTCACACACAGAAGAAGGCAATGGCAAACCACTTCTGGATCATCTGCCAAGAACGTATATGAACAGGTCCCAGTCCGAGAAAAGGATGGAAGGATCCTGTTCATATGGACCTGACGTCAGACAGAACACTACAAATAAAAAAAATACACAAGGCATGAAAAGTTTAAACATCCTTTTATTTTCAAGATGGGTGTCCTGTGGGTTGTAGCGATGTGTAACCTGGTAGAGGCTTACGGACGTTTCAGAGGTACCTGCTTCCTCTGTCATCACCCTGTTGATGAAGGCGAGTACCTCTGCAATGAGAACTGTAGATTCTACCGTCAGTCTTGTGCATGAAGTTCTGATATTTTACTGACGCTGGTTCATATTCTTGTCGATTGATTGGTTCTTATGTAATGAAAAGGCGCTGTCTCAGGTGAAGGAATTGTTTGGCGTTGAATGAAGTGGAAAGATGGTGAGAGTGTAAATATTTGGAAGTGGGAGATTTTGGCTCAACAGTGCTGCTATAGTGACGTCAACGCTAACTCCTAAGGATGACGGTAATTTATTTCTCTAAATACCTTCTTGTCCTGAGTAGAGTTCCAGATCGAGCAAGGTCTGGCGGGAGTGGAAACGAGATGGTATGGTTAAGAGTTTGTGTATGGCGTCTTATTGAGCTTTGTTAATATCTTAACGGGGGTGGGACGACCGACAACCCGAGTTTCTTCCAAAATATGGACACACGACTTTCACTAGGTTCTTAGAAAAGAAAATAGATATGTTTTTCCATGGATTTAGGATCCTAAGTTTTAATGAGCGTACGATTGGGAGTTAGAAAGTGTGGCAACATAAAGGAGATCTAAAACTTCTTGACGATGGTGAAGAGTCAATTGAATGAAAATTTTCTTGGATATTATCCATCGTCTAGTAAATATAAAACGTAAAACGACGTTTCGGAGATGGGACTCTATCTCCGTCTTCAGGTTCCTACACAGTTGGGCCCACTAGATAGAGTCCCATCTCCGAAACGTCGTTTTACGTTTTATATTTACTAGACGATGGATAATATCCAAGAAAATTTTTCATTCAATTAACATAAAGGAGTTTAATCCAAATATAAAATTTCGTGAAATTTCGTATCAGGGATCTTCATACATTTTGTTGTAACTCTCACAACTGGGAAAGTGAGGAAAATATTCCCAGTATGACTCAGATTTGCTATCGGAGGATTAGAAGCATGAACACGTGTACGAAATTATCGCTGTAAGACCTGAGGTCGGTTACCGACTCATCGGTAAAAAAATGTTTTGTAATGGTTGTTGCTTAGGCTCTGCTGTTGACATTAGTACGCCTGGTAAACACTACGAATCGTAAACATCGTGTTATCAGACGCCAAGCGTAACTTTTGGACTGTGCTGTTAATCTTGGTAACATTCCGTCATGTTTCTGTAGTGTCACCGCGATTAATTAAAACAAGATGAGGTTTGCGATGTTGGTTATTTTGAGGGGTCGTATTTAGGAACATACAGTCACTGCTGTAACGTTATATGTGTAATTTTGTGTAGGAACCAGACAACTAATGTTTACAGAAAGCCTGTCAAACTGTCACCTACCTTAACTATAAATTAAGTCATCTCCCGGGTATTAAAAGAGGATTTCTGAGTCTACTCGGCGTGGCTTCTAACGTCTGACAAGAACAACGAGACTTGCTACATTAACTTGATAACCTTAGATATAATATCAGGTAACTTGGTGTCTCCAGCGTTGTATGAATTCATTATTTAACATGTCCTTAGGAAGAAGTTACCGAAAGTGAGGAAACGTCCTTTGGTTCCGTGTTTTTCCGGTGTGCGAAGGGGATTTGTGCGCCGCGGTGGTCTAGCGGTTAGAACGCTGGCCTTGGAATCCTGGGGTCTCGGGTTCGATTCCCGGCGGTGCCCGAATTTATAATTTGTGTTGGGCAAGGCCGTGGTCTAGGCAACACGGAGTTTTCCTCCGGGGGCTTCCCCGGTTTCTCCGTGGCATCCCATTCACACACAGAAGAAGGCAATGGCAAACCACTTCTGGATCATCTGCCAAGAACGTATATGAACAGGTCCCAGTCCGAGAAAAGGATGGAAGGATCCTGTTCATATGGACCTGTCGTCAGACAGAACACTAAATAAATAAAATAAAAATAAATCCCGGAAGATAGAACATTGAGGATGTCTTCAAAACCAGACACGCCCATAGGAGTTTTCTTTTGAAAACAAGCCACGAGTAGAACCTCACTTGAATGAGTCTGTTGTGTCCCATGTGACTTGAGGAAGTTACGCTGGTAAGCAGATTGACAATTGGTTGGCCGTGCGACTGCGAGAACATCGGCACAGTCTCAGAGTGTCCTCTAGTAAAATTAGAACTGGCTCAATGTGCCTGTGAGGAAGATTATCGGATCGTCTGTGACAGCGTCAGGATTTTGCAGATTGAAACTAACAACAGGTGTAGGGAGTTCGAGAAAACAGGCCACGTGGCGTGTTTGATAAATCCTATCAGCCGACCCAGGTTGGAAGTGGATTCATCTGTCATCAAGTAGGTTAGGAAGGTTTAGGGAAGTCTAGTTGTGGCGGGTTACTTTGCTTGTCGCTGAAAATTTTAGTTTGGTTTAGTGGGTTGATTTTTAATTTTAATTTCAGGTCCTTGTGGGTGTGTCCGTCACAGTAGGCTTGAAGCGAAACGGATCCTCTGATCGTACGTGCTGTCTGCCTTACCGCCGACAGACAGATGCACTAAATCTCATAAATTGTCTGCAGTTCTTTTGTTGTTTGAGAATGAACAGTCTTAGTTACACTGTAAGATAGTACTGGAGCTTGTAACATAGTTTACGTGACTTTTTTTACAGTGTAAATACTATTGGTGGGGGATTACAGTCGTTACAAATTGGGGAATTGTGTTTTGTGAAAACCACAACATTTTTTTTATTTGAAATTATACTCAAAAGGACAGGTCCATATGAACAGGATCCTTCCATCCTTTTCTCGGACTGGGACCTGTTCATATACGTTCTTGGCAGATGATCCAGAAGTGGTTTGCCATTGCCTTCTTCTGTGTGTGAATGGAGTAATTGTTGGGATGCCACGGAGGAAAACTCCGTGTTGCCTAGACCGCGGCCTTGCCGAACACAAGTTATAAATTCGGGCACCACCGGGAATCGAACCCGAGACCCCAGGATTACAAGGCCAGCGTTCTAACCGCTAGACCACCTCATCTTATTATTATTTAGTGTTCTGTCTGAGGACAGGTCCATATGAACAGGATCCTTCCATCCTTTTCTCGGACTGGGACCTGTTCATATACGTTCTTGGCAGATGATCCAGAAGTGGTTTGCCATTGCCTTCTTCTTTGTGTGAATGGAGTAATTGTTGGGATGCCACGGAGGAAAACTCCGTGTTGCCTAGACCACGGCCTTGCCCAACACAAGTTATAAATTCGGGCACCGCCGGGAATCAAACCCGAGACCCCAGGATTACAAGGCCAGCGTTCTAACCGCTAGACCACCGTGGCGGTCTTACTCAAAAGTATATGATTAGAAAATAAAATAGATTTTAATTTCCCTGTTAGTACTTACAGGACAAATCAACCATTATAGTATAATTTCTTTCCTCGCTTTTATGAACATCGAGAAGAAAAATGGCGCTACGACTAGATAACTTCATTTCCTGTCAGAGCTGAAGTAATCAGCTGACCCGCGTGTTTGTGACGTGCCTTCTTTTATCCATCTCTTCATTAAGCGTAGTCGGTGGAAAGTTTTGCAGACAAGAGAAATACTTTAATTAGCATTGCTTCTTTCAGTACTTAAAGACTAGAAGCTACCGTAATTTCATTTCTATTGAAATTGAAGCAGAACGAATGAGATTAAAGTATTTCCGTTCCCGGGATCTCCAGTATTATTATTCCTCTCCGTGGAGACCAGATAATAATTCTGGCGGATTAAAAAGACATTACAGTACGAAATCTTCTGTGTCTGAAGCTGATGTAACGGTGGACGTTGCGGTTGGCTGTGAGGGGGCAGAGTCCATCTTTCTGTCGCTAATTGAGGAATACGAGCTGGAATGTGTCGTCGGAGCTGAGCTAGGCGTACAGTCTGGATCGTGGGTGGGAAAATTGGGGCCATATGCAGCGTAAACATGAACCGGATTTTTTTAAAAAAATAATTTTGGGGATTTTTACCAAAAATTTAGTAACCTTTTCACTTATATTTAGGATTAGATTGTTTACAGACAACTTTAGATGAGGTCTTGGATAGTTTTTTTGAGCTGACGTATCTTAGTTTATATTGAAAGGAGTTTCATAAACTGACGTTTTACCTTGCTTTGATAAACATGAAAAGTAATTTGTATAACTGAGTTTAAGTGTATTTTGATGCACATTTTTAGCGGTATTAATTAATTAAAGTCGTTCTTTGTGACCGAAAATGTCAATCGGGAGTTGTGTCCGGTGTTTGCCGTCTATTTGGTGACTCTTTGGTTTGCCCATCGCAGTCTGATCACAGCTCACGTATCTTTGACGGCGTGCCGTATAATTGGGCCAGGAAGCCGGTAGAAATTTTAGCCGTGACCACTAGATTGTGCATGTGCCGATGTGGTTGGATCAGTTGTGGCTTTGTTATGGCTAGAACAAAAGCGATCACCAGCCAAACACGCATCTCTGTGCCTGATACGACAAACCGATAGCTTACTCAATGGAGTAAAACTACGAGTTGATCAGTTTGTTGAAGTGCCTCGCCTTGTAAGTTCTTTGTCCTGTTTTCGGGAAGCCGTCGATTCATCTAACTCAAACCTTCAAGTTTTTGTTAAATGCCCATTTTAAAATGATTCACTTCCATCGACGCCTTGGTTTTTGAGTTGGTTTTATTTCTTTACGTTTTCTGTCTACAGTTTTGTAGACTCGTAGACCAAAGGGTAGGACGTTATATATATGTCATCTTTCTCTCGAAGTGCGAAATGTGACGGTGAGATCCCTGGAGCCTCAGCTGTCTAGAGGACTTAATGCAGTGTGGCATTGTGCTGCACAAATCATCTATTTTCAGGGGAAGAAATAACTGTAGCCGTCTCTAGAGCGAAGTCCTTCACTCAGCGTTTTATTACGTCACTGAATGGAAAGTACTGTGGTTTAATGACAGAACTAGGCTTTATCCTAATCCTGTTGGTAAGGAGAATTTCACGACGCAGTTTTCAAGTTTATCAACTTCACCCGCCTTCAGTAACACGAAGACAGTAATCACTTAATGGATGTTTATTTATTGTATAAAACTAATGTATTGGGTGGCATCAAACTGTAAGAGGCAAAGCTTATTCACGGAGGAATATGACAAATTATAAGATGTCGGAAAATTTACGCCGAAAGATACGAAGTTGTAACTGACTTCTGTAATGACACTAACTAACTAACTAACTAGTGGGCTTACCGAACCCTAAGGTTCATCACCGAATTAACCAAAGCCCTCCACCGGACCCTGTCCTGGGCCAACAAAATCCAGTCTCCTTCAACTCCTATCTCCCATAGATCCCGCCTGAGATTATCCTCCCATCTACGTCTAGGTCTCCCCAGCGGTCTCTTTCCCTCAGGCTTCCCAAATAGTGGACCCAACCAACCAGATGGCTTACCGAACCCGAAGGTTCATCACCGAATTAACCAAAGCCCTCCACCGGACCCTGTCCTGGGCCTACAAAATCCAATCTCCTTCATCTCCTATCTCCCATAGATCCCGCCTTACATCCTCCCATCTACGTCTAGGTCTCCCCAGTGGTCTCTTTCCCTTCAGGTTTCCCAACCAATACCCAGTGCACACCTGTTGCCCCATCCATGCGCGCTACATGCCCAGCCAACCTCATTCTTCTCGACTTAATCACCCTGACAATACCGGGGGAGGAGTACAGATTTTTAAGCTCGTCATTATGAATGACACTTTGTATAAAAACGCGGTGTGAGATTTGACTGTCTCGTGGCGGTGAAAATGTCGATGGGTTGTGATGCCGTGTGATCTTGTAGGAGACCAACGACGTTTCGAAGGAACAAGGAGGTTTCTGAATCCATTGTGTGTGACGCCGCGTGGTCCCGACCTTCGTCTGCTTTACCGGCAACTGTGACTTTCATCAGTCAGTCCACGCGAATGCCGGGATAATATCCTGATGTAGGGACTGCCTGCTTCCAGATCCTCACCTGCTCATCATTCTTGATTATCTTCCCTTGTCTCTCGACGTACTTTAAGCAGTTGAAATGGCATCGCCTGATGATCTTGTAGCCAATGAGAACTATTCTGGATCTGTACCAGTATCTCTGTATTTAGTCACTTCACTGACTCTGCTGGCAAGAGTTCATAGAATCCGAAGAATTGCACGGCCAACGAAGTCTTTCGGAGTCACAGAGATAGTTTGGCTTTACAGTCTCAGACATGGTACGTGGCTCGGTGCTCTTTTCTGTCTTTGTAGAAGGGACGTCGTGGAATTCATTTCGTCCAGTCCTTGTTGTTGCTGTTACGATGAGACGAGACAATGTCTTAGTGGAACTGGGCCTCTTCGGGGCTCGTTATCCATTTCCCAGATGACAGATGCACTTGTGAATATGGAGTCGCGGGTGGATTGATTTATACTGGGCAGATCGGAGAACACGGAGAGAAAACTGTCCCACTCCCACTTTGTCCACCACAGATCCCACATGGATTGTCCCGGTCTGCGAACCCATACCTCCGAATTTAGAATTAAGTGACAACAGATGTGTGTGTTCGTCCGCACGTTTCATCTCTAGAATCGTAGGACGAATTTTGATTAAATTCTGTGTGGACGTTACGACATTGAAGGTACCCCAAATCTTCACTTTGTAATTCCTGCAGTCGGTAACAATGATATGGCATGAACACGAACTTCTGAGGTCTGAGCTATATTAAAGCCACTTAACATGTGGTTCTGAAATAATGTATATGATAATGCATGAATGCAGTGATTCGTGGAATGTGTGTTTACGTTTAACTTTGATGACGTTAATTAATGAAATATCAGGTCTTAAGCATTTGTAATTTTATATGGAATACAGGCCGTTTTATGAGTCAGTTACAACGTGGAGGTAAGGCGAATATTAGAAGTGATGTCCGGTAAATTTAACTATGACCAAGAATTAAAATTAAATTATTTGGTTATTCCGTCAAATCACAATGTATTTAAAATAAGAATAATTAAAATAATTAAAATATCATTCTTTGTTCCATATCGAATAATCGATTTACAATTGGAACAGTTACAACATGTTTCGGTTTTATTAAACCATCATCAGGTGTAAAATTATATTAAATTTAAAACTCAATTACAATTTTTTACAATTTTTTGTAGTGTAGTTTTTTGGAGGTCGTGTCCAGATATTTTCATATAATGGATCAACTTTATTGTTTGAAGTGATGCTTTTGATGTTTTACGTCGGTCAGAGATGAAATAGTAGACAACACAGTTGTGTCTGGAGGTGATTCAGAAGTATTACCGTATCCGATCAAGGTTTAATACACTACGAAAAAATTGTAAAAAAACTGTAATTGAGTTCTAAATTTAATATAATTTTACACTTGATGATGGTTTAATAAAACCGAAACATATTGTAACTGTTCCAATTGTAAATCGATTTTTCGATATGGAACAAAGAATGATATTTTAATTATTTTAATTATTCTTATTTTAAATACATTGTGATTTGACGGAATAACCAAATAATTTAATTTTAATTTAATAAATCACAATATGACGCAACTACACTATTTTATGACCAAGATGGTATTAGCAAAGAATAAGGTTCTCCCAAAAGAGAAAATAATTTTAATAAGCCTTCTCCTGCTGTTCAACAACAATAATAATAACAATAAGTGGAAGGTAAAATCGAAAGTAATTATAAAAATTATAGGAGCAACTGGAAATGTCACTGAGACACTCAAAAAATATTTTGCCATCATCCCGGGCGAACACAACAGGGAAATTTAGAAAACCGTAATCCTAGGAACATCATACATCATTCGAAAGACGCTCGTGTGAAATATATAATATATTTGGAGGCTTGTTGCTTTTTATTCGGGTCACAATTTGGAAAACGAATTGCTCCAAAACAGTGGCCCAGCATTTAGGCTTTGTTCACAGATGATCGACTTGGCTTCCACGGGTGAATTCCGTCTCGTCCCATACTCTGCGTAGCACATCGTCATCGACACTAATTGCCGGGTAGTGGGTTCTTTATCTTGCGATGTTCCCTTGGGGGTTGTGGCGCATACCCGGAAATTAAAATCAGTGGGTGGGAGGTCGGGCGAACGTGGCGGCCATCCCACTTGTTGGAGTGAACAAGGTTTTGATTTTTTGAGGCATTGCTGTGGTGTTGTGTCTCGAAGGATGGTTGAAGGACATTGGAGGTCAGATCTAGTGGAAATCTGTTAAGTAGGTGCGTCAGGACTCTTACGAACCTCAACTCAAATCTGCTTGTAAGCAGAACATAATTGATTTATATATGAAGCAGAATTATGCTGAGTCGAGAACACTTGGGATTCAGGTAGTGTGACAGATTCGTGTCGCACAGAAATTCCGAGAATAATTAGATTCGTTCATTAGATGTCGAACTCGCATTTAGCTTCAGCACTGTTGACAGACAGTTACAGTGATGGACTTAATGTTGATATGTGCCGAATAATTGCGTGCTGTAATATCGTTGTCGTATTTTGAATTAAGTGCTTTTGCAGTCTGGATCATAATTCATTGACTCACACATTTTATTTCGTGATAAAGTAAACGATTAATACACAGGTCGTATGCCTACTTGCAGGCAGTGGGGTTCATATATGACCTGAATAAAGCGTTGCAAGTATTTTGAATTGTACTATCGCGGCCCTTCCTTTCCCTAAAATGAAATCATACAAGGACTTTTTTTTGTAGTGTTCTGTCTGACGACAGTTCCATATATTATGAACAGGATCCTTCCAACCTCTTCAGGTTGTCAAGGACCTGCTCATACATATATACATTCTTGGCAGAGATGATCAGAAGTGGTTTGCCATTGCCTTCTTCTGTGTGTGAGTGGAGTAATTGTTGGGATGCCACGGAGGAAAACTCCGTGTTGCCTAGACCACGGCCTTGCCCAACACAAGTTATAAATTCGGGCACCGCCGGGAATTGAACCCGGGACCCCAGGCTTACAAGGATAGTGTTCTGACCGCTAGACCACCGTGGCGAACCAATACAAGTACTATGAAAAAAAACACTTTTATTGTATCCAATTCCTGATACTTCACATTGTTCTTTAGTTGATCAGGTTTCAAATCTTACTCTGGGCTTTCTGAATGAAGTCTGCGCTCAATGAACGAAGTATGTCTGACGCTTTGAAGCAAATGGCTACCCAAGAGTGAAAAAACACAAGGCTCGGTTGTTCCACGTCCCATCCCGTAAATGCTGCTCCTAATACGAACAGAAATTAACGTAATTGCTCGAGAGTGGCACACATGCACAGCGACGTGAACCATCGGCACGCTTCGAGACACCCGGGTGTGTTTGTGTGCTCTGAATTTGTTGTGGGTCCAGTCTCACCATCTTAAGTTTTTTTAAGATATGAATGAGATAGCCTATTCATATTCAGTGACTCCGTATGGTTGGGTCTTTGGTTATAATATCATTTTTGCAACGAATTCTTCTCGGGCTACAGCTCGTACTCGTCCTTCGTGCCAACTTCAGTACCCTGAGGACGAAGATGGTTCTTCGAAACGTTGGTATGTTCACTGTGCAGGAACCTGATACGGCTGGTAGCCCGAGAAGAATTCATAATACTTTGTCAGTCACCGTGAAAGTCTCAGATCATGCAATGTCCTTTATATATATTTTTTTTTTTTTTCGAATTGTTTGCTGGAAGCCCGTAAAATGTCAATCTGCCTGTCCGCATGTTTCATCACCGAAACTGTAGAATACATTTCGGCTGTGTTTATACGCTGGAAGTTGTCGGACTAGTAAGTTTTAGGATACAAGTAGCTTTCGAGCTTCAAAAATTTGAAAAAGGGCTTTCTGAAGCTTCACGAAACTTTGGATACGTCATCGGGGTCTTATGGCGTGTATTCCTGTGGGTGGTCACCAGCGTTACGTTTTAAGAGTTTCATAAAACCTGGCAATTTTTTGAGTAACTGTGCAATTAAAATGTCGTGTAACGATTGGAACGTGACCGGCCACTTTGTGGTCATCTTACTGCCCGGTCTTGTTAGTGGCGGAATCGGAACTTCTGTGAACATCTATCGGTGTGAGAAAAAAAGGTTTTCGATCCCACTGTAGTATAAACGCCATTGCTTCGTAAATCACGGATAGCGTAACCTAGTAAGGGACGATGTGTTGAGCTTGGGTAGGACTCCAACCTTACGTAGATTTTGATTGGTTGGCATTGTTTCGTGATATTGTCAGGCCTGTTTTATCTACAGAGGTTATTAAAGTTTAAAAGTGTGAAATGATCGTGGAGGGCAATTTCTGGGCCCATTGGGTTTCAGCATTTCGCTTGCAAACCAGCAGCTTTTCCGAGGACCGATAATCTGCCTAGCTATCTGGCTGTTAGTCCGTATTTACATTATAAAGATTCCCGCTGTGTGGTATTAATAATTACAAATTAGAAAATTATGTATTTGTCGTAATATTTGGATACGATGAATCCTTCTGGGGCTACCAGCCGTGTAAGGTGGTTTAATGGAGAAAACATCAACGTTTCGAGAACCATCTTCGTCCTCGTTCTCAGGGTAGTTCACGGTATGTGACACGGCTGGTAGCCCGAGAAGAATTCATCATACTTAGTCGTCGTGAAAGCCGGATACAGTCGTTTGCCAAGGATCCTGCTTCCTGTTGCTAACGAATCCAGAAGTCAGTCTCGAAACTTCAGGCTGAGGGCAGTGCTTGGTGGGTTTAGTAGCTGTTGGTCAACGTAGGCCAAACGATTCGCTAGGTTTCAAATCGAAAATTTCCACTGTGGTACAATACATAAAATATCACGTGGCTTTCACATCGTATTTTCATCAATGCCAACATTTCTGGTCGTGGCCAAGTCATAATGCCGTATTCTAAAACGAGACTTGTCCGACACAACCGAATATAGCTACCATTATCGAAAAAGGACGACAGACTCCGGGACATTGTGGTAGGAACTGGCCTTGAAATAACTTTTTTAAATAAGATAGTGTAATTGCGTCATATTGTGAATATTATAACAATTATTTATTTTAATCCGTCTGATCACAATATTTAAAATTTCTTATAATTAAGATAATAAAATATCATTCATGTTCCATATCGATTGATCGATTTACATTTCGGAACATTTACACAACATGTTTCGGTTTTTATAAAACCATCATCAGGTGTAAAATATATCTAAGAACTTAAAACTCAATTATGATTTCTGTAGTTTTTTGGTGATGTTTCATTACGTTTGTTTTTCAATTTTTGGGCGAAGGTGTTGTTTTTTCTTAAATGTTATTAGATGTACATATCGGCCAAAGATGTAGGAGTGAGTGTCCCGATATGTCCAGAAGTACTAGTGTCTTCGAATAGGTGTGGGTCAATATTCATTAGCTTCGTTACCATGGTTTTGGTAATGGTAATCCACAATCACAGGGGAATTCTCCACGTTGTTGTGTGGTGTGGGGATTCCCCACACCTGATTCCCCACTGTCATTTCCGCGGACAGGAACGCATATAAAGTGCCCGTTGAAATCTGAAGCGTTTGGCAGTTTATGGGGAAAATCATTTCTATTCCTAAGTGTCGTTCTCACGTACATCGAGCCTTGAACTTGGAACAAATAGCTTTCTCAGCCGTCTTTGAACAGAGTCTGTGTTTTGGGACAAAGACTCTTTGTCCGATGCCCTGTTTTAAGCCATTGTTAAGTATGATTTATGTATTCCACTCTTTCCTTTACGTTACAGATAATGTTATGTGAGAACTGGTCGGCTTTCAACTGAAAAGGTCTTTGTTTTAAAAGGCAGGGGAAAAGAAACATTTATTACTGTACAAGGTCGCGTGAATAATGTATGATAAGGCGTCGGTAAACAGAGTCGGTAGGTTCAATGTTCTGTAAATGCCGGCTGGCGCGTCCTGACGCATTCGTGCTGAACTGGCATCATTATCTTTATTCGAACAAAATGCCGGCATGATTCATATCTGGGAATCCTTCCGGCGAACTTAGGGGAATTCGGGCAATGTGACTGCACTGCATGCGATATGAGGACCTTTGGATTCTTTTGCGTGTTGTGACCTGGTGGGATTTTATAGAACAGCCCTCGTACTGCCGCCAGCGGTGGAATGAGAGCTTCATTTTCCCAGAAATCTTGATTGAAAATTATTTATGAAATTCCAGTTTTTATTTTTGTTTCGTTGTTGTATAACTTACAGAAGTGGAACTTTTGCCATAATCATGTAACACTAATACGTTCCAATTTGTAAATCGATCATTCGATACGGAACGTGAAATGATATTTTAAATATTTTATATTTTATTATCTTATTAAAATTGTTATTTGACGGAAAATATTAAAATATTAAACTAATTCACAATATGACGCAAATATACTACCTTACTAATATGTATATCGTCACCCTTTTCCATCAAGTTTAGTCTATCAAGCTAGGAGTGTCTCCACATTTTGAGACGAATATAAGCGTTTCGGATAGCATGACCATCCCCTTGTGAGGGTAATATGAGCAGAGTTCAACTTGGGGAAATAACGTGTTATAATCGAGTCTCTATTATCTTGATTAATGATACTTGGTACGTCATGTGTGATTTAAGAGGAGAAGACGAGTGGAGAAATACTGTAAAATATGAAAAAGAAGAGACGCGAACAAACATTCATAAATTATGTTTGATTGCCTTCTTTGTTTGTTGGGTAAACAAAACAGTCTTCCTTTGTGCATGTTTGTGAAATTGCTGCTTTCGGGAACGTGATTCTTGTAGGGGAGAGTGGGGCAGACACGGACACTTTAGGTTTTACAGATTGTAATGTACAGGGTGATTCTAAAAGGACTTTAAAACTTTGAAAGTGTATAGAAATTTAATCAGAAGGCTTACAGAATCGGTTGAGGTGTCATTTTGTAGCAAAACTAATCAGGTTTGACTCACGTTGTGATGTAGTACCGAATTCCGTCACCGCGATTTGTTTTGCTACAAAATGAAACCTCAAAAGATTTTGTAAGCCTTCTGAATAAATTTCTATGCACTTTCAAAGTTGTAAAGTCCTTTTAGAATCACCCTGTATTATGAATTTTAAATAACAGAATTATTCATTAATACAGTTTGGAAATATGAGAACAAAATAAGTCATAAGTTAAATAAGTTAAATGATACAGTTTTTGAACTCATGTTTGTTGACCACTTCTGTAGAATGTCGGGTAGCACCGGGCAGTGTGTCCTCTCCATGTTAAATACTACTTTCAGTCTTTGTACGACTCATGTTGATGATTTACTTCCTTTGGCACGGGTCACCGATGTAACCCGCCATTTCCGACACCCAAACTTTTCTCATTCATGACGCTCGATCCAATCGTCTTCGAAACATTCTCCGCACAGATTGTGCGCTTTGTTGTTTTTGTTGTTGTTGGCGGCTGTTGTGTTGGTGGTGAAGCTACTCATGCGGGATTCAGAATCAATATTATTTTTTTCACTTCAAGTGCCTATTTATTTGTTTTAGGTGTTCCGTTTTCTCTTTTCAAGCAAGTTTTCTTATTATTATTTTTTCCGGAGTTGCCTTAAAAAAATTTTCTTCATTCAGACATTTCTTTCGATTTTGTATCCTTTGTTTGCCTTCATCTGGAATGAACAAAAGATTTTTGAAGATCATTGCAACGTGACCACCGTTACTTCCCGATGATTCTGATTTGTTACGTTCAAGGTCACCCGTTTTCTGCGGAATCAGTTTTTTTGGTTGCCTCCAGTGAACGGAGACGGAGGAAAATAATTAAGGCGAGAAAAGGAAATATTGATCTGGTGGGAACTTACCTTTTTATTATTTTCGAAATTCTGTCTTGAAGCGCGATGTCCGGTAAATTAATCCGATCTGAGGCTTCCCTGTCACTCATTTTGCCCGCCAGTACAGACTTCATGGCTCTCTAAATGTCTTCTGAACCGCAGTAGCCCCTTCAGTTGTTTCCTTCTTGAATGTCGTCATCCGGTAAGAAATATGGAAAATTCTAATCTAAAACTTCTTGACGATGGTGAAGAGTCAATTGAATAAAAATTTTCTTGGATATTATCCATCGTCTAGTAAATATAAACGTAAAACGACGTTTCGGAGATGGGACTCTATCTCCGTCTTCAGGTTCCTACACAGTTGGGCCCACTAGATAGAGCTAATCCCTATCTCCGGACCTTTCTTGGATATTATCCATCGTTTAGTAAATATAAAACGTAAAACGACGTTTCGGAGATGGGACTCTATCTCCGTCTTCAGGTTCCTACATAGTTGGGCCCACTAGATAGAGCTAATCCCTATCTCCGGACCTTTCTTGGATATTATCCATCGTTTAGTAAATATAAAACGTAAAACGACGTTTCGGAGATGGGACTCTATCTCCGTCTTCAGGTTCCTACACAGTTGGGCCCACTAGATAGAGCTAATCCCTATCTCCGGACCTTTCTTGGATATTATCCATCGTTTAGTAAATATAGAACGTAAAACGACGTTTCGGAGATGGGACTCCATCTCCGTCTTCAGGTTCCTACACAGTTGGGCCCACTAGATAGAGCTAATCCCTATCTCCGGACCTTTCTTGGATATTATCCATCGTTTAGTAAATATAAAACGTAAAACGACGTTTCGGAGATCGGACTCTATCTCCGTCTTCAGGTTCCTACACAGTTGGGCCCACTAGATAGAGCTAATCCCTATCTCCGGACCTTTCTTGGATATTATCCATCGTTTAGTAAATATAAAACGTAAAACGACGTTTCGGAGATGGGACTCTATCTCCGTCTTCAGGTTCCTACACAGTTATTTTTATTCTGGGACTTTCACTTTTTTACTTTGTCCGGAGATAGGGATTAGCTCTATCTAGTGGGCCCAACTGTGTAGGAACCTGAAGACGGAGATAGAGTCCCATCTCCGAAACGGCGTTTTTTACGTTTTATATTTACTAGACGATGGATAATATCCAAGAAAATTTTTATTCAATGGAAAATTCTTTTAATTTCCGTGGACGATTTGGCGAGGGAAACGTTTCTGGCAATTTATTTGAAATAATGTAACTGTAATTGTTTTTACAGAATTTTGTTAAAAGCAGATATTACATGGGGAAGATGAACACAACTGATAAAATACAAGGAACGTGGCATCTTCACTCTTGGGGTATCGGCTCACACTACGAGTAACTGGGAAGGAAAACTGTTCTCAGACGCCAGGACTTGAACGTGTCGCTGCCTGCTTGCATTTTAGAAGACGCTCATATTCCGTACAGCTACGGGTAATGCGAGCGTAATGATAATAATGTTTCAGTTGCACTTTTAGTTTCATTGTACAGTGTGGTAAGACATTCGTAGGTCTTACCTGTCGACACTGGGTTTCCGAAAATCTTTATTTTCGCAATTTTTTCAAGTCTTTTCACGAAACTTATTCTCACAGACATTACAACTATTTTGGCTTTGGTTCACTCGTAATTTCAGTTAGCTTACGTTATTTTTATAACGGGTTCGCACTGACTAAAAATTCTTTCTGTTTGCACCGAAATACATGATAATTTCGACTCGATATCGTAAAATCTTGATAGCTGCTTTTGGTTGAAATAAATCGGGGAGAGAGGAGACACTAGAACGTTTAACGGTGGAAAGTGACCATATTTGGAACCCAATGATCGAATTTTGGGCACATTATAGAATTCAGAAGAATTGGGTTTCTTTTTCACATGACACTCAAATGAAATCGTGTTTTGTTATGAAGTCCTTTTCACTGTCAATACACGCGAAGACAAGATTTCATCGGATGAAATGTCACATAACTCGAAATTAATGTGCGCTGACAAACTTTCTTCAACTGTACTTACAGCTTCTCGTGAGTGTATTCCCTCTGCTTTGGTTACATTTTCTGAAACATTTCACCCCGCAATAAGAATATATTCAGCAAGATTATGCCAAATATCGGCATCCTTATGCCCATATTTGGTACGATGTACTCCTTTGAATTTATGTTGACAGAGACCTTTCAGATAAGAACTGGTAAGACAGAGTAGCATCATCAAGATGATATTTTTTATTATTTTAATTTTTAGTGTTCTGTCTGACGACAGGTCCATATGAACAGGATCCTTCCATCCTTTTCTCGGACTGGGACCTGTTCATATACGTTCTTGGCAGATGATCCAGAAGTGGTTTGCCATTGCCTTCTTCTGTGTGTGAATGGAGTAATTGTTGGGATGCCACGGAGGAAAACTCCGTGTTGCCTAGACCACGGCCTTGCCCAACACAAGTTATAAATTCGGGGCACCGCCGGGAATCGAACCCGAGACCCCCAGGATTACAAGGCCAGCGTTCTAATCGCTAGACCACCGTGGCTCTCACGGATGATATAACTTCACAAAATATGTCATGACGCGCACTGTCAGAGATCAGTTCCTTCCTGATGCTGTGATGTCGATCCGTTTACACGTGTTAACAGACACGTGGAGCGTTCTATGCTCAAAATAAAAAGAACTTTCTAGGACAGCGCCATTATTTGGTCCAGTAATCTTATTGTCTGTTGTGCTCTTAATGAAGGGCCTTTCAGGGTCTTTTTATATTCGTAGTTTGCAGGTGGCTGGATATTGTTACAGACCGGAAGTTGGGAACTTCCGGCTTGCAGGTTGTACAGTAACGTGTGTCACTAACGATTCGGCGAGAATAACCATGGCTTGTAGCACTTACACGTTTCCATGATCCTGCGTCGGATATGTCCTTTGAAATATATGACGGTACGTTTTTGTAATTTTTTCCAGAACGTTCCGTGTCCTGCCCGGCAGGCGTCTTGTAATTATCCTCAGATCCTAAAAGCGATTTACCGAACGTCTCGGCCAAACTAGGCCCGGAGATCGGCTATTCTTGCTAAGGGTTTTCGTGGTTTTACTCAGTTCACACGGAAAGCCAACGAGAATTAATCACTTCGGAGACACTACCAACTCCAATGGTTTCCGATTTATGCAGAAATATTAAGTCTTAGTTTTTAAATTAGAATTTTTTTCTTCACTGAGGAATCCATTTGATAGCATGTCGAAAGTCCTCGTATTTCCTTATAGTCTAAGACAGAGGTCGGCAAACTACGGCCCGCCGCCTTTTTTGTATGGCCCGCGAGCTAAGAACGGATTTTACATATTTAAATTCTTTGAAATTTCAAAAGTACGCGCTATAACGTAACAGCCAAGTTGAGTAGTTGAGAGAAAAGATTCTATAAATGTCTTCCAAGCGATGAATACGGTTAATTAAGATCATATGCTCGGGGATTTATATCTGTATTTGGCAGCACCTGCCTGTGTGAAAAGACATTTTCAAAGATGAAATATATAAAATCCCAATACAGGTCAGCATTAAAGGATGAACATTTCCAATCAATTTTGATGGTAGGGAGTACTGAATTTAAACCTCAGTTTGGTGAAATGTCATCTCATAAACAGGCAATTCCATTCTTCTCATTAGTAGAGCTGTAAATCAAACAATTGTAGTCTACTTAATATTATTACGTTAAATTTTGTTCGATAAATTTGTTAAAACTTGGTTTTATCTTGTTACATAAGTAGGCTTACCTATATAAATATCCTCGAGTTTGCCTCTTGGCCCGCAGAGCCTAAAATATTTACTATTTGGCCCTTTAGAAAAAATGCTTACCGACCCCTGGTCTAAGATGACGAAGGACGTTTCATCGCCCGGAGGGAGGGGAGCTTTATCACGAGATTCTAATGTAGGCGGAGCGTCTTATGTAGACCCTACAATTGACTCACTCATCTTGTCTTCAGAAACTATGCACTTAACCGGTTTCTGTGTTCAAATCGTTTGAGGCACCCGCCCCGTTATCCGTTATTTCCCAGATTTTATTATTTTATTATTGATAACGGATATTTTTAAAACGCTAATTATGTTGTTCGCCCCTCGGGTAAGTTTGTTCATGTGAAGAGTGTGGCCGCATGAATGTGGGCTTGCCTAATACAAAGGGGGCATTGCACTTATCAAAAAATTTGAGATGCCCGGTAATTGTCGTACGAATGTTTTTAGCCTCGATGTACATTACATTTGTTTTAATCAGCCGTTAATATATTTTTTTTTTTAAAAAAACCTTGTGATATTTTACTAGAATTCTTTTAAAAATAGAGAGCAAATAGACCAGCTTCAAGAGGTGATAGCCTTTTACGGAAATAAAGTTCCCAAGAGCCCCGTTATTGGACTTTACTGTGATCCAGTGCTTACGAGGTGCGATCGGAAAGTTTCAAGACTGCGCGTATAAAAACCCGTACACTTATCTCAGGTATTAAATTCATCCATCACCCTCGAAGTAGTTCCCCTGGGAGTGAACACAACGATCCCAGCGCCGCTGCCAAGCCTGGAAGCATCCCTGGAAATCTTTCTTTGTCAGCCTGTCAAGCACCATCTGCGATTCTGCCTGAATCTCTTGCTAAAGACTCGCCAAAACGGCTACGGAAACCTATGAAATGCTAAAGCAAGCATTTGGGGAGTCCGCAATGGGTCGTGCACAAACTTTTGTGTGGCATTCACGTTTTAAAAATGGCCGAACCTCTGTCGATGATGACGAGCGTTCTGGACGACCATCTTCGAGCACAACGCCCGAAAATGTTACGAAGATCGACGTCGTACCATCAACGACTTGTGCGACATTGTTGGGATAGGCTATGGGACCTGTCAGCTGATTCTAAAGGAAGAACTCCACATGCGACGCATCCTGTCTGAGGACCAGAAGCAGAATCGACTTCTCGTTTGTCAGGAGCTCAAAGATCTTGCAAGAACCGACCCCAGCTTCCTTTCTAAGCTCCGTGTGACTTCTTCCTCTTCCCAAAGATGAAAATTCAGCTAAAGGGAAGGAGATTTGAGACGATAGAAGAGATTCAGGCAGAATCGCAGATGGTGCTTGACAGGCTGACAAAGAAAGATTTCCAGGGATGCTTCCAGGCTTGGCAGCGGCGCTGGGATCGTTGTGTTCACTCCCAGGGGAACTACTTCGAGGGTGATGGATGAATTTAATACCTGAGATAAGTGTACGGGTTTTTATACGCGCAGTCTGGAAACTTTACGATCGCACCTCGTAGTTTATTTGTTGCACACTGTACTCCGATCAATGCTTATGCCCGGAAACGTTTTTTCCTTCTGATTTTCAGACGAAATTTTGTATGCATTTCTCATTTGCCATCGCTTCGTACGTGTTTTTCCGATTTATTTTTCGTTCGTGGATTACAAATCACAGTTTTCCTCACTATGCGGCTTTGCCCATTCTCCTTAGCGCCATGTTCTTAGACCCTTTGATACGATGGTCTTCTGTCACTGCGAGGGTCCGAATGTCACATTCTACAGAAGCACATGAACTTTACACTTTGAACTGATATAAGTAAATAAAAATATCGCTCTTAATATTATCGCTGTTTTTAATTCATATTTAATTTTAAGTGAAGTTAGGGCTAAACCAGCATTTTAGCCCTAATTTCACCAAGAAGTTATGTAATCATATCTGTATGAATTTTTTAAAGTTAAGTGGGCGTCATTTGTGGAGTGTTTCCGTAACTGACTTTGGTTTCCGGAGCCTTTATGATTTATCAATTTGGCCTGTTTCCAGTGAATTGTATATTCGTATATTTAAATGTTCACATTTTTGGACGCCGGCGGGAAAATTGTCAAATTTGCATCGGTCTTTCCCAGAACACAGGATTTTTACACTGTCATAGAACTTTGCTACATTAACACGCTTATGGTATCGCTGGAAATGCCTCGATTTTCGGTCGATTTTGAAATAAATTAACCCAATTAGCTCGGGCTTTCTGTTGAGAGTCGAATATTAATCTGCCACAGACGTAACATCCTGTTTGGAATTTGTGTTTGAGTGCTTTGAGCCTGTGGTAGTTCTGCCAATTTAAGAAGAAATATTCTCATTAATTAGGCTAATCAATATATGAAAATATGTCATACGTTCAGTGAAATATTAAAAATGGAGATTTGGCAGTCGGTCCTGATATAGTGATGAGAATGGATGATCTGTGATGGAGGAGTATTCGAAGAAACAAATGTTCGTCCTGAATGGCATTGGAATTGAACCCGAATCCAAGAGATTAAAAGTGTAGTTTTGCCACTTGAACTGCTCAGCCTAAACTGTACCTGTAGACTTTGTTATGACACCGCGTATTCTCTTAGGCTGTTACCAAATTTTTATAGTAAATTATCTTTGACAACTTCAGGCTATATTTTCTTCCGAAACGTCGGTTATCATCTACATGCCATCATAATCGTGATGATCACAGTCACCATTCTCATCGTCGTGGAATCTAAGTCTCAAGAAATAAGGCTATTTGTAGTTGGTAATAAGTGATTCTTCCTGATAGAGAAGACGGATAATTTAACCACTGATGTATCACATCTCCTGGTTCCTAGGAAAAGTGCGACAGACAAATATAGAAGGCCCACCACGTGTTCTTTCCCTCATGCTAAAGCATCAATAACACCTTAAAGTCACTATGACAGCGCCCTGGTAGGCTTCGTGACTACCATCCCCCACATTGCTGATGGAGAAGGTCTCCGGATGTGGAGGGTACCCACGAATATACTTTTGAATAAGGAGTAGCGGACAGCCGACATGAGGCGGTACACCATCCTGGGAGTTGGGCTGTGGACTAACAAATTCCCACGAACAACAAGTCACATAACCTCCAACTCGCATAGATTTCTTGAACACTGTCATGAACAATCGGGTTCCGTAAAAGGCGGGGAATTTCTTAACTAGCTGCATGGAGTTAGTTTAATTTGAATACATTGAAATTCAGAAGTCAGTTTTAATAGACATAACCGCATTTCTGAATGGTTTATAACTGTAATGTGTATGTACCACTAGCTTGACATACATCGGCTTGTTGTATGTAATATGAGTGTAAAACTGAGAACAAATAATAAGTTAACCGGTAAAGTTGTTCCCATGGTTAAAACGTCATGAAATTTCCACATGAATTACCCGGAAGAAAACCGAGTGCGCGGGAGGTGTTGTAATTTATATTTAAGAGTTCGGTCCAAATCGCAAAGAATACAAAATTCTTCACCATGACAAAGATAAGTTGGCTAATGTAAGGATACAATCCCATTTATTCTGAGAATCGTATGAAATTTACAAACACGAAACGAGGTCACTGATTGTGGGGCTTTAAAGGGACATTACGAAAAAGGGCCCGGAGTAGAAGTGGACAGACCAACTGCACCTACAGTTGTGTGGGAACAGAGACTCTAGCACAAGCCAGCAACGTACGGGGCTGGTCTACAAAGTAAGTTTCCCTGGGGCCGTTTACAGAAACAAAACACAATTTCATGGAAATATTTATTGCAACAGATACAGCAAGTGTCCAGCTATTTTTCAACATATTCGCCACCGGAATTGAGACATTTGTCATACCGTGGGACCAACTTTTGAATACCTGTGTCGTAGAAGTCTGCCGCCTGGGATTGGAACCACTGTGTGACAACCATCTCCGCCTCTCTGTCATTCTCAAAACGCTTACGCTGACCGGACAGGAATTTCTTGAGGTGTAGGAAAAGATGGAAATCACTGGGAGCGAGGTCCGGGCTGTAGGGTGAATGATTAAACACCTCCCAGCTGAACTCCTGCAGGAGACTTGCTGTCCGTCGAGCCGTGTGCGGCCTAGCGTTATCACTGACCGCACTTCACAGTCGGCGGGAGCTGGAATAAGAACCTGCATCTTCAACAGCTGCAACGATGCTACTGTGAGAACGCGGGAAGTGCCGTTAGTGCATGAGCCATGCTACGTCATTGCTCTATCACGTACGCACAGTCGCTTCGCGCAATATAAGGTTTGCTAGCTGTGGGACGAGTGGGAAACTTACTTTTGGGACGCGCCTCGTATATCAGTAAATTAATAAGATTAATTCACTCAGTGTAAACACTTCCACGCGTTTATCGTGTTGGCTGGTTTAAGATTAATCGGTTCCAGTGCTGGTAAGTCCGAATACCTCCCAACCCGTGTATCTCTGCGGTCCAAACCATCGTCCGGGACATGTTGGAAATCTCACCCTGTGGGTCCCCCATCCAAAATATGGTTTGTACTTGTAATTGGATCAGAATACCGTATTATTAATTAGTCATCGCTTAACTTGCTACGATAAGTCGTCCATTTCTTATTCATCGGAGACGTGGTGTCACTTATTTGACTCTACCAGCTGCGTCCTTATTACTTAGCTGGAACACGATTTACTGTCCGCTCTGTGTCTGAACGAGAACCATCATCTGTTACCGTCAACTACGGTTGGCGCCCGAAAACCCAAAAAGTAGATTGTCGTCTGCGCTCAGAATATGGCGCTGTTAGCAGAGACCGACTGTGGCGCCAAAGTGGTCCACTGAGTACAACTGTGGCGTCTTCAGCGGCAATACTGAGCACTTTTGGGAAAGTATACACAAATCGATGCTTTGTTTTAGTGTTACGCCACTGCACGTTGTGGCTGGTGAGCTGTCAGAAGCAGACTTCTGTGGTGGCTGCAAGTATAAACTCGACGAATCGATACAGAGACACGTTTTGCTGTTGACTGAGTCGAAATTAGATGATAAATACTGAATACGTTTAACCATTCTGGAAGTCCTAGGTTTTAATCTGTTTCGTGGTTTTTGCACAGTCTGTCCGCAAAAAATGCCTTTGAAATATGCAATGGACGCCTATTTCAAAATCCTTGTTGACTCGCCATTCGTGATCGTCTAATCACTGCGTATTATTCGACGTCATAAACCACCGTTGTCGAAAGATCGCCCTTAATTAACAAAAAATAAATATCTAAGCTGCATAACGTATTGAATTTTATGGAAGAGTGGCACTACGTCCAGATTTCAAGATCGTATAACACCCCTTGTCGGCTGCGTTCGTCTTTATATTGGCACGTCGTGGTTACAGGGATCCTTCCTCCCACATCCCGCTCTGTTTGACTTCACGAGATGTGGCAGTGCTCTCTTCCAGTAAAATTAGAATCGTAAATTACAGTGAATATTGAACGTCATTGTACATGAATCTGTTACTGTAGTCTGGACTGATTCCAACGTGTTTACACTGGCGCTAAAATGAGAATATTTGGGAGCTCTTCCAAACGTTCCTCTGAAATCTTACGGTGTATCTGATTTCAAACTAGGAGGAAGCTACTAATGAGTTTGTGGTTGTCAGGTGAATGTTCCCCTGGGCGACTATTGTCATGTTATTCACCTCTGGTTAATCTTTTTGTCATACGTATTTCAGGTTTCGAATTCTGTTTTGTCCAGTATATCGTTTCAAAGTTCTCTCAGACAGTGTATAGCAGTTGATCAGTTTGGAGTATTTTGGTAGTTTGATACAGACTTGTTTTGAACACTTATAATGACCACATTGGACCGAAATATGTTGTTTAACTGAGTGGGCGGTGAACTGTGTGTGATGTACGAGAGAAACAAAGAATCGACGCTTGACACAAACCGAAGACTATTTTATTTAGTGTTCTGTCTGACGACAGGATCCTTCCATCCTTTTCTCGGACTGGGACCTGTTCATATACGTTCTTGGCAGATGATCCAGAAGTGGTTTGCCATTGCCTTCTTCTGTGTGTGAATGGAGTAATTGTTGGGATGCCACGGAGGAAAACTCCGTGTTGCCTAGACCACGGCCTTGCCCAACACAAGTTATAAATTCGGGCACCGCCGGGAATCGAACCCGAGACCCCAGGATTACAAGGCCAGCGTTCTAACCGCTAGACCACCTCATCCTATTATTATTTAGTGTTCTGTCTGACGACAGGTCCATATGAACAGGATCCTTCCATCCTTTTCTCGGACTGGGACCTGTTCATATACGTTCTTGGCAGATGATCCAGAAGTGGTTTGCCATTGCCTTCTTCTGTGTGTGAATGGAGTAATTGTTGGGATGCCACGGAGGAAAACTCCGTGTTGCCTAGACCACGGCCTTGCCCAACACAAGTTATAAATTCGGGCACCGCCGGGAATCGAACCCGAGACCCCAGGATTACAAGGCCAGCGTTCTAACCGCTAGACCACCTCATCCTATTATTATTTAGTGTTCTGTCTGACGACAGGTCCATATGAACAGGATCCTTCCATCCTTTTCTCGGACTGGGACCTGTTCATATACGTTCTTGGCAGATGATCCAGAAGTGGTTTGCCATTGCCTTCTTCTGTGTGAGTGTGAATGGAGTAATTGTTGGGATGCCACGGAGGAAAACTCCGTGTTGCCTAGACCACGGCCTTGCCCAACACAAGTTATAAATTCGGGCACCGCCGGGAATCGAACCCGAGACCCCGTGATTACAAGGCCAGCGTTCTAACCGCCCGAAGAATAACACAACATAATTCATTTCGTTCGGAATAAACATTTGTATTCGTATTGTATTTATTTGGCTGAGTCAGTCTTCAAAGGACCATCGATTTCGACAGTTGTTTGTGGATATTTTCTTTGGCGGATGCATGTGCCCGGACATTCTCGATAAGACTGAATGCACTTTACTTATCGACCAAATGTGTGTACATTCGCTAAACGTGAATGCGTGGAATATCTGATACGTATTTAAATGTGACGAGAGGGAGTTTTGTTTTATAACACATGTTTTCTTTTGTTACAGGTGAGTATCTGGATTTCAGAAGGTGTTACGCGCTCAAGTGAGTTTATCCTAATTGAATCGATTATTTGGAACCACACGAGTCCACAAAATTCACTTTCGAGGGAGAAAATGCAAGCAAACATGATTTATTTTTCCTCACTAATAATTGACACGAATCTGTTTTTATGCTTTTATATTTATTAAGATCTAGAGTTAGAAAGCAAATTTATTTTGGACTTGTGTTGTTTTAAAGTTGCCTGCATAATATTTAGGGGGCATTGCATAAAAAATATTATTATATATCTTTATTTACTGCTTTGGTGACTTATTTAAGTTCACGTGGGTTTGAGTGGTTTCCTTAAGGCCAAAACTTCACGCAAAAGTAAGTTGTAAAATGAGTCCAGGACTCATGTTTGTTTGACGGGGAACAGACAATAGAAGAGTCTACTCACGCGCAGTAAAGATGTGATCTGGTGAGGGAAGCGATGTATTTTTCATGGTGATTGCCAATGGTAGTGTCTCATGAGTCTTATCGCCCTGATGATGGAGGCAGCAAGGACCTCTGAAACGCTGGTAAACTTTTACCAGACTACACAGCCCTACAACCTAGAAGACAACCATCTTCGGACTTACCGACGTAAAAAACCTCAAATCCTACTGAAAGACATTCCTTCACCTAGTTTTTATTGAAAGCTAATACTGATGAGATGAATGAAAATAAATCGCTAAGATATTTGAAGGGACACAGAATTTCGCTTACTGTATGTTTTCTAGTTTCATATTTTAAAATCATCAGAAGTTAATCTTCTTTGGGGAAGGGCTTACGGGAACTGTAATTCAGCCGGTGTGTTATATCAGCTAAGGAAAGGATGAAGGAAATTTTAGGCCTGTTATATTGTGGTAGAGACGAGGTTTAGAACGATCAAAAAATCATTTTCTGACATGTTCTGGTAATTCTGATTCTCAGTGAAATTAATGTAGATTGTAGTCCAGTTAATGAGGTTTCTGATACTGATTAATGGGGATGGTGTAAGTGCCATTTCCTTGGAAAAGTCGCGTTTAGTCATGTCTCATACATGTGTCTAAATAGTGTGTTTCCTCTTAAACTGCAGTGCAACCTGTGGTGAATAAACGTGTCTAAGGTTGTATTGTCTTGACTAACAGGCACTCAGCTACTGAAAATTTTCCTTTTTCGTTTTAGTTAGTTCATAGAACTCAGAAGACGATTTCCGTGTTCACTAGAGCGCCAGTGGACCCTTTCCTGAACCAGAAATATCCTGTCCACGTTCTCAAATGCTGTTTATTTTTAGACGTGTTCTAATGTTACCCCGTTTTCTACGTAACGTGGGTTTGAATATTAGCAAGAATCCCAAGTTACCAGATCTTTACTAAATCTTTCATTGGAGAATCCGGTGTCCAGGGACGATGGAAAAAATTGCGGTTTTATTGAATAATCTAACGGGATACTTTGGTATGTGTTCAGGTAGGTCGTTTATTAACTGGATACATATTTCGCTTGTCGTCGGTCGAAAATTTCCTTGGGTTTTCTCAGTAACTCCATTCAGAATGCGATGTAATAGCTTAAATTAGGCTTCGATTGTTTTTAAGTCATTATTCACTAATCCTGTCATTCGACTGTAGAGTCAGAGCTGTTGACTGCGTCGTTAATAAACCAAAAATAATACCATTTTTTTAAAAAAACTTGATTGGGGGTTGGTATGTTCTACGAACGCGGTTAGAACGCTGGCCTTGTAATCCTGGGGTCTCGGGTTCGATTCCCGGCGGTGCCCGAATTTATAACTTGTGTTGGGCAAGGCCGTGGTCTAGGCAACACGGAGTTTTCCTCCGTGGCATCCCAACAATTGCTCCATTCACACACAGAAGAAGGCAATGGCAAACCACTTCTGGATCATCTGCCAAGAACAGGTCCCAGTCCCAGTCCGAGAAAAGGATGGAAGGATCCTGTTCATATGGACCTGTCGTCAGACAGAACACTAAATAAATAAAATAATGTTCTACGAGGACATGCTGATTTTTTTCCCATGAGGAACTCTCATGGAGGTGTGAACTGCGCAAACTCTGTTACACGTTCTAGCACTCTCGTGTAAAGTTTCATAGGTCTGTCACTAGACGTCTCTGAATTACATCCGTGAAAAATGGCGTAGTGTACGGGGACGGGTATTAGACGTGACATTTGCTTCTAATAAAATGACAGACGTCGAAAGACAAATGAGGCCAAGTTGCCGAATGATAAATAGCTCCTTGTGAATCCATCACGCCGAAGATGTTTCAAAATATTCGGAAACAAATGGAACTTTGCCTTCACATTTATCGTCCCAGTAAGAGCGCATAAGTGGATAACTGATTAAGGTCAATTGAACGAGAAACCCCATACATGTATTTATGCCAGTTTCGTTGTGGGTAGAGATTCTGAGGACACTCTGTATTTTATAATGACGTAATCAACTGGTTTACTCTTTCCCACGTGTTAGTACAGAGTACATCGGGGTACATGGCCTTAACATGTGACGTACTGACGACGGGAGATGTGAGTAAACGTTTTAAATTGTTTTCCGTCGTCACCTGATCGTCTGTTGGGGTTTCGCATCTTTTAAACTCATCGCTCTTTTATTAAATTACGCTGTACATGTGCGCGTTGCAGATGGAACGTTCAGTGTTTGATTTCCTTGGTATTCCGACCCCAAATTAAGAATAATTGACCATTCTGTTATTTTCTTACGTATTCTATCATTCGTTTGTATCTCTCCTTCTCCGCTATAATTTCATTGTTTTAACTTACGAGGTGCGATCGGAAAGTTTCAAGACTGCGCGTATAAAAACCCGTACACTTATCTCAGGTATTAAATTCATCCATCACCCTCGAAGTAGTTCCCCTGGGAGTGAACACAACGATCCCAGCGCCGCTGCCAAGCCTGGAAGCATCCCTGGAAATCTTTCTTTGTCAGCCTGTCAAGCACCATCAGCGATTCTGCCTGAATCTCTTCTATCGTCTCAAATCTCCTTCCCTTTAGCTGAATTTTCATCTTTGGGAAGAGGAAGAAGTCACACGGAGCTTAGAAAGGAAGCTGGGGTCGGTTCTTGCAAGATCTTTGAGCTCCTGACAAACGAGAAGTCGATTCTGCTTCTGGTCCTCAGACAGGATGCGTCGCATGTGGAGTTCTTCCTTTAGAATCAGCTGACAGGTCCCATAGCCTATCCCAACAATGTCGCACAAGTCGTTGATGGTACGACGTCGATCTTCGTGAATGGCCTGCCGAATCTTCGTAACATTTTCGGGCGTTGTGCTCGAAGATGGTCGTCCAGAACGCTCGTCATCATCGACAGAGGTTCGGCCATTTTTAAAACGTGAATGCCACACAAAAGTTTGTGCACGACCCATTGCGGACTCCCTAAATGCTTGCTTTAGCATTTCATAGGTTTCCGTAGCCGTTTTGGCGAGTCTTTGGCAAAATTTGATGCACACGCCATTCCGAAATCGCAGGAGGGTCGGTGTAATGCACTACCAAAACGCCCGTAACTAAGAAACAAGTGCTCATTCGATGATGCCGGCTGGCACACTGATTCACTATGAATGTAGGCCGCACCCCGTAGCGGCAGAAGCTCGTACTACATCCGGTTCGCCCTCTATTGACACAGTCTTGAAACTTTCCGATCGCACCTCGTACCTCGTATTTTTCGCTCCACTGTTATTTGATTGCAGGTGGCAAATCGGAACGTAAGTGAAATTTTCCCTATTTTAATATCCTATCTCATCTTCCTGTGAACATAAGTGTGGCCAGGAAGATCACGTGATCAGATCGAATCGATCTTTCGTTTCCGAATTCGAGATAACAGTCGATACCGCTTTGCCAACTCGCGCGGGCCCGATTTCAACTGTCACTCAAGCAAATTAAAGTTGCTAGAATTCGCCATAATTAGGCTAATTAATAATCCGCTCATTGCACTCTGGTGAGTTAATGAACATTACACGAGGTCATTAAACAATATTTTCGCAAATGAATGACTATCATATTTGTAATGAGCTATAATTGTTATCGCTTACCAGCTGGCTAGAACCGGATTTAAGCAGCCATTGATGCAAATTAAAACTGCGATAATTCACAGTAATTAGAACAATCGATTATTCTCAAACTGCGCTATGATTAGTTAACAGATATTAGACCAATTTATTAAATAGTATTTTCGCGAATGGATGACTCTCTTATTTGAAATATTTTATAATCTAGTTATGCACTTGCCGTGTAAACAGACTGGAATAAAGGATATGATCCCCAGTACGACGGCTTTCGAGGCGAACTTTGTAGTCACAGGGTTTTAGGTTTTTTGCGGGGTGCTAAGCGACCCAATCCCAGTTGGACTGCGCGTAATCCACGACGCGGGCCTTGTGAACGTTAAAGTGGGTTATGAAACTGGATCTTTGTGCCCAGGGTCATTGCTGCAGTCTACTGATTTTATTCTATCTTCGTCCATATTCACATAAAACACTGCAGCTCCCGTGTAGGGACGCTCTTTTCAGTGTTTAAGACACGCCATGTTGTTATAAAACTGTCATAGACATTAGATTGACGGTCGTTCTGTTATTCTGAAAATATTATTGATTCGTTTTATTAAATACATGTTGAGTGACGGTTGTCAGTCATTTATATTTATCAAGTTTGTCAGTATCGCTCTTCCAACTGTAGAGATTAGTTTCGATTAGAATGAATAATCATTGTCATTGTGTCAATTATTCTTTGAAATGAAGTGGTCGTGATAAAATATTGTAATTGCGTCATATTGTGATCCGTATATTAAAATATATTAAAAATTACAGTCATTCACAATTATAATAATAAATAATATTAAAAGGTTTAAAACATCCGTTCACATACTACGAGTGGGATATTGCTTCTTGGGTGAGTTTACTTATTTATTTTTATGTTTGGTTTTATTATATTACTATTTATTTTACCAATTATTTTGTTTTCTATATTCAATATTCTCTATTTTCAATTGTCATTAATGGAATTAAAACTTTAATTCACAGTCACAAAATGATGCCAACACAAAATACAAAATATAAACCTAGTAAAGACTAATGATAGTGCAACAAACAAGAAACGATAAAGAACATGAACACCATCAAGAATGAAGACAGTGCAATATGAATAACATTAAAAATCAGTAGAATGGTGATAGGTTTATAATACATACACCCGTCGATGGCTGAATGCAGCCGAAACTAGTAGTGTATTAAAATGATGTTTTAAACCTTTTAATATTATTTATTATTATAATTGTGAATGACTGAAATTTTTAATATATTTTAATAGAAGTGGTCGTGGTTTGTTTGAAAGTACTTTTCTGTCATCCTAAGAAAACCGCCATTACAGCTCGTCGGGACAGCCTGTCTCCTTGCCCAGATTCGAATCAAGGACTTTTTGAATGTTAGGTAGGAGCAGGAATCTAACCTCTGTCCCAGGAAATGTTGAGGAAGTACGTTTTAGATTATTTTGAGGGCCCATGAAGCTATAAGATGTTTTAAGATGAAGATTTCTGTCTTCTGGGTTGTTACGCCGTGTAGTATGGTAGATGTTTACCGACGTTTCAGAGGTCTTTGCTGCCTCCGCCATCAGGGCGTTGAATATCGCCCTGATGATGGAGGCGTGGTAGCTCAGCAAGTTCACGAATAGGAAATTGTGTGAGGGGCAGTGATAGATTGCCCGTGTGATAAGTCGGACCGCAACTTACACGCGCTAAAATTTGAATTCAGAATTGTAAGTTTATAATTGATCGACACTTCAGTAAATATTGTTTCGTAGTTTACCCAGGTGTCTTATAAAACAGATTATAACTGTAGGATCTGAGGTTTTTTTAGTCCTGGAAATGAAATCAACATGTTCCTCCGAAACGTCGGCGTACTGACAGAATACACGTACTTATTCATGGCTCAGCAACCCATAAGATCACGTCGTCTGCACAGTAAAATTGTGTTACTGAAATAAAGAATTAACAGAGCATTTACTTAAACAAACTGATGAACACGGCATTAGTGTCAAAGAAGAGAAGAACGTGACCTACTGTACACGAAGGTTTGTTAATTTCTCGTGTTCTGGTAAACTGCTCATTCCGTAACAATTTACATTCGCAGAAGACATTAAAACGGTCTTATCCCTCAGGTGGAACAAGACTTGATGGAACTTAGTTACAGTAATAACTTCGAGGGCTCAGAATTAAGCGCTGACTAAGTTATAGAGACGAATCTCCCCCGCGACACTTGAGCCGAGGTAAATCTGGTTGCTAGGTCGCTGCGCACGGGAGTTGCGCAAAATTTTGCAGGTTTGAGGACTGTATTCACAGTTACTTCGTTTCTAAATCGTCTGTTACTGCTCGTAAGCATTTAGTAGTTCGCGACATGATAAGGAAGTACAGAGTAAGACGTCAATATACAGACTGATACAAAATTTCGGTGTACGGGGAGTGTTTTATTGTTATGGAGACGTTGGGTACATCTGCCGTAAAGCTGTTCTGTGCGTTCTACCAACAAATAAAAACCAACAAATATTTGTGTGTCTTGTTATAGACCTACCGATGTCACCGAAGCCTGCAAATACTGCTGTAGTTATGGATGCGTTTTAAATGAAACGCCCTGTATCTGGAAGTTGTAATGAAACAATCACAAGCCTCTAGAAAATCATTGCGCTTCGGTTGCTTACGTGCTTAATCAAGCACGGGGAAAATATTTGCTGAATATAGACATAAATAGATCAATCGCTGGTAAATTAATTTTAATTTTAGATCCCGACAAAAATAGACTATTTTTATTGCAGAGAGCAGAATTGAAATCGTAGCCACAATAGGCAGTTCACACCTGCGCTGTATGACTCAGAATTTTCACGTCAGATTGCCGGACAGACGCAGGCGATGATTCAATTAATCACTTCAAAGGAGCAGTTCATACGTAGAGTACACTAAATCCACCGCGGACAGACTGTGTCGTCGCTGTTGTGTGAGCTACGCTGTCTCTCACTTTCTGTTGTCAGTCTCTCACTTTCTGTTGTTGTGTTCAGACGTGTTTGTGGTGAGCTCCTGTATAAGGGTTGAAAATGGGTTGTTACCTGGAAGATTACCGGGCGAGAGTGGGTAGCTGGGCAGGTAGATGCTTGTGGCGTGGATTGCCTAGGCATGGTGACGCTAACCAAACTACTGGTCACTGCTTGGGGGTGACGATGTTGAATTCCTTGGTTATAGCTGTATTACTGGTAATCGGAGGAGTAGAAAGAAATCCCGGTCCTGTTGCGGAAGGGGATAGTTCTGTGAAACTTTTATGTACTGGCTGCGGCAGGAACCTAAGATCCGGAATCCAATGTGAGTCATGTGGACGCTGGTTCCATTATAGTTGTGGGAATGTGAAGTCTCAAGCAGCTGAAAGGGAGAACTGGAGCTGTGGTAAGTGCAGGGCTGCAAGTGTTCGAATGCTTCAGGATCAGCTAAATAACGCGCTGCGGCAAATTGATGAACTGAGGATGAGAAACAATGAACTTGAAGAAAAGTTGCGAATGGCGGGAGCTGGGAAAAAGGTTATAGTGCCCGAAAAGCGAAAGGCTGCAACGTGCATGGTCCTGGGAGACTCAATTGTGCGCAATGTTGGAGGAGAGCACGCAGATATGACGGTGGAGTGTTTTCCGGGTATTAGAACGGAGCAGTTGCACAGAAGAATAGAAGGGACGGATCTAGGCAGTCCAGAAACTGTTATTATTCACGTGGGTGCAAATGACCTAAGATCGACGAGAAATTTGGACTTGGTAATGGGAGAGGTGTACTCGCTGGTGACTACAGTAAAGAATAAATGTCGGAACTGCAACCTTGTCCTCAGTGGAGTGCTAAGGCGTAGAGATGTGTCATGGCGGCGTATTGGTGCTCTAAATGAGAGATTAGACTGGGTTGCAAACGTCCTTGGAATTACATTTGTTGATCCGAACAGCTGGATACAGGAAGGGGATTTTGCTGGGGATGGACTGCATCTGAATGGACGGGGAAGGAGACGATTAGGACAACTGTACGCTAGAGTTAGTGGACTTGATGGTGGAGGAGCAGCACGAAGGAAGACGTGACACGTTTGGGTGGACGGCACTCACAGAACGAGGACAACCAGGGAAACGCGGCATTCATCAACTGGAGAACAGAAGGCTTTGCATGAAATAAGGGGAACAGAGACGAGTAAATTGGTGAGTAGGGAAATAGAAGCTAGGGCAGGGGCAGAAACTTTAACTTCGGTAGCAGCATATAGGGTTGAAGGCAAGTCGTTAGTGGTGCTGCAGGTTAACTGTAGGAGTATCTATAATAAAGCCTTAGAGCTTTGGAATTTAGTTGACACGTATAACCCCGATATTGTTATAGGCACGGAGTCTTGGCTTAAAGAAGATATTAGCAATGCTGAAGTTTTTAGGACAGATTTTACAACTTTCAGGAGAGATAGGTCTGCCCGTGGTGGTGGGGTTTTCATATGTGTTAAACATTTCATTGCCTGTACGGAGTTATGGGTAGATGAGGATTTTGAGATGATTGCGGTAGAAGTGAAAGGAATAGATACAAAATATTCGTGGGAAATTATAGGAATATACAGAGCTCCTAACGAGGACATGCAAGTTTTTGAAAGATTGGCAGCACGAACTAGTCATTTAGGAAATTCTACGAAGCGTAGTATCATTGGGGGTGATTTAAATTTGCCCTACGCAGATTGGAAGGGAAACGTGGAAGGTACTAGCAGAAATCAGGCATTTATAAATAGACTGGTATGGGAAAATGGGTACAAGCAGGTAGTCGATAGGCCTACCCGAGGGGATGCATTGCTGGATGTTTACCTGGTCCGGCCTGAAAGTTCGCTCACCTCTTGCAGCATTGTGCAGGGGATCAGTGACCACAGTGGGGTAATATTAGAAGTGGAATGGGAAGAAAAAATCCGTGAACCGCAGGTAGAAAGATTAGTCCCCATGTTCCATAAAACAAATGTTTTAGGATTACAAAGCTTTCTTCGGGAAAAGTTTAAATTATGGGCTGGAAATGGTAGTAGCGTGGAAGAGATATGGGAAAGCTATAAGGATATAGTCTTCGAGGGTATCGATCGTTTTGTACCTCAAAGAATCCTGAGTAAAAATCCGGATCCGGAATATTATACCAAGGAAGTGAAACGTCTGAAGGTAAAGGTGAGGAGGGTTTATAATAAGAGAAATTCTGGAGGGCAGTACCAAGCGGAGCTGAAACGGTTATCCAAGGAGTTGCTGATAGTAAAAAAGAAGGCTCAGGAGACATTCTTAACTTCGGTCTTGCAAAGAGAGGGGAGAAGCTGGACAGAGTTTTACAAATATGTTAAAAGACGTAAGGGTAATAGAGAAACTATTCCGGCAATCAAGGGCGTTAAAGGAAACCTCATCACAGATCAAACAGAAAAGGCCAACTCCCTTAACGCTTATTATGCGTCGGTATTCAGTTGCGAACGGATAATTTCGCTAAATAACCAGCTAATCCAATCAACAGATTCAGATAAAACGTTTACCATTAGTATCAATATCATAAGGAAACGGATAGCAGCAATCGGGAAAAATAAATCCGTCGGACCAGATGGCATCCCCGGGGAAATTTTAAAGTTAGGTGGGGAAGCAATGATTCCATACCTTGCGCGTCTGCTGGAGGTAACGATGAACAACAATTCTATCCCAGGGGACTGGAAGAAAGCTATAGTGGTCCCTATTTATAAAGGGGGAGATCGATCGGTAGTTGGGAACTATAGACCGGTCAGTTTAACCTCGGTGGTTTGCAAGCAAATGGAGCACGTTATAGCAGGGTATCTAAGGCAAGTCTGGGAAAGGAGTGAGTGGTTATATGAGGGTCAACATGGGTTTAGACCAGGGTACTCATGCGAAAGTCAAGTAGTCACGGTTTGTCAAGATGTTGCTGATTCATTGGACGAGGGAATCAGGACTGATGCGGTTATAATAGATTTCTCAAAGGCATTCGATTTAGTCCCACACGATAGGCTGATTACAAAAATTGCTGCAACCGGTGTGGACTTGAGGGTAGTGTTATGGGTAAAGGAATTTCTCTTAGGACGTTCGCAAAGAGTAAGAGTGGAAGGACAGCTATCTCATGAAGTCAGGGTAACGTCAGGAGTGCCGCAAGGGAGCGTATTAGGTCCCTTGCTATTCCTAGCTTATGTTAATGATATTTGGAAAAACATTGATTCAAATATACGGCTTTTCGCTGATGATTGTATAGTATACAGGAAAATAATGGATAGTAGTGACATTGATAAGTTACAGACAGATATGAATAGATTATGGGAATGGGCGGTAGAAAATGAAATGAAGATAAATCCAGGTAAAAGTAAAGCAGTCAGCTTCAATAGAGCTAGGGTGAAGGATAAGCTGAGTTACTTTTTTGGGGATCAATTAATTCCAGAGGCAAATAGCTTTAAGTACTTAGGAATACTTATTCGCAGTGATCTGAGCTGGGCAGATCATGTGAATTATACACTAATTAAAGCATGGAAGGCTCTCCATTTCGTAATGCGTATACTAAAAAAGGGAAATAACAATACGAAACGTTTAGCTTATACGTCGCTAGTGAGACCGATACTTGAATATGGAGCTGTGTGTTGGGACCCTTACAGGGAAGGACAGGTAAGAGCACTAAATCGGGTGCAGAAGAGAGCGGCTAAATTTGCTAATTTCACGAACGAATCTGGTTGGGAAACATTGGCACAGCGTAGATTGATAGCCCGAATGTGCGCCCTTTTCAAAGCATACACGGGGGGCCGGGCTTGGAAAATGATAGAGGATAGATTATTAAAGCCATGCTACCTGGGCAGGGACGATCATACTCGGAAAATTAGGACTAGGAAACAAAGAACGGATGTAGGCAAATATTCCTTTGTAAATAGGACCATAAGAAGCTGGAACCAATTACCTCCAGGCGTGCTAGAGTCTTTCCCCTGTAAATTAGGCACCTTTAGAAAGAGGGTCAGAAAAGTAGTTACAAGCTAAGGGTTATTAAGTTGGGAATAAATGGTGATAAGTGAAGTGAAGTGTCTTAGTCTCCAAGTGATGAAGGGCTGTAGTTCTTTGGGATAAAATTTTCATGTACTGAGAGCGGACTTTATATTCCACTCTTAAGTATTGTGATTAATTAGTGGATGTGTGTTTTTTTATTGTGTGTCAGATGTTTTATTTTGAGTGTGGTATGTTGTATTGTTGTGTCTCATTGTATTGTTGTGTGAGTGCATCAGTTCATGACGTTTGTAATACATTACAGTTATTGTCTTATGTCTTGGTGGTATTAAGTTCTTTTTTTTAAGTTAAGTACTTGAGGTTGGATGGTTTTGTAATTTATGAGTTGGTTGATTTTGAGTGGGATGTGTTGTTTTTGTTGTGTCCTTTTTTATTGTTTTGTTCTGTCTCTGTGTTGATGTATCTCATTGTATGTTGTGTCTTATGGTTTTTGTTGTGTCCTTTGTTTATTGTTTTGTTGTGTCTCATTGTGTTGATGTATCCCATTGTTTGTGTGTCATATTGTTTTTGTTGTGTCCTTTTGTTTATTGTTTTGTTCTGTCTCTGTGTTGATGTATCTCATTGTTTATTGTGTCTTATTGTTTTTGTTGTGTCCTTTGTTTATTGTTTTGTTGAGTCTCATTGTGTTGATGTATCCCATTGTTTGGGTGTCATATTGTTTTTGTTGTGTCCTTTTGTTTATTGTTTTGTTCTGTCTTTGTGTTGATGTATCTCATTGTTTATTGTGTCTTATTGTTTTTGTTGTGTCCTTTTGTTTATTGTTTTGTTCTGTCTCATTGTGTTGATGTATCTCATTGTTCTGTTCTGTCTCATTGTTTTGTATGTTATTGTAGGACACTGCCACCGGGTATAAACCCATTTGCAGTCAATAATAAATAATAAGTAATGAAGTCGGACCTTTTATTCTCAGCGATTTTAATTACGAAAATTTACACAGTGCACTTTCCTGAAATAATAATATACAATATACCAATGCAATGAGGAAAGCCTGCATTTCCATGGTATCCAATCACATGTGAACATGGGGGAAGGAAAACAAATGAGTTGCTAGGCAGCAATACGATCCTCGAAAAAGCCATTCCTGCTACAGGCTTTGTTCAGGTGGTTTTAATAATAAGGTTATTTGCAATTTTTTATTTAATCATACCTATAAAACGTATTTTGATCGCAAAAAACAAAAATCAGATCTACGTGGGAAAAAGTTTTGAGTTCCCTGATATTGACTGGTGTTATTTTAGGCGTGAACAGGTCAAATCGTTCCTGCCCCATACTAGGATTGGTGCGTTTATTAAAGCCACAAATTAGTAGGATACTCTGACGGAATGCCTGCCACGGTGGTCTAGCGGTTAGAACGCTGGCCTTGTAATCCTGGGGTCTCGGGTTCGGTGCCCGAATTTATAATTTGTGTTGGGCAAGGCCGTGGTCTAGGCAACACGGAGTTTTCCTCCGTGGCATCCCAACAATTACTCCATTCACACACAGAAGAAGGCAATGGCAAACCACTTCTGGATCATCTGCCAAGAACGTATATGAACAGGTCCCAGTCCGAGAAAAGGATGGAAGGATCCTGTTCATCTGGACCTGTCGTCAGACAGAACACTAAATAATAATAAGATGAGGTGGTCTAGCGGTTAGAACGCTGGCCTTGTAATCCTGGGGTCTTGGGTTCGATTCCCAGCGGTGCCCGAATTTATAACTTGTGTTGGGCAAGGCCGTGGTCTAGGCAACACGGAGTTTTCCTCCGTGGCATCCCAACAATTACTCCATTCACACACAGAAGAAGGCAATGGCAAACCACTTCTGGATCATCTGCCAAGAACGTATATGAACAGGTCCCAGTCCGAGAAAAGGATGGAAGGATCCTGTTCATCTGGACCTGTCGTCAGACAGAACACTAAATAATAATAAGATGAGGTGGTCTAGCGGTTAGAACGCTGGCCTTGTAATCCTGGGGTCTTGGGTTCGATTCACAGCGGTGCCCGAATTTATAACTTGTGTTGGGCAAGGCCGTGGTCTAGGCAACACGGAGTTTTCCTCCGTGGCATCCCAACAATTACTCCATTCACACACAGAAGAAGGCAATGGCAAACCACTTCTGGATCATCTGCCAAGAACGTATATGAACAGGTCCCAGTCCGAGAAAAGGATGGAAGGATCCTGTTCATCTGGACCTGTCGTCAGACAGAACACTAAATAATAATAAGATGAGGTGGTCTAGCGGTTAGAACGCTGGCCTTGTAATCCTGGGGTCTTGGGTTCGATTCCCAGCGGTGCCCGAATTTATAACTTGTGTTGGGCAAGGCCGTGGTCTAGGCAACACGGAGTTTTCCTCCGTGGCATCCCAACAATTACTCCATTCACACACAGAAGAAGGCAATGGCAAACCACTTCTGGATCATCTGCCAAGAACGTATATGAACAGGTCCCAGTCCGAGAAAAGGATGGAAGGATCCTGTTCATATGGACCTGTCGTCAGACGGAACACTACAAATAAAAAAAACTCTGACGGAATACATTGTGTTGCAGTTTCTATGTCCTTTGATGTACGTTTAAAATATCTGACAATAACTGCAGATCAGCCACTTTCCGAACCTGCCTCGCTTTAAGAAGCCCAATCTAATCCGAGAATAAAATTTCTTTTTCTTTTCCTAATATCTCTGACGTAGTGGGTCCAGTATTTATCGTAAGTAGTGATGTGCGCATGTGTAAACCTATTCCGTAGTCGAGAACATATAACTTAAGTGTTTTAAAGTATGCGAAGAATTAATCACGTGCAGGTGTACCCAAAAAGCCCCTAAATCAGAATCTGGTTGCGCATTCAAGTCGCGTTAGCTCGTACCCGGCCGGTATCGATCCGCGTGTCTCCTGAATACAAATCAGGTGGGATACCGCGTGGATCACTAAACACTGCAGTGAAGTTAAATCGTCCCGCTGCCCTTAAGGACCGCGGCCTTGACGTCTTTTTTTGGTGGAGGCCCTCGACACTTCACGGGAACCAGGTCGATTGAAACCCTCCGATTCGGCTCCGGTTTTGGGCTGTGGCGTGGACCCCCTGGCTTTCTGGCCGGATTGAGGATGTCGACGCTGAACTGATTCTTCGTCTCATGGAAGTGACGGTAGCGAATGTGCGTACAGTAAGTGATAATTTAAATCAGTGGTATTCAACCTGGGGTACGCGAAGATATCTTAGGGGGTACGTGAAATTTAAAAAAAAATATGATAAACACTGAATAATCAGTAATGTAATTTATTTAATTTATTTTAGATGTAGATTATATACTATGTATAACTTGAATTATACACCAACAACTTTGGGGGTACAGAGTTGAAAAGAAATTATATCTGGGGGTACGCGAAGATATCTTAGGGGGTACGTGAAATTTAAAAAAATATATATATTATTTTATGATAAATAATCAGTAATGTAATTTATTTAATTTATTTTAGATGTATATTTTATACATAGAATTATACACCAACAACTTTTGGGGTACGAAGTTGAAAATAAATTAAATCTGGGGGTACGCGAACAAAAAAAGGTTGAATACCACTGCTTTAAATCGATGGCTTTGGAGACCAGGAAAATTAGTTCATTTTTTTTAATTCTGAATTTTTAAATTTTCTATCTTTTATTCACGTTCGAGAACGAATGAGTGGTTTGCGGTTATTGTGACTCTGTCTTTAAGCAGTTCAGGAACTTGAGCTGTTTTTTTTTCTTAAGTCGCATTTCCCTTACTGTTAGTACATCGTGTCTCTGATTTTGTGTTTGTTTTTGAAATATTATGCTTTTAAGGGGAAATGTTTATTTTGTACTTGCGAATAAAAGAAGAGAAGATAAATACATGCAAAGACTTCAAAAAGGAAATGGAATATTCAGGTCTCTAAAACGGTTATAGACGTTAGAAAAGCAACCTGACTCGGAATCGAACCTCGGCTAACCGCAACGTAGGCAGACCCGCTGTTAAGTATCCCGGGCATCGTTAAGTGCTAAGTAGGGTTTGAAGTTGTCACATGGTTTACTGAGGTCCCACTGTAAATTTCCCGGCGTCGTTTTGTGTCTTCTGTAGGAAGAAGCCCGACGGAGGGTTGTCAGAAGGGATCAGTTGTTTGAGTAGTTGAGAACCTTGCAAATGTCCCAGTGCGTGGCAACTGATGATGAACTGCGCACCGTTCTCATAAAAATTGCCAGACATTTTGGATGTGATGTTCATTACTTTTGCTTCATGGCTGTGATCTGAGAGTTCATGTTTGTGGAAATGCTTCTTAGGCGTTTTTATTAATTAATATGTATTAATTTTTTTTTAAGTTAAGTACTTTAGGTTGGATGGTTTTGTAATTTATGAGTTGGTTGATTTTGAGTGGGATGTGTTGTTTTGTTGTGTCTTATTGTTTTTGTTGTCCTTTTTTATTGTTTTGTTCTATCTGTGTGTTGATGTATCTCATTGTTTGTTGTGTCTTATTGTTTTTGTTGTCCTTTTTTATTGTTTTGTTCTGTCTCTGTGTTGATGTATCTCATTGTTTGTTGTGTCTTGTTGTTTTTGTTGTGTCCTTTTGTTTATTGTTTTGTTCTGTCTCATTGTGTTGATGTATCTCATTGTTTGTTGTGTCTTATTGTTTTTGTTGTGTCCTTTTGTTTATTGTTTTGTTCTGTCTCTGTGTTGATGTATCTCATTGTTTGTTGTGTCTTATTGTTTTTGTTGTGTCCTTTTGTTTATTGTTTTGTTCTGTCTCATTGTGTTGATGTATCTCATTGTTTGTTGTGTCTTATTGTTTTTGTTGTGTCCTTTTGTTTATTGTTTTGTTCTGTCTCATTGTGTTGATGTATCTCATTGTTCTGTTGTGTCTCATTGTTTTGTATCTTATTGTAGGTCACTGCCACCGGGTATAAACCCATTTGCAGTCAATAATAAATAAATAAATAAAATGTAAGAGATACAGACCGAAACGTAAGCGATATTCGGTATACATTGTCTTCTTTGTAATTTTACCTCCCACTGTCTGATTTAGGATGGAAAATTAGTTAATTGCAGTAGACTACGATTCCGTGTGATGCCCTGAAGTGATCTTCCGAGGTAGCAACCAAACAGCGACCTCATATTGAAAGAACAAAATGCCTCGCGGTAGTACTTCGTTTTGCTTTTGTTACACGAAAGCAAATGTTAATTACGTCGCAAGTTCGCATACACAAGATTTTCCTCGGTGCCCTGAACCCATTGAAATGCAATCATCTCACTGTTTGTTGACTCAAGAGACAAGGCAATGGAGTCGCTTCCTTTGTTAATGTCAGGTTGAAACTACACTATACACGGGGGCCACAGATACCTCTTACGATGCACTAGACCCGTATCTGGTGGTAATCGATCATGCATTGTATGCGGGACTATCGCTGCTTTACGGGAATTTATTCTGGAGTAAACAGAAGACGTCAGAGCCACGGTGGTCTAGCGGTTAGAACGCTGGCCTTGTAATCCTGGGGGTCTCGGGTTCGATTCCCGGCGGTGCCCGAATTTATAACTTGTGTTGGGCAAGGCCGTGGTCTAGGCAACACGGAGTTTTCCTCCGTGGCATCCCAACAATTACTCCATTCACACACAGAAGAAGGCAATGGCAAACCACTTCTGTATCATCTGCCAAGAACGTATATGAACAGGTCCCAGTCCGAGAAAAGAATGGAAGGATCCTGTTCATATGGACCTGTCGTCAGACAGAACACCAAATAAATAAATAAACAGAAGCTGCCGTGAACCGCGCGTGCAGTTTAGAGGCCAAGGTTGTAACTGAATTGACAGTGGAATAATGCGTACCGCGTAGAGACAAACTTCCGATCGATGTGTTGAGATGATGACGTCGAATGTTCAGAAATAACTTAACATTGGAGTCACACTTAGATTTTAATGCACAAAGAACAGTTTCGTAACTTTGTCGTATTTTGCTATTCTCGTACTAGCTTAATTTTGTTTTTTATTAATGTACAATGATTACATTATCAATCTTACAAAACAAATTATTTCAGCGGTATGTTATCAGACTTCCCTACCTTCAATGGCCTCGACTGACTCAGGATAACTTCGGAGGACGTTGATTCCTATTCGAAAGTTATTCTCTCTGAGTCCCTTTATACGCTCCTTAAGTTTCGCCCTAACATTTCGAATCACCCTGTATATCTGTTTTGGATGATAACTAAACATACGCGGGCCGCGCAGAACACGTCAGCGGACTGTGGGTTGAGAACCCCCGTATTAGTGCTTCTTCTTATGCGTAATCTGATGTATAATTCATAATCATCTTATTATTGTACCTAATTTTGTACTGCGTCATAAAATGACTTGATAAACAGCGAAGAAATGATTTTGTTGATGGCATGTTAATGTCAGGAGAATTCAGAATAGTTTTGTCGTACTTACGCAGCCATTTTGAATTCTATACGTGACGTTATACTGTCTGAAGTGGTTGAAATTGAATAATTTGACCAGCTGAGAAATTTTAGATGTCTAGTTTGTAAAGAGAACCTTCTTCTCCTGCCCCCGTAGTACGTGTTAAGAAAAATTATAGAGTTTAACCACGTGGCGTAGGCGCGTACAATTAACGATGCATTTGGTATGTCCCATTTGCTTATCTGCTCAGTATTAATGTCTGTAATTTTATGGGGAGAGATTTGTTTAGTCGAATCTAAGAAAACGTTTTACTGTAGAATTTCAATGTCAGATTTGGCGTAGATCTCTTCAGTAGTTTCAGGTATACGTCATAAAGACGGACATACTAGATTTATCAGTTTCGTTTTATTTAACGAATTTTGTGAAAGAAACTCGTTAAATTATGAGCTGTTTTTAATACGTAAGAATGTTTCGTGATCATTTGTTTTTACGGATATAAAAAAACGCTTACTAAATCTTAGGAAGATGGATGTCTTCTGTGTTCGCCCTGATGATGGAGGCATTAAGGACCTCTGAAACCAGACAATCCTACATATCGAATGTCCGTCCGCTAGGAAAAGGCAGTGACCGGCTAAAAACTATGCAGACTCAATGCCGTAAGTAATTTCTGTGGAGTCACGTGGTAACGTCTGATTACAGATTTGTTTAGCGTTCGCCGCGGTTTCTCTGTAGTTGTCGTGTGAGAATGAAGAGCGGATTTTCGTGAATCTCGCTGTAGGTGATCATTCGCAGTTTTTTATTTTTCTTAATATGTGTGTTTGCCAAAAGACTGGAATAGTTTTCGCAGCAAGAGGCATTTTCCATGCTGCAACAGAAGTAATTTTAGAAATTTCTGTTTCACCGCACCTCAATGTCGCGAAAGTGATTTTTACTCTCTCTACGACAGAGACAATAAATACACATTACGAGGTGCGATCGGAAAGTTTCAAGACTGCGCGTATAAAAACCCGTACACTTATCTCAGGTATTAAATTCATCCATCACCCTTGAAGTAGTTCCCCTGGGAGTGAACACAACGATCCCAGCTCCGCTGCCAAGCCTGGAAGCATCCCTGGAAATCTTTCTTTGTCAGCCTCTCAAGCACCATCTGCGAGTCTGCCTGAATCTCTTCTATCGTCTCAAATCTCCTTCCCTTTAGCTGAATTTTCATCTTTGGGAAGAGGAAGAAGTCACACGGAGCTTAGAAAGGAAGTTGGGGTCGGTTCTTGCAAGATCTTTGAGCTCCTGACAAACGAGAAGTCGATTCTGCTTCTGGTCCTCAGACAGGATGCGTCGCATGTGGAGTTCTTCCTTTAGAATCAGCTGACAGGTCCCATAGCCTATCCCAACAATGTCGCACAAGTCGTTGATGGTACGACGTCGATCTTCGTAACATTTTCGGGCGTTGTGCTCGAAGATGGTCGTCCAGAACGCTCGTCATCATCGACAGAGGTTCGGCCATTTTTAAAACGTGAATGCCACACAAAAGTTTGTGCACGACCCATTGCGGACTCCCCAAATGCTTGCTTTAGCATTTCATAGGTTTCCGTAGCCGTTTTGGCGAGTCTTTGGCAAAATTTGATGCACACGCCATTCCGAAATCGCAGGAGGGTCGGTGTAATGCACTAGCAAAACGCCCGTAACAAAGAAACAAATGCTAATTCGATGATGCCGGCTGGCACACTGATTCACTATGAATGTAGGCCGCACCCCCTAGCGGCAGAAGCTCGTACTACATCCGGTTCGCCCTCTATTGACACAGTCTAGAAACTTTCCGATCGCACCTCGTATGCACTAAATTAACTTTACCCCAGTTTGAATTTTTAAGCATGAAAAATTGAAACGCCTTGTAGTCTGGTATGCGTTTCAGATTGCCATGCGATCGATAAGGGATTGTGTCCTATCATATTGTTTACAAAGAACCGATATAAAGTTTTTCTTTGGGGGGGGGGGGTTATGGTGGTCGTGAGAATAGATCAAGACGAATTGAGATCGTTCGAGATTGTGAAGATTGTCCTAGTTCATTCAGAGCCCACTTGGTGCATTGTGGCGTGGACGTTGAAGTGAGTTTTTAATATGGAGGAAGATAGGTGAAAGGAGGGCATGGAGGTTTTCCCCTATGTCCAACTCAGAAAACGTCGACAAAAGAACGGCGTTTTTAAGTGGAGCGAAAGCAAGGCGTGGTGACCGGTTGACCGCGATGATTGCTGGGAGAGGTTAGGTAATTTGTAGTTTGCTTTGGCACTAATGCGAGGGCGATGTTAGAGGGAGAATACGGTAAATTTAATCGGTCTGAGATTAAGCTATTTCCTGAGGCGTTTGCCTGTTTTGCACGGGATGGAAGTTAATGATTTATGGTTTGAAGATGGCTGTCTTCTGGGTTGTTAGGCCCTGTAGGACCTCTGAAACGTCGGTAAACTCCTACCAGGCTACACGGCGCAACAACCCAGGAGACAGAAATCTTCATACTCTGATGATGGAGGCAGTATGACCTCTGAAACGTTGGTTAACATCGACCAGACTACACGGCGCAACAACCCAGAAGACAGAAATCTTCATACTCATCGCCCTGATGACGGAGGCAGTATGACCTCTGAAACGTCGGTAAACTCCTACCAGACCACACTTCGCAACAACCCAGAAGACAGAAATCTTCATACTCACCGCCCTGATGATGGAGGCAGTATGACCTCTGAAACGTCGGTAAACTCCTACCAGACCACACTTCGCAACAACCCAGAAGACAGAAATCTTCATACTCATCGCCCTGATGACGGAGGCAGTATGACCTCTGAAACGTCGGTAAACTCCTACCAGACCACACTTCGCAACAACCCAGAAGACAGAAATCTTCATACTCACCGCCCTGATGATGGAGGCAGTATGACCTCTGAAACGTCGGTAAACTCCTACCAGACCACACTTCGCAACAACCCAGAAGACAGAAATCTTCATACTCACCGCCCTGATGATGGAGGCAGTATGACCTCTGAAACGTCGGTAAACTCCTACCAGACTACACAGCTCAACAACCCAGAAGACAGAAATCTTCCGATTCACCTCCGTGAAATCGTCAAATCCTTCGATTTATAGTTTGTTTACGTGGATAAACGACCTTGAAGGTGAGACTTCTGAGGCCACGAAAATGGCTTGGAAAAGTATCCGTTGGACCATAGGTACGCCGTCCTTCCAGTCTGTGGGGAGTGCGGGGAAGAATGCAGGAACGTACGCATAAATTTAAAAATTTGGACCACTTTTAATTTTTCACTGAAATTCAGATGGCTTGGAAGACCTGGGTGTACGTGGGAGGACAGTATTCGAACGGATCTCGTGGAAATTGATTGGATTCATCTGCCTCAGGATTGAGACAGATGGCGGGCTCTTTGGACTCTGTAACGAACTGTTTTGTGAAGCTGTGTTCTGCCTCTCATCTTCTGATTGACATGTAACTTATCTAGAATAGAAAGGCGAACGTGGCGCCGATGATTATTGGTGCAACTGGAAGCTTATCGCAGTCATTTCAAACGTATTTAAATGAAATTCTGACTGCGTTGAACTACAGAAGTCGGCCATTCTAGAAGATCCCACATCTTGAGGAGGATTCTAACGTAACACATTATTTTCAGATGCAATTTCTACGGGGTTAATATGCAGTGACGCTTATGGACGGATATCGGGTGTCATCGCATGACGATGGTGGTCATGATAATCATTGTAATCTGTGATTGGTTTACTGTTTCGATGTGTCCGACTGGCGTTCATTAATTTCCTTATTCGAGGTCGGAATTATGTTTTATTAGTTTCTTTAGAAGCCGCCACGGTGGTCCAGCGGTTAGAACGCTGGCCTTGTAATCCTGGGGTCTCGGGTTCGATTCCCGGCGGTGCCCGAATTTATAACTTGTGTTGGGCAAGGCCGTGGTCTAGGCTACACGGAGTTTTCCTCCGTGGCATCCCAACAATTACTCCATTCACACACAGAAGAAGGCAATGGCAAACCACTTCTGGATCATCTGCCAAGAACGTACATGAACAGGTCCCAGTCCGAGAAAAGGATGGAAGGATCCTGTTCATATGGACCTGTCGTCAGACAGAACACTAAATAATAATAAGATGAGGTGGTCTAGCGGTCAGAACGCTGGCCTTGTAATCCTGGGGTCTCGGGTTCAATTCCCGGCAGTGCCCGAATTTATAACTTGTGTTGGGCAAGGCCGTGGTCTAGGCAACACGGAGTTTTCCTCCGTGGCATCCCAACAATTACTCCATTCACACACAGAAGAAGGCAATGGCAAACCACTTCTGGATCATCTGCCAAGAACGTATATGAACAGGTCCCAGTCCGAGAAAAGGATGGAAGGATCCTGTTCATATGGACCTGTCGTCAGACAGAACACTAAATAATAATAAGATGAGGTGGTCTAGCGGTCAGAACGCTGGCCTTGTAATCCTGGGGTCTCGGGTTCAATTCCCGGCAGTGCCCGAATTTATAACTTGTGTTGGGCAAGGCCGTGGTCTAGGCAACACGGAGTTTTCCTCCGTGGCATCCCAACAATTACTCCATTCACACACAGAAGAAGGCAATGGCAAACCACTTCTGGATCATCTGCCAAGAACGTATATGAACAGGTCCCAGTCCGAGAAAAGGATGGAAGGATCCTGTTCATATGGACCTGTCGTCAGACAGAACACTAAATAATAATAAGATGAGGTGGTCAAGCGGTCAGAACGCTGGCCTTGTAATCCTGGGGTCTCGGGTTCAATTCCCGGCAGTGCCCGAATTTATAACTTGTGTTGGGCAAGGCCGTGGTCTAGGCAACACGGAGTTTTCCTCCGTGGCATCCCAACAATTACTCCATTCACACACAGAAGAAGGCAATGGCAAACCACTTCTGGATCATCTGCCAAGAACGTATATGAACAGGTCCCAGTCCGAGAAAAGGATGGAAGGATCCTGTTCATATGGACCTGTCGTCAGACAGAACACTAAATAATAATAAGATGAGGTGGTCTAGCGGTCAGAACGCTGGCCTTGTAATCCTGGGGTCTCGGGTTCGATGCCTGGCGGTGCCCGAATTTATAACTTGTGTTGGGCAAGGCCGTGGTCTAGGCAACACGGAGTTTTCCTCCGTGGCATCCCAACAATTATTCCATTCACACACAGAAGAAGGCAATGGCAAACCACTTCTGGATCATCTGCCAAGAACGTATATGAACAGGTCCCAGTCCGAGAAAAGGATGGAAGGATCCTGTTCATATGGACCTGTCGTCAGACAGAACACTAAATAAATAGTTTCTTTAGTCGACGAGGCGTCTTAAAACTGGGACTTTTTTTTTCTTTCAATTTCAGAAAACCCGTTCGCAGTTTATGGATTATTCCACTCATACTCGAGCAAAGTGTTGCAACGAAGATTCTAAATTTAGCTTCATCCAATTATCATCGTCAGCGCCTTCAAGTGTTGACGTATTCGATTATCAGTGACGAAGGATATGATTTTCTGACCCAATTACTACTTACGTACACTGCACGTCGGACCCTGGTAATCGATTTGTCTGCTCTGACTGAGGTATTTCCATGGTTACAGCGGGTACCACGCAGGCCGTTTCGACGTAGCTCACTTCCCAGAAACATGGCTACTAAATATCGTTTATTTATGCTTTTATGAGGCGGGGAAGACGGGGTCGTGTTTGTGGGATGAAATCCATTCTAAAAATATAGTTTGAGGTGTGTCCCCCACAGTTTAGAGTTCAGACTCGTTGTATATGTTGGGACCAATCCTTCCTTCCGCCGAAGGATAAATGTGAATCCAAGTTCTTTCTCGGGCATCTGTTTGAACACCAGCAGCGAAAACCTAACAAGGACGACTTTTTATTCTTCATTTCGTAGAAAAGTATTAATTTATGTTATGCCTTCGTGTTTGAAGTAACTTCATCCTGGATATGGAGGCGATACCCGACGATGAAGCCCGAAATCTCTGAGTAGGTGCCTCCGCCAGACACTTCTGGTTTATAACAAATTAAATTTCTTTTGTAAGATTTGAGGTTTTCACGGCGGTGAAGATTCCTGTCTTCTGGGTTGTTGCGCTGTGTTGTCCGGTAGATGGTTACCAACGTTTCGGAGGTCATACTGCCTCCATCATCAGGGCGATGAATATGAAGATTTCTGTCTTCTGGGTTATTGCGCTGTGTAGTCCGGTAGATGGTTACCAACGTTTCGGAGGTCATACTGCCTCCGTCATCAGGGCGATGAATATGAAGATTTCTGTCTTCTGGGTTATTGCGCTGTGTAGTCCGGTAGATGGTTACCAACGTTTCGGAGGTCATACTGCCTCCATCATCAGGGCGATGAGTATGAAGATTTCCGTCTTCTGGGTTGTTGCGCTGTGTAGTCTGGTCGATGTTTACCAACGTTTCAGAGGTCATACTGCCTCCATCATCAGGGCGATGAGTATGAAGATTTCTGTCTTCTGGGTTGTTGCGCCGTGTAGTCTGGTCGATGTTAACCAACGTTTCAGAGGTCATGCTGCCTCCATCATCAGGGCGATGAAGATTTCTGTCTTCTGGGTTGTTGCGCTGTGTAGTCTGGTCGATGTTAACCAACGTTTCAGAGGTCATACTGCCTCCGTCATCAGGGCGATGAGTATGAAGATTTCTGTCTTCTGGGTTGTTGCGCTGTGTAGTCTGGTCGATGTTAACCAACGTTTCAGAGGTCATACTGCCTCCGTCATTAGGGAAATGAGTATGAAGATTTCTGTCTTCTGGGTTATTGCGCTGTGTAGTCTGGTCGATGTTAACCAACGTTTCAGAGGTCATACTGCCTCCGTCATCAGGGCAATGAGTATGAAGATTTCTGTCTTCTGGGTTGTTGCGCCGTGTAGTCTGGTCGATGTTAACCAACGTTTCAGAGGTCATACTGCCTCCGTCATTAGGGAAATGAGTATGAAGATTTCTGTCTTCTGGGTTATTGCGCTGTGTAGTCTGGTCGATGTTAACCAACGTTTCAGAGGTCATACTGCCTCCGTCATCAGGGCAATGAGTATGAAGATTTCTGTCTTCTGGGTTGTTGCGCCGTGTAGTCTGGTCGATGTTAACCAACGTTTCAGAGGTCATGCTGCCTCCATCATCAGGGCGATGAAGATTTCTGTCTTCTGGGTTGTTGCGCTGTGTAGTCTGGTCGATGTTAACCAACGTTTCAGAGGTCATACTGCCTCCATCATCAGGGCGATGAGTATGAAGATTTCCGTCTTCTGGGTTATTGCGCTGTGTAGTCTGGTCGATGTTAACCAACGTTTCAGAGGTCATACTGCCTCCATCATCAGGGCGAAATCTTAAATTACTTTTGTGTTTCCACTGAGATGACGTGTTTTGTTTGACTCCAAGGATAGGATCAGCTGTTTATGTTTTCTTGTTTATGACTTCTTAATTTTATCATACGTATTTCTTCTGATGTAACCAGTTATTTATGTTGTGCAGAAAATTGGCGTGCGCGCGACCAGTTTTTATGCCGTTCCACGAATGTGACCCGTTATTTATGTGTGAATGTGACGCGTTGTATGTGTTTGTGTATGCCCAGGGTTGCGACGCGGTATTGATGTGTTTTCGTGATTACGCCTCATGTGTCCATGGGGTGCAGTGCCAGCAAAAGTTCATGTGTTTGTATTGATATGACCTCTTACGAAAGCGTTTCTATTGACCTGACCCAAAATATGAGTTTTTTCGATCCATCGACGTGATGGGATACACACATATACAGGGTGATTCAATATTGCTTTTCGTAAATTTGGGGATGTTCTTTGTGAGCATAACGGAACGTCTATATTTTGATATATAGCCCTTTAAAATTTATGTGTGTTACAAATGTTTTGAGGCGTGTACATTTAACTTGTCCACCTTTGATATAGCTGTCCTCCGTAAATTGGTTGTCAAGGGAAGTTTTTTGTGGCGTTTGGTGTGGGGATACTCAACTATGCGACGAAAGTGTTTTCCGATCGAACCATCGTCTTTGACTCCGGAAACTGAAATATTATAAAGCAATACAGCATCGTTACTCGCTCGATTCTTTACTGTGTAACATCGCCATTTTGTACTAGAAGTCTCCGACTTTTCAAGAACACAGATATTACACAAAATTAATGATTAAGAAAATATTTATTTGGTGTGGAGATAAGCAGATAAATAAAAATGTACTTATTCATGTCTGGTCTTTTGGAAGACCTTTCAGTGTAAAACGACTGGACCTCGGCTTAATTCCGCGTTCATCTCAAGTGTGGGGTACATGCTTGGATATTCATCGTCCATGAAGTTAATTTCTCATTCTGTTGCGTGGAATCGCCCTCCTTAGTTCCATAACCAAACTGAGGTAGACATGACCTAGGGTCATACGTACTTCCTGCGCTCGTCGCAGTTAAATAATCTCCCAGCATCCGATATCATAACAGAGCACTGATGATTAGAATGTTGTTGTTGTTATTTATACTTGAGTTTCAGTAGATTTGGGCTCTACTTTTAAATGCGGAAGTATTGCGGATTCGTTCTTCAGGGTCAGATTATCGTAAGTATGGTCTAGAAATTCTCGTTATTTTACGTAACTCGTAGGTTCGATCACACACCAAAACAAAACCAACAGGTACAATTATAATTTTGAAGTTTTGGTATTTATGTTCTTAGACAGACGGGAAGACCAATTATTCTCAACAAAATGGTAGCAAACATTCCCCGAGATTAATCTAGTCTTCACTCATGCCCAAATGAAATTGTGAAAGTTTAACTATCATTACCGAATATCTGGAAGTTCTCTCTCTCTCTCTCTCTTTCTCTCTCTCTCTCTCTCTCTCTCTCTCTCTCTCTCTCTTTGCTACGTGAAGCTGAAATCGTAGTTCATAGTTTTCTAAAAATTGGTCTGTCGTATAAAAGTTCCTACAAGTTAGATCACGAAATTTAGCTAGGTCTCGTTGAGATCCGCCCGGCTTGCTGTGTATAGCGAGATACACTGAACTCCTTGACTGAAATATAATTTACAGACCTCACAAAACTGCTTTAAATTAACACAGATGTATGTATATATATATTCCAACTCAAAATTCGAGTGTATCCTTACATCTCTTCTTAATCTCCTACCTACAGGATTATGAAAATGACGGGCTGTCTCTTGAATTCGCTGATGGAGGCAGCAGGAACTCTTATCACCAGCACGACCCTCAAGAGTTTTTATTGCGTCAGATGTTCGGAAATTGTGTTCCATTTGTGGACATAGCTTTTGTATGGAGAGGATAATATCGATATGCCGACGATATATGGACTTATTACTTCTATGTTGATGGCTTTAGAGCCATATGACTGGCCTCTGTCGGCAAAAACACAGAGATGACCTTTGCACAATTTCTAATTGAACGCTTTTATTAAAACAAATTTCGGCTACGTTGACGACACTTTTTGATAACTGTGAATTGCCATAAACCCGTTTTCACTTAAATTTTCCAATTATCTAGGCCAGGACGAACTCATATAGCCGTTCAAGTTAGGTTCTGCAGACGCCAGAACCTTAACAATTTTTGCTGTTCATAAAATATGATTACGTTTATCAAACCAAGGAAACTGGTGTGTAACACAAAGGTTAGAAGTGTTTTCAAAATTTTATTCGGAACCCGGAAGGAAAGAGAGTACTTGGGAGACCTAGGCGTAGATGGAGGGTTACAAAATTAGCCTAAAGAGAGTAGGTTGACATGGTAATGAATCTTAATGTTCAAGGAATTTCTTGGCCAGATGAACGACTGTCAGATATTAAAAAGGGACTGTACTTCATGGAGTACAGACGGAAGAAGTTGAAGTTAAACAGCCATTTTGTCTTCTTCCCAGAACTCATGATATCAAAATGGAGGGCTCATTCTTAAAGCAGAAGTTTTTGTTCACGAGGGATTAAATAATGTGTGCATGCATTCGCAAGTGACCAGTCGGTTATGGTTTCAGTTTTATCTGTTGATCTTTGATGGCTGCTTTCGAAATTTATTGCCTTCCTCAAGGAAGAAAGTTGAAAGGCGAGGAAATAAACATATTAATGTATCCAGAGGCTGTTTGTAACAGTCAATGTCATGGCAGTCCACGTTCTGTGACATGGCGATTTATTACTGAAGTGTGCTCAGTTGACGCACGCTCACAGATGGCGTTGTTTCCCGTTTTTCCCACAATGCCCAGTAGCAGAGCGCCCTCCGGAGTATGTGAAGTAGTCGGCGACGATAAACGATGTCGTTCAGGTTCATTAAAACGTATCTTGACGTAAAACGAACCGAACTTTGTGACGTACTAGTTGCCTGCTGGGGTTTAGGGTTCGAATCTCAGTTGATGGCTTCTCTGAGGCTCGAAACATGTAGAATCCAAGAAAAAAAATAGAGTACTATGTTGTAATTTGATTACTTTTGTTCTGTCATGTAAGACGTTAGGTTAGGTTTGATAAGTGACGTTGCAGTTCGCGTTAAAGACGTGGTTGGTTCTGAAGATTTCTGTCTTCTGGGTTGCGCCATGTAGTAAGGTCGATGTTTACCAACGTTTCAGAGGTCATACTGCCTCCATTATCAGGGCGATGAAGATTTCTGTCTTCTGGGTTGTTGCGCTGTGTAGTCTGGTCGATGTTAACCAACGTTTCAGAGGTCATACTGCCTCCATCATCAGGGCGATGAAGATTTCTGTCTTCTGGGTTGTTGCGCCGTGTAGTCTGGTCGATGTTAACCAACGTTTCTGAGGTCATACTGCCTCCGTCATCAGGGCGATGAGTATGAAGATTTCCGCCTTCTGGGTTGTTGCGCTGTGTAGTCTGGTCGATGTTTACCAACGTTTCAGAGGTCATACTGCCTCCATCATCAGGGCGATGAGTATGAAGATTTATGTCTTCTGGGTTGTTGCGCTGTGTAGTCTGGTCGATGTTAACCAACGTTTCGAAGGTCATACTGCCTCCATCATCAGGGCGATGAGTCTGAAGATTTCCGTCTTCTGGGTTGTTGCGCTGTGTAGTCTGGTCGATGTTAAACCAACGTTTCAGAGGTCATACTGCCTCCTGTCATCAGGGCGATGAAGATTTCTGTCTTCTGGGTTGTTGCGCCGTGTAGTCTGGTAGATGTTTACCAACGTTTCTGAGGTCATACTGCCTCCATCATCAGGGCGATGAGTATGAAGATTTCCGTCTTCTGGGTTGTTGCGCTGTGTAGTCTGGTCGATGTTAAACCAACGTTTCAGAGGTCATACTGCCTCCTGTCATCAGGGCGATGAAGATTTCTGTCTTCTGGGTTGTTGCGCCGTGTAGTCTGGTCGATGTTAACCAACGTTTCAGAGGTCATACTGCCTCCATCATCAGGGCGATGAAGATTTCTGTCTTCTGGGTTGTTGCGCTGTGTAGCCTGGTCGATGTTAACCAACGTTTCAGAGGTCATACTGCCTCCGTCATCAGGGCGATGAAGATTTCTGTCTTCTGGGTTGTTGCGCTGTGTAGTCTGGTCGATGTTAACCAACGTTTCAGAGGTCATACTGCCTCCATCATCAGGGCGATGAAGATTTCTGTCTTCTGGGTTGTTGCGCTGTGTAGTCTGGTCGATGTTAACCAACGTTTCAGAGGTCATACTGCCTCCATCATCAGGGCGATGAAGATTTCTGTCTTCTGGGTTGTTGCGCTGTGTAGTCTGGTAGATGTTAACCAACGTTTCAGAGGTCATACTGCCTCCATCATCAGGGCGATGAAGATTTCTGTCTTCTGGGTTGTTGTGCTGTGTAGTCTGGTCGATGTTAACCAACGTTTCAGAGGTCATACTGCCTCCATCATCAGGGCGATGAAGATTTCTGTCTTCTGGGTTGTTGCGCTGTGTAGTCTGGTCGATGTTAACCAACGTTTCAGAGGTCATACTGCCTCCATCATCAGGGCGATGAAGATTTCTGTCTTCTGGGTTGTTGCGCTGTGTAGCCTGGTCGATGTTAACCAACGTTTCAGAGGTCATACTGCCTCCGTCATCAGGGCGATGAAGATTTCTGTCTTCTGGGTTGTTGCGCCGTGTAGTCTGGTCGATGTTAACCAACGTTTCAGAGGTCATACTGCCTCCATCATCAGGGCGATGAAGATTTCTGTCTTCTGGGTTGTTGCGCTGTGTAGCCTGGTCGATGTTAACCAACGTTTCAGAGGTCATACTGCCTCCGTCATCAGGGCGATGAAGATTTCTGTCTTCTGGGTTGTTGCGCCGTGTAGTCTGGTCGATGTTAACCAACGTTTCAGAGGTCATACTGCCTCCGTCATCAGGGCGCAACAACCCAGAAGACAGAAATCTTCATACTCATCGCCCTGATGATGGAGGCAGTATGACCTTCGAAACGTTGGTTAACATCGACCAGACTACACAGCGCAACAACCCAGAAGGCGGAAATCTTCATACTCACCGCTGTGAAAACCTCAAATTGATCGGTTGTGTTCTTGTTACAGGAGAACTCGAAGGCTCGAGAAGTGGAGGTAGACATCGATGAGCTTCTGGACATGGACAGCGATGACCAGAGAAGGCGGCATTTGCAGGTCAGACACCAATTAATATCTGTAACGTACATTGACAACTGCGTATTCTCCTGCCACATGCCCTAGCTTCATCAACTTCTCGCCCACTCGGTGACGAAGATCCAGTAATCATTCACGAACTTCCTCTTCATGACGAAAATATTGATGTTCGGTGTGCGGTAATCGGACATTTCTTCACCGACTGCTCCCGTGCGGAGGCGCGGTGGGTCGTGGCCGGTTCGGCCGTCCACGAGACCGCGATTTCACGGTCAAACGGTTAACAAATCCACCCAGGATTGATATCAGTTCTAAGCTGATTTTAAATCGAATTTAATCATGTTATCTTATTTTCAGTTAACTACTAAGAAATGCTAAATACACTCGCATATGAACAATAGAAGTGCCATAATTATGTTATCTTAATTACGCAATTTAAAATTTTATCTTTCTACAAGACAATTTATTATGTAACTTCAACATCCTGAATTCATGGTATAGGTTAAAAACGAGCGTATTTTTAAGTTAGTACGCATCCATTCCACGGTGGTCTAGCGATTAAAACACTGGCCTTGTAATCCTGGGGTCTCGGGTTCGATTCCCGGCGGTGCCCGAATTTATAACTTGTGTTGGGCAAGGCCGTGGTCTAGGCAACACGGAGTTTTCCTCCGTGGCATCCCAACAATTACTCCATTCACACACAGAAGAAGGCAATGGCAAACCACTTCTGGATCATCTGCCAAGAACGTATATGAACAGGTCCCAGTCCGAGAAAAGGATGGAAGGATCCTGTTCATATGGACCTGTCGTCAGACAGAACACTAAATAATAATAAGATGAGGTGGTCTAGCGATTAGAACGCTGGCCTTGTAATCCTGGGGGTCTCGGGTTCGATTCCCGGAGGTGCCCGAATTTATAACTTGTGTTGGGCAAGGCCGTGGTCTAGGCAACACGGAGTTTTCCTCCGTGGCATCCCAACAATTACTCCATTCACACACAGAAGAAGGCAATGGCAAACCACTTCTGGATCATCTGCCAAGAACGTATATGAACAGGTCCCAGTCCGAGAAAAGGATGGAAGGATCCTGTTCATATGGACCTGTCGTCAGACAGAACACTAAATAATAATAACGCATCCATTACACCAACGACATTGCAGCTAAAGTGTGCAACCGAACTGTAAAGGCCTTTGAAGTGTTTATTTTTGTGTTGGATTTGACGAACAGAGTTCTGTTCCCAGCGGGGGGCAAAGCTTTTCTTAACTTCGCCACCGCGTGGTGAAGAGAAGTTACGCTTTATCTCTCATCTCTCTGCAAGAGGTCTGCGTCCTCAGAGTTCGCTGCAATCTCGGGCGGTAGGCTAGCTGTGATATTGATGGACCCTCTTGCGTAAGCGGAGGGCACAAGAGCTGGTGATAGATAACACGGTGCTTACCGAAGACTGGACGAGTGTGTTCTCCTTTCTTTGTCTCCTCCTTGCAAGTGATATCTTAATTCTGATTTTTTTGGGTGTGATGCTGTACAGTATAATGGGGGGTTATCAACTTTTCGGAAGAATACACAACCTCCATCTTCAAGGTAGACGTATACCGTACAAGCCGACATAACGCAATAACTCAAAATACCAAAATCAACATTTTTTACCGACATACGTAATATTAATTTATTATTTTTATTCTTCGTAGGTTTTTAATTTTTAATTTTCCAAACATCATTAACATTTAAAGCAATTAATATGGTGAAATAAATGTACTGATGCCATGTACGAGGCGCGTCCACAAAGTAAGTTTCCCACTCGTCCCACAGCTAGTAAACCTTATATTGCGCGAAGCGACTGTGCGTACGTGATAGAGCAATGACGTAGCATGGCGCATGCACTAACGGCACTTCCCGCATTCTCACAGTAGCATCGTTGCAGCTGTTGAAGATGGAGGTTCTTATTCCAGCTCCCGCCGACTGTGAAGTGCGGTCAGTGATAACGCTAGGCCGCACACGGCTCGACGGACAGCAAGTCTCCTGCAGGAGTTCAGCTGGGAGGTGTTTAATCATTCACCCTACAGCCCGGACCTCGCTCCCAGTGATTTCCATCTTTTCCTACACCTCAAGAAATTCCTGTCCGGTCAGCGTCAGCGTTTTGAGAATGACAGAGGCGCGGAGATGGTTGTCACACAGTGGTTCCAATCCCAGGCGGCAGACTTCTACGACACAGGTATTCAAAAGTTGGTCCCACGGTATGACAAATGTCTCAATTCCGGCGGCGAATATGTTGAAAAATATCTGGACACTTGCTGTATCTGTTGCAATAAATATCTCCATGAAATTGTGTTTTGTTTCTGTAAACGGCCCCAGGGAAACTTACTTTGTGGAAGAGCCTCGTACTTCCACCTTGTTACGTAGTCATAAGCATTCTTTTGGGTATGAATGATTGCCCGGACAGGTTTTGCTGTCTTCGGTTTGTGATAATAAATAAAGTTGTGTGAAAATGTTTTTCATTTTCTTCCAGGAGCTGTTGGCAGATGCAAAGAAATCACAGCATGACGTTAAGGTATGCATTGTTAGTGCCAGGCAAAAAGAAAATACAAAATATTTACACTCTCATAATTGTAGATGTTTATTTTACGTGTGTTATAGGGGGCTAATACTTTAGTCCGTGTAGTGGTTTTAGAAAGAAAATATGAAAATAATCATGCAGTTTAGTGGTTTATTTCCACGAATAATTTTTCTCTTGTGCAGATTCCCACTACATTTGCCAGCTGTTAATTCAGTGTTTTGCAACATCGCATTTGTAATTACAAAATACGTGTCTTTAATGACGTGCTCGCACTTGTTTTCCAAATCAGCTATCGAGTGCCTATGGTAATGCTAGTACTGTGTTGTTTCCACCCCACGAAGTCACCCCATTGAAACGTTTACATTGACATGTGTATTAGCCACGGAAACGTCGAGATGTCCCTCCCGCCAGGAGACCATCAGGGACCCCGAAAGTGCCTACTGCCAGTACTCGTGCATCGTGGCGACATCTGGCTGGTGGTGGCAAGATCTGGAACTGTCCTAAGGGACAAAAAAGAACTCTGTTTAAAGTCGACTCGATCTTTTAATACTGTCTGACGGCTTCCATCGTGGTTAAAGATCAGGAAGCTGACTAGTCGGCTTCTCTTAACGTCCTGATCCAACCAAACAAGTGAATATCTTCTCTTAGCTTTCAAAAAACTCCTGTACTCTGTTCGTAGACGAGAATGGCGCTGCTGCGTAGGAGTATATATATATAGTCTGCGCAGTAGTTTTTGGCCCGTGGAATTTTAAATGGGAAGGCTAGGAGCGAGTCTCTTTTGCGATAGTATAATGCTGTGACTGAACGCTCCAACAAAAGAAATACGCTGACCGTGCCATCTCAGGTATACAGAGTAGGCCCGTCCGCCAGCTACGCTAGCTTCTCCACTACTGCGTCGACTATACGGAAGGAAGCCTGGGGACTGGTAATACTTTATGTTAAATTACGGGATTAGGTGAAGCGTGGAAGGAAATTGACAAAACACACGGAAGATTGTACAAGAAAGTACTAGGACCACGAAGATGCAGAAATGGAGATTGGAAGATACAGCAGGGATTAAAGTCGATGTGGTGGGATGTTATGTACTGGCAGTGCCTATGGACATTAAAGACGATGTTGTGAACGGGGAAAACGAGATTCAAAATCTGGCCGAAGAACATGAAAGAGGAATTATAAACTGTGGGAGTTGCATACGTTTAGCATCGTCAGCAGGAAAGGGCCACAGACAGACTAAAGAGGTTTAGTGATATTGAGTAACAAATCGATTTTCGATGATGCCTGAAAAGGTTTCATTAATATTCTACCAACAGATAGAAAGGAAATTTAGCAAGGAAGAGTGCTTTTATATTTCTGGTGTGCCCCACTAATTATTTTTCTTTTTGTTTCATTAGAAATTTGTAGAAGATCTGTTAGAGAGAGCCAAGACTCTTTGAAGAGTGCTGTGTGGTGCCATCTCTAGGGAGAAAAGGAGATCACTTCTTGGGGGAAAAAGGGTGGTGCTGATGCCAACCCTGTTGATCCATCCATCCATCCGGAGAAGTCCATATGATGCTCCAGAAACCAGTGTATGGTTTGTTAGCTAGGTCATGAAATGAGTGTTCTCATTCATTCATTCATTCATCAATCAATGATTCATCAGCAAGTTTACTACTTTATTATGAAGTTTCCATGTATGTTGTCCGCAAAGAAACCGAGGACGTCGGATGAATGTCGGTAGGCTTTCTGTTGTAGTAATAAGAAATGCATTTGTTTACTGAGTGTTTTATTATAAAGTATTTTACATTTAGTTTATGGGCAATTTACTATGAAACTTGAAATTTGTAATGAATATGACATTTCAAAGGAAATGTTATTTCAGGGCATGTAACGTTAATTGAAGGTTCAGCGTGGAATAGAATGGAAGCTCATCAGATCTATGGTGAAAGTATGTACTTTCACTAATTGAAAAGCTGAGGTAACGTAATTAATATTTGAATCTTTGTGTCCACCTTCTGTTGCGGAAAAAGAAATTTAAACAAAAAAGAGAAGAAGCCGTTATCGCTGCCATCGTAATCAACATTTGTGTTTATAATAATGAATGGATATTATTAGTATGTCGTGTGGTGTGGGTAATGTGACATGTTCATTAGCTAGTCGTAAATCACCAAGCTATAGAAATTTTTTTTATGTATTTTTAATAGTTCGTGTATTGTTAACATGGTTACATTTCTGTAATATTTCAGGGCAGTCCACTGAAGGAAAAAAAAGATACATGTGAAATTTTATTTCCTTGTAATTTTTTTATACCGTACGTAAGTTATCGAGTAAGATTTCACTTAAAGACATTTATGTCTGTTGGCAAGATGTGCAGTAGTTTCTACCTTTTGACACTCAAAACAAAAATTCATAGCAACATTTTAAAATCTGAGTAGTGAACAAGATCCTTGAAGTCTTGGTCTTCCGTAGAAACAGAACTGCCACATTAGGAAACGTAAAAATTTGTTTTAAATTTCAATGTACAGGTTCATTGCTGTTTTTAAGGTGACGCTGTTGGCATAACATTTATTTAATAATGCCAACTCCAGTGTTACATGCTAAATAAGAACATATTTTACGATTTGAGGCTTTCACGGCGGTGAGTACAAAGATGGCTGTCTTCCGGGTTGCTGCGCCATGTAGTCTGGTAGAAGTTTACCGAAGTCCTCCATCATCAGGGCGCAGCAACCCGGAAGACAGCCATCTTTAAACACTAAGAACAGGTGCATGTGGCGATATCCCACGTGAGCAAAAGTAGTGGTACCACTGTAATTTACAAAGCTTTGGTGGATGAACTGTTTTCTTGTAGGATGTTTAGGTAATAAGAATGTGAAGTTGTTTTTAATCCTGTGGAGTCCATTCTGTTGTATAAAGCATTAGAATTCATTTTATTTACCATATTTTTGATTTATTTATTCCTTATCAGTCACCATCCTCACTAGTAACAATATAACAGTTATAAGTCTGCCCTGCGTTGCGATGTTGGATTTTATGAAAGATTTGAACTTTACTATTTCAGGTTATTATACCAATTGTATAATTACTATCTTTATTATCGATGATTTTAGCTTATCACTAATGAATTTTTGTATTTTATACTTGCATCTTATTCCTATAAAAGTAACTGCCAACGTATGTTGTGTTACATATTTTAGTTTTTAATCGTATGTTTTCTTGTTTTCTATTCGTGATTTCTGTGGATTGCTATTTTTTAAGCTTGACCTCAGTTTTCAGATCATCACTTCCTCTCATCTCGGGTAGAGTATGTGCATGAATATCTAAACAGTTTCCATTCTTCAAAGGTACTAAATGTATAGGTGCGTATACTGTTTTCTAACCCCGCTGTCTGGACCATTATTTTCAAACTTACCTGCTCAGATGCATCTTGTACCTTACAATTCTGTTGTGTGTTTATTAGTTTCATATGAATTTAGGTATTCTTCCATGTTTAAAACAAACTATTATGCCCTTTGCTTCTATGTTCATTAATTAGTTGGCCTTGTTTTTTTGGATAAATAATAATTCTTTTTATTTTTATTCATTACATTTTCCTTTCTACCCGTCTGTTTTGGCTGCCATAGTTCGATCTGTTGCGTTGAAAATATGCAGTACGTATGTCGAGTCTTGTTATTGCAGATGTTTCTTACGTGTTCCTTGAATCAAATTTGCGCTGATCTGCCCGTTTGCCATAATCCAGGCGGATAATTGATATATTCCTGCGTTACTGTAACTGTATTATCTGTTTTGAAGGCTACATTTATGGTAGAGTGCTTAAACAGATTTCTGATTTTCCTGTGTAATTTCCACACCATGTAAATGTTACCCATTTCCGTTCATTAACTACTTTCTTCGTATGTCCCATTTTTTGCTGGTTTATTTTATTTGTTGTCTGCATATGTTTCTTGAATGTTTATGTTTTGCTATTACCATTACTTTATCCCGTGCTTTTGATCCGCTGTGATTCATTTTCATTGTTTTGTTTGTCTAGTCGTATACTATTCATCTTGTGTAGCCACCCGATAAATGATGTTGTCTTGCGTTTGTTAATACAATTTGAAAGGTAAGATTTGAGGTTTTCACAGCGGTGAGTATGAAGATTTCTGTCTTCTGGGTTGTGGCGCTGTGTAGTCTGGTCGATGTTAACCAACGTTTCAGAGGTCATACTGCCTCCGTCATCAGAGTATGAAGATTTCTGTCTTCTGGGTTGTGGCGCTGTGTAGTCTGGTCGATGTTAACCAATGTTTCAGAGGTCATACTCATCGCCCTGATGACGGAGGCAGTATGACCTCAGAAATGTTGGTAAACATCGACCATACTACACAGCGTAAAAACCCAGAAGACAGAAATCTTCACAATTTGAAAGATTTGCTATCACCGAGTCCATTTCAGTAGGATCTTTGTAAATATTTAGAATTAATGTGTACTGCACGTTAAGAATGTTTAAATACTGTGTGGTATCTGATTCTGTCCATCTTTATTTGGATGAAGTAACGTATTATGCTGTTTATTGAATTCACTTGCTGTTGATTTGGAATTGGTCTTCTTCTTCTTCTTCTTTAATCAAACATATCTTGTGTAGCAGATTATGTCTCCCTTTTCTATGGCATGAGTTCAATCTTAAAACCTTGCACATCGTGTAGTGTATGTGATTTCATTATTTATTCTTCTGTTTTGTATGAACATTTCAGACACAGTTCTCATTATTGGCAGTCTCGTTGTTACGTCCTCATTCGGTTTGAAGCATTTTACTCCTTACTTGAAATAATTTTGATTATTGTATGTTTTCCAAGAGCATTGTTATTTCTTACCTCATTATATGACGAAACTTATTCTTTGTTAGTGATATTGTAACCAATTTTATTGATTGTTTTACTGATGTGTTTCCACACAGATATTTAATGTCTAATATAAGAATTTCATATTCTGGAATGATTTTAAATTTCTTAAGGTTATGTGCCAGTTCCACTGAGATTATTACACATAAGAAACGAAATACAGGTTATAATAACACAATAATTAACTTGCCTGGTAGTACGTGCATTTGCGCTTGTAGTACCAGAGAAGAATTAAAATTGTATGGATGTGCACAGACACGTACTACCCGGAATTATAGGGATGGCGAGGTTAAAAGTGAAATTGAACTCCGAAAAGAATAGTTTAAAACAAGAACAGTCATTAGGGATCAGAATATAATTATCACTAAATTAGTAATTATAAGACTTGTATAATAACTTCATCCACTAATTAAGAAACTTATAAATTTAATTACTGCAACAAATAATAATGATCTATCTGATGGTAAATAAAATGAATTCGTAACATGAAGTCATGACTCAGCTGGTGAATAGCTGCAGTGCATTTATTCGTGTGCAAATAGCTCCAACAGCTGCATAAGAAGAGGCTTAAAAGAACGTATAAACTTTTATTTGCACAGGGTTTGCTATTTTTTTTTTATTGATCTGAAGGTGCATCTTAAATGTATATTCACTGTTTACACAATCTGTTAGACCTGCCAGTGATTGTATTTATTCCAGGAAGAAAGAAAGGTGTAAACGTTTCTTAATTGATAAGAGAAGCTGTACCTCCCAACCATCTTGATTTCCACTGCTGGAACTCAATTGTTACGTGCGCATGTAGTATTATGAGATGTTAGTGAACAGGACATTGCACTGTGAACTAAAAAAAAATGTTCGTACACAGGAAACAGCTTCTGTTTTGAAACATGTTGCTGTTTTATAATTTCTGAGACACAAGAGAGATACATTAACACAATATTAATAATAATTATATTCAGAATTTTTTTTAAATACATTGCACATTAAGATATGATCGCATTTCATGATCTCATGTACCATTATTTGCTCTAAAAGTTGTGTAGTTTGATCAGTTGATGAATTTCTAGTTCCTTTTTGGAAGCTATAGAATTAAGTAAGTTACTGTTAATGTGTCTCTCTTCCTTACAAAACAAGGCGTTTCATACTAAAACCACAGTAACGTATTTCATACATATTTTTCATATTTACAAATGAATTTCCAGTTTTTATAAGATTAATTAATACTGCCAGAATTGTGTATCAGTTATGCTGGGCATTGTGCAATTTGTGAGGTATATTTCATATCGAGTGTTCCTGTCTTGAGGCGACGCGTTTCCATTACGCTGGTGGCTCGAGTGGTTCAGTGGTTGTCACGTGAGACTAGTTGGTATTCAAAGGGTGCCATTCAAACCTGATTGCTACCACTAATCTCTAAAATCAGAGAAAATAAATAATTTGTCAGTGTAATGTCAACTAATAACCTGAAGAAGGGAGTAGGGCTACCTTGTGAAACATTCTAAAAAAAATATACCTTGGACAGAGGATGATGTCCAACATAATTGTGATGTAACAAATCAACCACTGTCCAAAAAGCCTTTGGATAATCAATGGAATAACATGTTTTATACATATTTTTAAACTTTTTTTGATTATGTTAAAAGAAGTCTCCAGACTTTGATGGCAGTTTGTAGTTAATCATGTTTCCATTTTTGAGTGATGACAGGAAGGTTTATCAAGTTTTCAGAGAAACTGTCCATTTCCATCTTCAGGGCAGAAGGACTATACAGTGGTCTGGCAGCAAGATGTTAAAAGAAGTTTCTAGTTTATGTAAAATTCTTTTGATTACTGCATAGGTTTCAAATGCCCTTGGCTTGATGGTATTAAACAATTTGTATGTAAAGAAAATGAATTTTTAAATAAAAAGTTTTAGTCACTCTGTTGTTAAAATGTAGCGTGAGTGGACATAGAGAGCAGTGATCTCATGATTGTCAGAAGGCATCTGTAAAGTCTGCTCAATCCCAGATGTCTCACAACTTTCTCATATGCTTTGGCAAAACTTCATCACGATTTGTCCAAATGTAATGATGCTTACCCCATTCTGTGTGCTTAAGAACAAATGTGTCCAGTTATTCATGAATGAGGAAAACATTTTTAGAATGTATAAAATTTGTGTTCTGAATTATATATAGAAAATGCACGTTGATGTTATTCATTCTGTTCGTTAACCTTTATTGTCCATGTGCCACACTATCAAACATGTTCCAGCTGGAAGTCTCTTACCATAACGTTTATTTAGAGCCATTTTGTAGCAGTTACGACACTCATTTTTTTTTTTTCACTGCCCTGTACAGTATTCCAGTATGCTTTCGACTTCATTATCAACCCTGTGAAGGTTGTCTTTATCAAAATATCAAATTCCAGCCATATATTTGTCACATTATCACTTATTCAGAGTAGTTTCAGTGGCATCTGAATGTAAGCCAACTTATTTGTTGAAAAAAAAATCATATATGCCAGATTAAATTCAGAGTATTGATGGCACTTCCTGTCGTATAAGATGTCCACCTCGAGCTGGCTCATTATGTTACAATTAGAAGGTCTACCATGTTATTTTACTTGGGACAATGCAAATTGCTGTTTTACATTGATCACTCGTGCTTCTGGATGAGGGAAAGACAAAAGTGTCCGCACGTTTCGTCCCCACTCTGCGTGACATTTTGAATGAACAATTTCTGGGGCGCTGGATTTGCCGTGGTTCAACATCATCTACCGCATTATCAGGGGACTCGTGCCTGCGCACTGCTATCGCAGGAATGATGAGTTGCGCAGAGTTGTGGAAAGCGTTCACCACCATTACCACAGGTTCTTTGGTGCAGGTCGCACAGAATATAGCGGGGAATCAGGTTGATGATGCACAGTGGCTCTCACTACATGGCGACTTCTTGGCTAATCTGTACTAAAGATGGTGAAACGTCCTGCTGGATTGGTAAAGTACCTAGGTGTCGATTGAATAAAAATTTTCTTGGATATTATCCATCGTCTAGTAAATATAAAACGTAAAACGACGTTTCGGAGATGGGACTCTATCTCCGTCTTCAGGTTCCGGAGATAGGGATTAGCTCTATCTAGTGGGCCCAACTGTGTAGGAACCTGAAGACGGAGATAGAGTCCCATCTCCGAAACGTCGTTTTACGTTTTATATTTACTAGATGATGGATAATATCCAAGAAATTTTTTATTCAATTGACTCTTCACCATCGTCAAGAAGTTTTAGATTTGATATACCTAGGTGTCATTCAGGATACTAAGCTGACTAAGCAGAATCGCAGAGAGACAAATTCAACCCACTATCCATGACTTGTTGAATTTGACTGATGAAAAATAGAACTTTCTCTATCTGTGACTTGGCTTGGAAAGACAGATTTTTTAATATCCTCTTACTTTTGTATGATAATGAGGAACGTGGGTATTTATTTAAGGTAAGATCAAGATTAATTTTCTATTGCTTTGGCACTGATGCAGGGTTTTATGATAAAATATTTTGTGATCTGCCCATGACCACATGGTGCTCCAGTCTTGTTACCATAATCAAGCATGTGGTAGTGTGTGGATATTTCCTTCAGTTCCTGCAACCATGGTTGAGGGTACAGTTCCAGTAACAGTTGCCTAATTCAACACTTTGTCAGCGTTATAATGTTTTTAAGTCTTATTAACATGCAATCAAAGTATTCCCCTGGTCTTTTGCCCTCTTCCATATTACCTTGATTGTTACAGTCTCTTTTTCCATTCAAAATGATAACATTACCTCTCAACTTTCTGTTCCCTAGTTTATGATTTACCTCTCATTTCTCTTTATGTGTTCAGTTATAGCCCAGTTTTCTGCAGTTTGTCATATTTGTTGTAAGTCCAATTTCTTAATGTACAACTATTTTTATATCGTTTGAAAACTTTAATTTCTTACACCCACGCGTTGAAGAGCGTGGATGTAATGTTGGGTCCAAAGAATCTTGTCTGAACTATAACAAAAGTCCATTCAAAAATGATTAAACCTTGTAATTCTTCCTTGAACATTTGTCTGGGCAATTCTTATATTATAAAAATATAACACGATTTTAATATCAGAAGTAATGTTTGAACAAGCTTCAAGTATGTGGATCACTTGTGCCAACCATTAACACTAAAATATAATTATGGTGTTTCATCGGTGCTCATTAGATAAGGCAAAATCCAAGCAGCAGCAGACTTCAATGGTGTTAGATGAAGTAGCTGTTTGTTTTGCTCAGAAAAACACCATAATGGTAGCGACTGCCTCAGTACACCGCATTCTGACAAGGGGGTTGTGTGTGGCTCTTTTTTTTCTTTTTGGCAAACCCCCATTTTTGCTTTGAACATTTATTTTATGTAACGTTGAGCAAGGGTATTAGCATATTTGCCCTGCAGCCCTCGCAGCTGATTTGCAATTATGTTCGCCCTACGCCGAGAATTAATTTTTTGTAATTTCACTGCAGCTTGTGAGCTGTAACGTTTTATTCTACACCGGAGTGAGCCGTCATTTTTCTTCTTTATCCATTGCATCTAATGGAGTATTTTGTTCAAAAATGGAATCATAAAACAACAATTAGAATTTTAATTTAAATTCCGTTGATATCTACTCATGTTTTTGTTGTTATTGTTAATTTTTCATAGCGTCCTGAGAAAGAAGAGGAACGGATAAAAATGTATTAAGGGTTTCAACTAGCATGGAACTTCGCTAACTGCATAGGAGCCCTTGATGGGAAACACATTAAAATAACAGCCCCAGGTGATTGCGGTAGTCTGCATTAAATTTGCAAGGGATATCACAGCATTGCACTAATGGCCATAGTCGACGCCGAATTTAAGTTCATTTATGTTGACGTTGGTTAACCAGGTAGAATATCTGAAGCAGGTGTATTTGGAGGGACTTAGTTGTATGAGAAATTAATAAGGAAGGATCTTCACGTCGCATATGAAATACCACTTCCGGGAACCTTTGCTTGTCAGAAAATCTAATGGAACCATATCCGGGATACCAATCAAAAGGGCTCACCAAAAATAATATGAAAATAATACATAACAATACTTAATTTTTAGTATATCTGATCATATGTGCCTTCATGTTCTCCGTACTTTTCATTACTTTCCAGAAACTTCAGCAACTGATACCCGTACCAGCTAGGGATGTAAATTTCATTAATACCTGCTCCACTTTAAACACATTTGTTAACTTTCAAATGTTCTCTTTGGGATTGGGTGCACAGGTTACTGAACTTTTATTTCATTTCAGCAAATGTCACTTCAAATTGTTTTGCTATTTCATCCAGTCTACCTTGATTGTTCTGTTTCTTGTATGAATGATCTTTTGTGTCCCAAAATGATGTTTTTTATTCCTTTATTAAATTCATTACATCCTTTGGCCACTCACTGATAGAACAAAGTACATCACGTCCAGGAAAATACACTTGGAAAAACTTGTAACCAGCCGGACCTTGTTTTGACATCAGTATGCTTACACTGCTTTCATTATTCTTGTTATCAAACTGTTTATGATTGTTTATTGGAGTTATGAGAAAGAATGGTGCATTGGCAAGCTGTGGTGAAGTCCATTCGAAGGAGTAAGTGATAACATTATTAGTGCGTCTCTTAAAGGAAGGAGACCAGGTTTAAGATTATGACACTCGTGCATTGTTTCTTGAAGGAGAGAGACCGAATTCAGATTGCAATCGAGTTTCTCTGTAAAAGAAACTACTAAATAAATACAGTAAAACCTCTCTAAGTTGGACACTTGGGGTTCCATGAAAATGTGTCCAAGATAGAGGGAAAGAGAAAAATCAGGTTGTGGTCTAATGACAGTATAATCTATTTACTTACATACACTAACAACTGTAGGCTTACTTCAATTAAGAATTAATGACAATAATAATAATAATCTTTTGAAGCCAACTCCCATGCATTGCACATTACATCCCAGCCTCAATAACATTTTCTAAAGGTATTTCCACCAATTTTTGCTTCCCCATCACAAAAAGAAAAATTCCATTTCTGTTGACACAGTCTGAACTCAAATGCAAGCACAGTACTGATGGAGTTAAAACTGTGTCTTCTGTAGTCCAGTTAAGGGTTCAGCAAAAGAATAGTTAAACACTTGCAATACATTCCAATGATGGGTTCAATGTCCATAAGATAATCCTCCAGAATTCATCAATCAGAAATTCAAAATAACAAAATATGTAACCGAAAAAGTTTCCCTGAAAAGCATTGAAGCCAAGTGCATGAACCTGTCCAACTTACAACAAAAGGAGTGTTCAAGATATAGGGTATTGTGGATATGTAAAATTATAGGATATTCACCAGTTCCAATTAAAAATGTCCAATGGGGTGTCCAACTTGATGGGTTTTAATGTATACTGAATTTTTAAGTGCAGTTGTAACTTTATTCTACGTTTGACCCCCGTGAGCGACCCTGAGTTAGCTGGAACAAAACAGCGAGAGTGGACGGTTATAAATTACAATTAACTAATCGGGCGGCTACTAGAGGAAACTAACGCCTGCGCACTTTACCTACTCCTCAGATGTTCACAAAACCCACAAAGTCGATGGTGCACGTGGGATTAAGTCCGCGGACAGGTTTTTTTAACACAAAAAAGGAAACTGTTTAGTGACATATCTGGAGCCTCTGTACATTTATATTGTATCTGTATTGTCCGTCCTGGCACGGCAGAAGCCCACCATTATCTGCACAGTTGCAAAAGCCTAGGCTTCTATAAATCAAACCAAATATCTTTCAAAGCCTCAAATTGTGTTTTACGTCATATTCACACACCATACAAAGATTAGATCGCACTGATGCAAATTCTACCACCACGTTTTAGGTTAGGTAAATTACAAGCTTTACATCTTAATAAATTCCTTCGTTGTCTCGACAGACACGCTCGATGCAACTAAACTTTAAAACTATGCATAGCTATAATTGTACGATGGAAGTTCCTCATATATGAACATTTCCCTTCTGTTGTTACTAAATATTGCCTAGTATGTTGCGATACCTCCTTTGCATCCAAGAGGCAGTGACAGACCTGGATAACCTGCAGAGCACAGATGTAAATTGTCTTTAGTTATCCAGTGCTACCATACAACCAAGTATGCTTGGTTACTTGTCGTTTTAAGAACTCATTTCTGATATATGTAGGTCACTGTGAAACTCGAGTGTTGTAAGTATTCGTGTACTTCCCGAAATTTTTGTAGAACCAGTTTTTTTAAAAACCTTTGATTTTTGTTGAGTTAGTCACGTTTGTGATTTGAGTGGGGGTAATGGCATTTTAATGAAGAAATGGGGATATAGTGACATTAATGGTCTCCAAAAGTTTGTGGTGGACGCATATAGTTTTGAATGTGGATGTACCAAAACATACAGAAAGTTTCAGTCGTACATGGAAAACATTCACGTATTTTTGTGCACGTAAAGAAGAATGTTATTATTGACGTTTTGTCCAATTCTTATAAATGTATACACACATACGTGCATTTGAGTCAGCCCCTTTAATTTAAGAATTATTAATTAAAAATGTGACAGCTGTATTTCATAGCTACTTATATAGGTTACTACTAGAATATGCGTTTTATTTGCATGAAACAAAAATGCTATTCACTGTATCAAGCTTGAAACACTAACAAGAAAAATAATATCATGTCATCATTTTCATGTCCCAACACGATACTTTCCAAAGATGTATATGAATGATCACCAAATGCTTGGGAGAACTTGCATTCATCTGGTGACAATTTCTTTCATAAATTAAGGTCAGAGTTCAAGAGCAAATTGTTAATGTGTTTTAAAATAATATGAGTGGCATAAAAAATTAAACCCCAAATTAGTTGGTACTAAAATGAGTTTTCTGCCATAATTAAAGCTAGAGTTACAAGCATTTTAGTAATCCAGAATGTGGCAATTTCAGGAAAACCTGAAAATTTACAACACTCTTTCTCTGCATAAATTGTATACAGGAGGGTAACATTTCATTTGTCACTAGGGAGACCCAACAAATGATTTTAGAATCAGAGGTGGTCATGAAGATATTGCACCTAAAGTGTGTTAATCTGACATAACCCATTTTCCAACCTTTGCTCATATTGGACAGCAATACCATGTGCTTTATATTAAGGTCCAATGTATTTCTTTGCACGGAAATGATTGTGTTGAGAATTCTCAGGCACCCTTGGTTGCCAACGTTATCTTATTTCTTTTGATAAGGTGGTTGCCATATATATGTGGGAATCACCATGTACGGATTTTCGTTTTTGGTGCACAGTCATAACGGAATCCTCCATGATGATGTCATCATATAGCCAATTAGGTGCCATATATCCTATCCATGCAAAAAATATTGATGTCAGAATCGTTTTCAGTGGTGCCATTTACAAAGTTCAAACTTTGAATGGTTGTGAATGCACCAGAATTGTTTTGTTGTGCGTATATTTTATAACTTGTTTCTTTTGTCGTTATCTTGAAATGTTCTCGTCAATTATCATCATTATATTGTAATAGCAGGTATTATGATGGTGTGTTGCAGTGCAAGATGGACACAATCAAAATAGAACCTGCTTCGGATGAAGAGACAGACACAATATCTTCTGTGCATGACTTCCTACAAATTAATTTAAAAAGTGAATATTCTGTAGCAGTAGAAGCAGAAACAAATGAAATACAGGTATTAATTGCTTCAATTAGTAAGAAGTACCAACCCTAAGCTGAGCTGATTTTACACAGCATATTCTTTTTATTATAGATCCAATATACCAAATTTCACCACAGTTTTTAGACTTCTAGGGTCAATTCGTATGATGGTCTTTTATGGAATGTCTACTGATTAAACCAAAACTAATGAAGAATAACCATGTATATGGAATTAAAATCTGACCAGAAATACTATATGTATGTAACAGTTGATGTTTAGACTGGATCCTGCCGCTGACATGGCATGCTTCTCACGTCGATCCACCATTGCGGCCTTTTTTTAGTTTAACCTAACTTATTTTGTAGAAGAGTCTCAAGGTGATGATCCTCTGCTTCTAAGCATGCCTCACATAATGACAGTATTTGACTAGACACGTCATAGTTGCTGAACGGGTATAACAGAAATTTCATGCCTAGTATTTTATCTTAATCTTGGTGGTTAAATGCACATTTCCTCCTCCTCCTCCTAGTAGCATTGTTTCTGTTTCATATGCGTTGTTAGAAGAAAAGTGTCTAGTATTGTCCATCTTCCCACAGTCTTCTCTTTTTAATTTTTTTGTGAACCGTTCCCTTGTTCTTCTATTGTGTGGCTGATATGTTGTGTGGATCGATTTTCCTTAAATTTTAAATATAATACCTTATAATTCCTCCTATACAATTCTAATAAGAAGCACTGTCAGTGGTATGCTAATTAGTTCTGTGCTTTAGGATGTGTCATGGGATGTTTCCAAAGTCAAGAATGAGCTGAAGGAAGAGATGAGAACAGGGGAATTAGAAGTGTATCTTGACAGGTGAGTAGTCAGTAAATCACATTTGTTATTTATGTTGTTTCAGAATTAGTCCTGTTTTGTTTAAGTGGCAGTTTCTGATGCCCTGAATATTTTACAAACCTTGTTTGCGACAGGTAGACGTCTACATTAATGGTAGTGGACGAGTTCATTCAGAAGCACACGCGTTTCTCTACAGTCCTTCTCTTATTTAACTGATTGCAATAAACGTTACACAAGATGTAAAGTGTTTTCCTTCTACAATAGATGCTTGGGAATCAGAAGAATGTTTAATTTTCTTTTTGTTCTGCTTATAATTGTATTATGTTTGTGTATTTATTAATTAAAGTAAAATGTATTTTGAGTAGAATTTGTCCTCATAAATTACTTATAAACCTTTATTTGTCTTCTGCATAAATATTGTTTTACATTCTTTCTGATTGTAACAAATTCTAACGTGGCTGTTCTTCAGCAAATTTTCTTAATTCACTCTTCAGATAAAAAACAATTTGATAATGTGGCCATCTGAAAGAAAATGCTTTTTCATTCCTTGTCTATGCAGTGTGGTATTTGAAAAGTTGATTGGCTCCGTCAGCGCAGATTTATGTTTGCAGTAATGAACATTAATGTCTTATGTTAGCAAGTGATAATATTTGGAGTAAATTTTTCCACTGTAATTTAATAATGTTCGGCACACATGTGATTTATTTTGGGGTTTTGCATGGAATTCAACAGTATTTTGAGGACTATGTTAACATTCAAATTTAGCATGCACATTTATTTCAGTAACAAATATTCCATTAGGATTCAGTAACTTATCCTCCGGTGCTGTACACGAGCTCCATCTGGCTTTGCTACTCAAATGTTGAAAGAAATGTAAAATATCCATATGTTTTATTGTCAGTGTTCTGTTGCAGTTCGGAGAAGATCACCACTAAATTGGAAGATTCTGTTGTACATGCTGATAGTGTAGCTACACATTATGGCAAGAGTGTTAACAATGAAGAAGAATATGTGGTAGGAATAGATCCCCCTAGAGAGAGCGTTTTCCTATCTGAAAAGCAAGGTGAAATTCTAAGACACATATCTGTTACAAAACCAGAAGTTCAGACTTATCAGTATGGGAAGAGAAATCGCATAAACCCAGATAATGAAGAAGAAATTCCTCACAAATGTGAGTTATGTGACAAGCGCTTTGTTCATATTGAAAACCTTGTTAGACATAAGATGCTTCACACAGGTGACACTCCATTCAAGTGTGAAATATGTAGTAAAATGTTTACACGCCAAGCTCATCTCGTTATTCATACTCGCACCCATACTGGGGATAAGCCTTTCAAATGTGAAATATGCAATAAAAGTTTTACTCAACCTGGACATCTTAAAGTTCACAATCGTACTCATACTGGAGATAAGCCATACAAATGTGAGGTGTGCAATAAACGTTTTACAAATAGTGGAGGGCTTACCGCCCACACTCGTACACACACTGGAGACAAACCTTTCAAATGTGAAATTTGCGGTAAGTGTTTTTCTCAACCAGGACATCTTGCAGTTCATACACGTATCCACACTGGGGATAAATCTTATAAATGTAAAATATGTGACAAAGGATTTACTCAAAACGGAGATCTTGTTGCACATGTCCGTACTCATACTGGGCAAAGACCATATACATGTGAGGTATGTCGAAGAGGTTTCACTCAACGTGCGCATCTTAGAACACACACTCGGACTCACACCGGAGATAAACCGTACAAATGTGAAATATGCAATAAAGATTTTACTTTACGAGGAGATCTTGTTGTTCACACTCGCAGACATAAAGGAGAGAAACCTTACAAATGTGAAGTGTGCGGTAAAACATTCACACAAGGTGACGAACTTGTGGTTCATAATCGTATACATACTGGAGAGAAACCGTTTAGATGTGCTGTGTGTAATAAAGGGTTTACACAACGTGGAATACTTGTTGGTCACACTCGCACTCATACTGGAATTAAACCTTATAAATGTGAAGTATGCAATAAAAGTTTTACTTTACGTGGACATCTTGTAGGTCACACACGAATCCATACTGGTGATAAACCGTATAAATGTGAATTTTGTGGTAAATGTTTCAGACAGTGTGGACAACTTGTGGTTCATACACGCACCCACACTGGCGAGAAACCTTTCAAATGTGAAGTATGTGGTAGAAGATTTACTCAACGAAAGGCTCTCGTGGTTCATAGTCGAACCCATCCTGGTGATTAGATATGCATAAATTAATTTTAAGGCAGAATTCTCTGCTCTGGGATTAAGGAGAAGTAGATTTTGCTGGACAAAAGTTGTGGAAAGATTGGCTTTAGTTTGGAGTGCGCAGAGCCTCTGTATACTTTGTAATTGTACATTGGAAGCATGTCTGGTAGATTAGCGATGAACAGGAGAATTTATTGTAAGATGATCAACTGTGTGGTAAAGTTAATAACTGATACAATTTTGACACAGCTGATCATCAGTAAATATACTGTGCTGTGTAAAGTCATACTTTGCATTGTTACGTATTATACTTTTGAATTGATAAGTTATTTTCATGTTTGTATTCAATTAACTACGTGCGACACTGAAAAATGTTTTAGGCAGAAACTCTTTGAACTTAAAGAGATATATAGGTACACATTATACTGTTACCTTTTTTAACACTGAGACTGTTTTTAGATACTTTGTAAACTGTTATTTTTAGCTCTGTGTTGAGGAGTCCAAGCAAATGCAATATATTTTCCTGGAATGCTGGATTTCTAGCCTACTTTTTTAAAGTATGTATGCTGCAGGTTTTTTAAAGCACTCGTGGTGCTTAAACGACATTCAGCTCTTAGGCTGGCAGTGTCGTGCATTCGCTTTACAAGAAAATTGTGTTGTAGATAATGAACATTAATTGGGATCTGTCTTGGAATGTGGTCACTCGTAAGACCAAGATGGTATGAGAAACTGAATCACAGGGAAATATGTTGAGTGTAAGTATATTGAATTTAATTATTTCAGGATCATGCCCAGCGGAGAACTTTACTGTCTGTGGCCTTGAAACCATAAGTAGTAGTATGAGAGGGATAGGCTGTCAGTGAACTCACTTCTCCTTAGTTATGTGTTATTATGTTATCTTTTTTTTAACTCGTGTTTGATCACAGTATGACGAGTCATTATAAGCAATCCCTGTAATTGTCATTTATTAGTGGAAGCAAAATGAAACTAAATGTATGTGAGATAAAACTGAACATATAAATGGAGTACCTTGGATGAAATTACAGAGTACTGCAAGAACAATCCATTTTATGCAAGTTTATTGTTGTCACAAGTGTGAGTATTATTGACCTTCAGATATGAAAGCTAGCTGTAAATATACAGAATAAGCAGTCACAGAAACCTGACAAGTATAGGTCCTCGGTTTCAGGATTGGTGATATGTTTACAGATACTTTATTGTATAGAATGTTCTGACGGCACAAAACAAGCTGCATAACATGAACATTGTGACTTGTAACTTTCTCCTTATATCAGATTAATATATGCTTCCATCGTGAAGGTTATCAGGCCTGACATGGGTGAAAGAGAAAAGGCAAAAACTACTTAAGCATTTATAAATTTTATATTGAGGTACTTACAGAGGTATTATCAAGATACATGATTTGAAGCTTTTGCAGTGACTAAACTCAATAAAATCTGAGGCAATCAACCACATAAATTGGTTACATGAAGAGACCAACATTTTGGGAACCATCTTTGTCCCTATTGTCAGGTTTCTGATGTGAATGGATACCAACCAAAAAGCTAACTAAGGGTGGAGTCCTGTACAAGTGCAGAACATCGTCCCTTGCTAGGTGACACCATTCCTGCATACGAAACGCGTTGCTGGAAATTGTAAACAGAGTCTTATAACTAAAATGGGAATTTGCTTATGCTAATGGGGTTCTGTCGTGGCAGGAGCCTCGACCATCCAAACTAGGGTCTATACATCCACATCCCAGCCAGAAAAAGTATTCATATGCTCAGATCTGTCGAGGACAATTTGAGTATGATGGTGCCCTGTGAATGTGACAAGGCATACGGTGGACAGACTGGCAGAACCAGGTGCAAGGAGCATATGAGATATATTTGCCCTGGCCAATCAGGCAAGTCTGCTGTGGTGAAACATGGCACTAAAACATGACACAAGATCAACTTCAACAACATCACAATACTAGAAAAAGTAGCAGTTTACATGGACCACCTCATTAAAGAAGCCATAGAGATCAACCTACAAGCCAATAACTTTAATAAGGATGGAAATTTCACCTTAAGTTGAGCATGGTATGCTGTGACGTACGTGCTCAAGTAGTCTGCTGAAAACACCATTAGGGAAGCAGGGCCACACAACACAAGCACTTGACTCTGCCCACCAGCTCTGATTGGCTAGGGTCCAGCCATGAATACCAGTCCTGGACAGTTGTGATATCCAATTAAAGAAGAACGTTGATGATACGGACAAAGATGGTGTCTGAAACGTTGTTCCATTCGTGTAACAAATTGATGTGGCCGTTTGCCCGAGAAGATTTTATTGGATATTTTGTAGGTCTGTAAGAAATCTTTGCTTTGTGTTGGAAATAATTACTTGTGTTGTAAAGCAGCAATATTTGAGATTGTATTTAAAGTTGTTGACATCACCGAATCTGTATTAGTGCAGCTTTTGAATGAAGTTATACAGAGTGTAGACAAATCATTGGCAACTTTAAATCTCAAATAAAGGACTTCTGAAGTGAGATACACATACAGGGCTTGTTTTATCTGTGAGGGTAACTCATGAAGTTTCACCAAAACCTTGTACACTATCAAGGTGGTAGAAGTTTTTCCCACATAAAATAATGAAACAGAATTTGATCCCTCTCCATGTGCAATTGAAGTTTTTCAGTATCAGTAGCATTTATGATTTTGTAATCATTGATGGTAGCCATGTAATCCATAAAAAAGTTACAGTGCGTTATGTCTGTTGACCTCGCCAGTCAAGAAATGATTCCTTGATGGCCAGTCCACCCATTCAGGACATGGTCATTAGAGAATTGCATACACGCAAGCTCCAATGCAGTGGTGCACCATCTTCTTGTTGGAACCCATGAGCCTGGAGTTCCTCTAATGGTGGATGTAGGCAGTACTCAAACGTCTGCGATTTTTGTATGCCGCTGTGATCGCAGCAAAAAGAGAAGGGCTGGGCTTGTGAATGTGTACCAGCCCACACAATACAATCACTTTTGGACTGTTTCTTTGTATATTGAGGTTCTAATTCCTAAATCTAACATTTTGTTTGTTATATTATTGAAAATAAATTGGTCAGTAGCTATAGCATGGAAATTTCAAATTTAACATGAGCTGACCTGTCATGTGGTTTGAGAGCATGCAGTGGTTACAAGTTGTAAGCATTCAGACAACCAATATCTTGCATTCTATATTTGTGTTATTATTCATGTAAAAGAACCTTACGAGCATGATAAGAGATGTTTTGTAAGCAAAATTCAGTGGCCATTTCTCACCCAAGTCTCTTGATTTGCTGCTAGATTGGGCTGGTCACTCACTACTCACAAATGCGCTCTTGAAAAGACCAAGAATCTTCCTAAGTGGGAAGGTCGTGGGCTGAAGCACCGTAGATGATGATTATATATAAAGGAACAGGGATTCTGAGAATTAAGCTCTGGGCAACATGTTTCATTACCTCAGGATTATCTTCAGGCCCTCTTACATACATTTCTTATCCTGAAGCAGAGTTATATGTTATATGTGTATTACTAGTTTTAACAATTAACTACAAGACCATAACTTGTAACTCATAATTTTAATTTGTAATTTGTAACTTAGTTAAATTTTTATAATTAGTAATTCTAGACAATGGCATGGCACATTTAACTCTGCTTCAAAATGATATAAATGTAAATATAGTATGTGTTGCAATAGCTTTGTTTCTTTTTATATTGAGACCAACTTTTATGTTAAACTCCATGTAATCTTGACTGTGGCATTTGTAGATGACAGGCCACAGTGTTTATGCATTTGCATGGACTAAGTTAAACACTTGTCATATACATTCTACATTTTCCTCTCATATGCATGGATAATTTACATATGTATTTGATGTCCTTGCTGGTGGCATCCAATGGAAGGTTATTCAAACGTGTCTGTAGGCCTATGTATCCAATCTAATTATGGACCACCTGATGTATTATGCCTCCTGCAGCAAAGCCATCATGACAACATGATAGTGATGCAATCCTATCACCATTTTTACGTGATGAAACTTTACGACTTTTTCTCACCAATGAAAGGACCCATGTGTGTCTCATTTTGCAGGTAATTTATTTGAAATTAAAGTTATGAAGATAATTTGTGTAAGTATCGATTTTTATATGCTTATAGCCTGTCTATATAGCAGTACATGACAGACTTTTCTTTGGGCTAGGATGCAGACAATTTTTAACCCTCTGGGTTCTATATTTAATGACTAATAAGAACGATTCAACATGCCACAAGTGAATGTAATAAGATATATATTTTTTAAAACAACATTTTGATGTGAAGAAACAAGTGAGCTGCCAACATTTTTACACTGTTATATTGTAATACTTGCAAAAAATTTTAGATATACATAAAATTACATTCAGTTTCTTATTACAAAGCTGGAAGGTTTCATTATGCCTAAGCAGCACATGGACACAGTGGCTTATGCACTGTTAATCTTTGCTGTAGTGCCTGACACTTAGCTGTCATAACATTGGAAGAGTTCTGTCGCTAGTGCCAGTCAGATAGGAATGCATCATAACCATTCTAGACATACTGGTAAGCACAAAATACACTAAAGATTCTTGCCAAGAAGAAGACACAAGTGTCAAGTTCTTGACATTGAACTTACTAATTGAATCGTAACATTTCCAGTACACGATCAAATCGGTTTTCTAGAATTTTGCCTATGTCACTGTACACAAAATAAATTTACTGTGGTATAAATCAATTATTGATCATAAATTGCAGGTTCAATACATGATGTTAAATTAATAAACATTTCTTTGTCACTTGCTCAGATTGTACTTTGTCAGATGGCACTGGCTATGAATGGGGAGGCAAGGCCAAAACACATGTTTGTTTGAAAAAACCAACTTGCAGATAATGTCAATATGAAAAGTAATAAAGTAATACTGAAATGTATCCAAATTTCTGTAAGTTACAAATCTTGAGTGGTGACATCACAAATTTTGTAAGAAGTAGACAGAATTAAACTGACTCATAATCCATTTCCTTCAGGACAAATATAATATTTAAAATTAAAATCATATGTTAATTTATTTGTAAGTGGCACAGTCTGGATGTTGTATGTCTGTCAGTACGAGTGATTTGAAAGTTGGAAGTTTGAGAATGAGTGAGAGAGGTTAAGAATTGGCTTGCCAGTCCCATGAATCATTACAGGTTATGTGAGATTTGAGGTCCTCATGACAGTGAGGATGATATTCTGGATTGTGATGCGTAGATACCAACATTTACCAGAAGATGGAGACAATATGTTTCTTTGAGGCATTGATACCTAAAAATCTACACAGCATCACAACTCAGAACAATGTCATTTGAGGCCAGTTTATAAGTTGGATATCCAGGAGCTACACAAGACCAACAGTATGGCTGCCACTGTGGAAGAATGTCTCAATATTACTTTTAATGGTTCTGATTTATGTGAAGTTTAACTAGATATAACTTCAAAATTATAAAAATAAAATGACAATCAGCTCTTGGAAAATTTTAGTCTAATTCTGTATGCATTTACACATTTATTTCATTTGGTCACTATTCTTTAGTTCAAAACTATAATTATGTATAGTTAGCATAATGAAAGAAGTCACTAACTAGTTTCTCAAAATTAGTCAAGTAGTACAGCAGACTGATTACATTCACAAGCATGTGTAGAAGAAGTTGCTGATACATTTAAGTTTTTCCACAGAAAAAGAATTTTATATTTCATTAAGTTTTGTTTAGTTGCAGCTACAAGAAGAACTGTACAAAAAAACACTGCTGGACAAAATCGTGAAAGAGCCAAAGAAATAGTCCTGCTTATAAGATGCGCCATATTCAAATATTTGGGAAGGTTGCTAATAAATCAAATTTGTGTTAATGAAGAAATTTGGAGCAGAATAAATTCAGGGAATGCTTTCTGATTTGAGGATCACGTGTTTTCCTGGCTGCTATTTAAAAATATATATACAAAGTACATTTATACCCCGTGAGTAGTGGATCCCGAGATGTATGACGTTACATGTGCATCATGCTTTGTACTCTTTACCAAATATTGGGTGATCAAATCTAGGATGTGATGAGCATGGCATGTAAAACACGTATGGTAGATGACAAATGCTTGCAAAATGTTTCTTGGAAAGGCTGAAGTGAGGGGACCACTTGTAAGACTTAGGCATATATATTTTAAAATTGCCCTTATGGATAGTTGGGGGGTGGGGTGTGAATTGGGCACGGTAATAAATCTTCGCATTCTTTTAACGGCGAAGGATTTGTTGAATACGATTACTTGTTTGTTTCTCAAGAATGACACGGGCCAGTGGGTTGGTTCTATCACATAAGACAAGTTCACTGCAGAATCACGGCATTTTGGATTCACCGCAAACGTAAGTGTATCGTAAATATTATATTATGTCATTAAAGTAACTCGTGCGTGTTTCTAATTTACAAACATCTTGGAAAAAAGATGAGTCGTTCATTGTCATTGTCATTACTGTGAAGTTATCGCATGTTTGATAAACAAATAAGTAAAATTTAGAATAATTCTGTGCTTGTAAATCCTGCAGTAACCTGATTTTAGTGTCATCAGTTGCAGTAAAACGAGTCACCATGTGATAATGCTGGTAAAGAGATATCTAGAGACGTACTGGCTGCAATCCGTATTCAAGCTTACTCGACGTGTTGATTTATAAATGGTGATTAATGAGACCACTGTGCAAGTAATGGAAAATATACAAAATGATTTTCGTGGCGTAACTACATTTTACCATGCAGTGGCTTCTCGTGTATGTACAATCAGTATTTGTGTATTATTCATAAAAATTATATTAAAAATCACAATGAGTACCCACTAGAAAAAAAAATGTTAGAATGAAATATGAACAAAGTTACTCAGAACATGCACAAATTAAATTAGTTGTCCTGTAAGTTATTTTTGTAATCAATCAGTTAATAGCCACAGAAACTTTCCCACAACAACATAAATATTTAAAAGTGAGGCTTTGGTATAGAAAAGTAAAGACTCTTTCCTCTTTAACTACAAGCATGTTTCCAAAATATTTGAGAAAGTTATTTCTTAAACAAAAACATTATGCAGGAGAACAATTTGAATATAAGAAAGGTTTCTTAAAACATTTTAGGGCTTATAATGTTGGGTTTGGTGGATGAAGGAGCACAATGCAAGTTACTCCTCCATTCAGCCGATTTTGCTGCTTTTTGATATAATGAGAACTGAAAACCAAAATTTGCAAAGATGAGTAGAAGAAAAGGTAATGGTGAGATATTTTACCCAGAACTGTTATAGACTCATAGTTTAGAAATATCCTTTGCACTTGTCACACTTCAGCTCGATGGCCTGTTCTTGCAAGTGTCTGGAAGGATTTGAAAGGATTTTGCACTAGTTTCCAAACAGGATTATCCAAGGTAGAATTTGGAAAATACTGCATGAACTCTTCAGCAAGGCTGTCCAGATGAGACATAATTTTGTTCTTTTGAAGGTATTGCTGATCAGGATCTTCATTTTCACCTAGGAGTTTGTGGAGATGAGGGAATGATGAAAAGATTTCATCTTGATGTCAGTATTTCCAAAGCTAAATATTCTCCATGAAAGCTGTGATGGCGTTGTAGTGTGCAATGATGTTTGCATTTTTTCTGTGCAGCATCAAATTGAGGTTTGTGTGATGTTATATTGAGTTATCAGACCACAATTTTTTTATAAATTTTTCTGTCTTTCAGCACCAAGCACAATATTTGCAGCAGTCAAGTAAGCATAGTTTCACAAGTGTCTTTCACATTCTGTGAGCGGGCCCTATATAAGTCATCTAAACAGACCCCACCTCATACCCACTTTGAAAATGACAACTGCAGTGTTTGCCAAAATGTTGGCTAATATCAAACATTCAACACGGCTCACCCAAAAACTGAAGTTTTACATTGCGAAAACCTACGGACAAGTTTAGCAACAAACATTGAAAACTACCTCAGTAAACATTTGGATTAACAATTCTGACAAATATTAATGAAAGAGATTATTAAATGCAGCTAAGGAAATGTATTTTACAGTTGAATTTGACATTAAGAATTGATTTTTTTCTGGGTGGGCCCCAGAGCCGGTCTGGACGCAGAGTCTAGAGGAAAAATCCTCTGCCCCCGTCGGGGATCAAACCCCGGTCGTCCAGCCCGTAGCTAGTCACTATACTGACTGAGCTATCCCGGCTCATCTGAATACTCTGTATGATACACAAATACTATGCTGACTGACTAGGGAAGACCAAGTAATGATTTAGTGACTCATATTCCATGCATCTTCGAAGCTTTCCAAGAGTTTGAAATTTCTGCGTAGATGCAATGGACATACAATTCCAAAAGCTCCGGTGAACAGTGCCTGTTAGGTCAACCCAGCTTGGGTGCTTATTTCTTGCGGTCTGTATTGTCTTGCGTGTTTGTATCAACATATGTATATTACCTTTTATACAGCTCAATGTGAGTGTAATAAAAGTGCAACCATATTAAGAAATGGAGATGGTTCTATAGTAACTGATATTAATTATATTGTTTACAGGACAAAATGGAGGTAATAAAAATTAATCCTGATTAAAGTAACCTTTTAATATCACTGTTCTGTAGCACAATTTTGGGTAATTTGAGTAATATATTGTTTGCTTCATACAGGTATCAATGTTTTACAGCACAGCATGGAATTAATCAAAGTCGAACCTGATTTTGATACAGAAAGTTTGAATGGATCTTCCTTCCATGAAGATCAGGATGAGGATCCTCTACTGATAAATTCAGATGTAGTGAAGAAAGAAGTCAAAGTGAGTTTTAGTGCATGCCTTGTGTAGAGGAAGCAGGTGGTACAAATTTAGCCTCATCTTGGAAAATAGTATTAAATTTTGTTTTTATTGTCAACAGTAAATGTTACAGGTCTTGTATCTTTTGTCAGTATGTCAATATTAAATCAGATGTAGTTTTCTGTTTTGTTATTTTTTAATTCAGGAAGAAGAGTCGTGTGATGCTGCTACAATCAAGGAAGAGTTAACAGAAGAGGAAAGAATAGAAGAATGTTATGTGTGTTTTGACAGGTGAATATACAGTATTGTTAATATTTTATAGCATAGAAAGTCTTAGAATGTTAACCATAATCAGGTCAAAGGTGAGTAGTGGAGGAGAGAAAGGGGAAAAATGTATGTAAATTTATTGTGTAATTAATATCCAGTATATATGAACGCAGCCACAGTGGTCTAGCGGTTAGAACGCTGGCCTTGTAATCCTGGGGTCTCGGGTTCGATTCCCGGCGGTGCCCGAATTTATAACTTGTGTTGGGCAAGGCCGTGGTCTAGGCAACACAGAGTTTTCCTCCGTGGCATCCCAACAATTACTCCATTCACACACAGAAGAAGGCAATGGCAAACCACTTCTGGATCATCTGCCAAGAACGTATATGAACAGGTCCCAGTCCGAGAAAAGGATGGAAGGATCCTGTTCATATGGACCTGTCGTCAGACAGAACACTAAATAAATAAATATATATGAACAGTTTTTCTAGTAAGTGATTAAGGGAAACAATTTTCTTTCAAATATATCGGAAGTCCGTGCAGACTGCATTAGCAACTGATATGTATCTAGCAGAAGGGCTGAAATTGAGCATGTACAACTCTACGAGATACTGAGTAGGAATTCCAAGACTGACAGCTTCCAGAAGGGAAGGGCACTATTTAAAACCATGGTAAACTTGCAATGCCCTCTCTTACGTAGGGCTAGGATTGTTAAATACTGTAAAGCATTAGAATAGGTGTAATGCACATGGGGGAGGAAACTATTATAGCAAAGGGCTGCAAACTTCTGCTGGATAAATTTCAGTTTGTTGGCATCAGTAGTCGCAATAGAATTTCAAACGACCGAGGCGTACTTGAGCTTCGGTCTAACTAAGATAACATTTAACATAGGCAGGCAAGAGAAAAGAGTGGAAAGGTTAAAGTGTGAACAAGACCCAACAGCTCAAAACTTAAAATATGTAGTCAGCTTGGTTTTGAAATCAAATATTAGAGTGAGTAAATATTCCCAGGTCTTTAATAATGTTCGTACATGTTACAGAGGACTGAAAAAGTTTATCGTCATAGATCAGTGTAGTGGCTTTCTTCAGAAGGAAATTACTTTGGTTTAACTAATATTGAGTTTTATGAAGTTAGCAGTGTACCAACCTTGTACAGGGTCAGTGTCAAATAATAATAACTACAGTAACACTAATTTTATTGTTGATTCCGCTGTATCATTCAGTGAATTCAGAATTTTGTATAGTCCAAATGTATCTCTGCTTACACAGTGGACAGTATCGTGCCTTGTGTAGATAATGGAGACTGTTATTAGAACGAATTTTGGGTTTCAGCGAAAGTACAGATTTTTGCCTTTTTTGCCCCCCTCAGCGTGGAGCATTCAGCCAATTACCGATGGCATTCTGTTATTACTGCAGACACGCCATCAGCCTATGGTAACACACGTGCTGCCAGTCTTCAGCCACGAGGTATCTGCAGAGAGAGTGAAACTAAGTACTGTGATACAGGATCACATGTTAAGGAAAGTATTCTGAAAGGAAAACTGAAACATAATTCAAAAAGGAAGGAAGGAATTTTTTATAAATGTAAAATATGTAACAAGTCAATCTCTAGAAAAGAAAATCTAGTGGCACACAATCGCATCCACACAGGAGAAAAACCGTTTAGATGTGAACTGTGCAATAAAAGTTTCATACGACGAGATGGGCTCGTGCGTCATACTCGAATTCACACCGGAGATAAACCTTTCGGTTGTAAAGTGTGCAATAAAAGTTTCATACAGCGTGGAGATCTCGTAGTTCATACCCGAACCCACACTGGTGAAAAACCTTTCAAATGTAAAGTTTGCAGTAAAAGATTTAAACAAAGTGCAGTGCTTGCTTCTCACTCTCGTATTCATACAGGAGATAAGTGTTTCAAGTGCGATGTTTGCAATAAGGAGTTCACACAACACGGAGGTCTTGTGCGCCACACTCGCAGCCATTCTGGGGACAAGCCGTTTAGTTGTGAAGTGTGCAATAAGAGGTTCACAATGCGTGGAGATCTTGTGCGCCATACCAGGATCCATGCTAGAGATAAAATGTACACCTATGAAATGTGTGATGTAAGTTTCACACAGTGTGATAACCTTGAGCTCGAGAATTCTAATCACATTGGAGATAATTCTTTCAGCTCTTGAATTCACAATAAATATTTGTGTGCTATGATCTTGCTGTCATACTTGTACCCGCATTGCACCTTTTGTCCGTGAAGTGTGCACTGAAGGTGATATTGTGTAAGTATCTTGTGCCCCAAATATAAACACACACAATTTTTTACCGTCGTATGAATCTGATAGAATTTTTTACAAACTAAAATTGCCCAATGTGTTTTACAGAAATTTTCCTTTGTCACATATGTGGAAACTATTAAAAGTATTACAATTGATACGCAATATACATACACCGGAACATAATCAGAATATGATAACATTAATATTTCTACCCCATATGAAATTTTGTAAGTCTTGAAAGGCAGTGATGATGGTTATATGACTTTTAAATCCTATATTGCAGTCGTGTCTGGCAAAGTTTTATCTTGTTTTTTATATTTATATTTGGTCTGTAAATATAACATAGTAAAGTTATTTGTAATGCCCAGGTTTTGCCTCCTTATTATGTTCAGTAACACTACAATTAGACACTTAGTGTCAGGGAGTTGTAATTTGTAAAAAGTTTATTATATGGTGGTTTACGTTGAAGTTAACGTGTGACATATGCTCTTCTTCATACCAGAGACAGATTTTTCTGTGTTGACTGATGCCGTATAGTTTCACAATGGTTTGAGAGGTGAACAAATATTCCTGGATAAAGAATATGTCAAACATCTTTTTTTCATGCAATCTGGAGAAAAGCCGTTTGAATTGTGAAATATGCAATATGATTTTCGAATAATGTGGGTATCGTGTTCAATGAATCTCTTTTAGTAGATGTGACCTGTGCCTTGAATAACAGCAAAATACGTGTCTGCACTTACCCGGAGTTGGTACCAAATCCTGCGAACCCACAGAGGACATACATGATTTAAATTAAAGTATATAGTTTCAGTTTCCTTGATTTGATTCAGTGATTCTTCACAATAATAAATGTAATGTGCATAATACAACTTCATGAAATAAAGATATTTGATGTGTCAAATGTTCTTTATACCCAACTGTTTTAGACCTTTTGATGTCAACCTGAGTACATATTCTGGTTTTGCAGACTGTTAATTTTGGCTATATATACATATATATAGTCGGACATCGGTTAGCATTTATTATACCCTTTTTTGGTTCAGCATTACTCATGTCTCTCTTAATAATATCTTATGGTGTTTAAAAATATTAAATTATTGTGTATGATATGTTGATGCTGGTCTTCTGGGTTGTAACACTGTACTTGTAGGTTGATCCCATTGTTTTTAGGAACTTATCATATGTTAATATTCTATGTCCTCCAGTTACATCCTGTCTGTTAGATCAGTATACTCTCCTCAGAGCTATATTATCTTTTTCTGATCATGAGAAATTATATTTCTCACCATGTAGAATAACAGAAGAAGTCATACTTTTTAAATAAAGCAGGTCACCAAATACAACATACTGAAGAGCATTAATGCAGTTTGTGCTTATGTATTGCCTTCTTGTTATAGAAATGAAACCTGAATCATTCTTTAACACAATAGTGAAAGTAGGAATGTTTTACCAAATATTTCATCCCGCTATGATCTGCACATAACCTCTTCAGAAATAGTATTGGTGTAATTATGAATTTTGTACTGTTTGGCCCCAAGACAAGAGGGGGAAGGATTCAGAAAAGGGAGAATTGTTAGAATTGTAAGCTAGAAACTGAATATGGACCAATTGCAGTCTATGTTATAATAAACAGTGATGACACAAAAATTAGTTTGGTAAGATTGATGTAACCATACAAGTACAAAAATATGTATCCTAATTATAATATGGAATATTACCCTTGGTATCAATGTTTGTGTGCTGTGTTTGCGAGGCGAACCTACTGTGGTTTACGCTTAACAGATGGCACTGCAAAATGGTGGAGGGTCGATTGAATTTTGAGCAACACAAAATTAATTTTGAAGTGGTACTGGAAATTCAAGAATGCTCTTGTAGTGAAAAGATGACGGACACTTGAATTTGAAACCATGCCTCCAGCATAACTAACAATTACAAGAGTCAGGTAAATTTGAGACATTTGGTGCTCTGAACAATGTGTGTAAGCAATAATCTGGTGGACTGCACACATCCAGTGAGAACATTTCTGCAGCAGTTCACATGATTGCCAAATAAATCTTTAAGGTGGTTTGCTAATGAGAAGGAGATTTCCAAGACAAGAGTACACCAGATTCTCAAAACAGCTCAATTTAAATGCAATAGGCCACAATTATCTCCTTCCCTATCCATTCATAATATCCTGTCGTTCAACAACATAATCGAACGTAACGATATAATAGTTGGCACTACTGTTTTGTTTTATGGAGGTACAGGGTTAGAATTACGACATGGGTGGTTTTGTTTACTTCGTCGAAACATTTGCCGGAAAAGTAGTTCCTTAAAAGGAGCCATTGCAGGGTCTTATATAGGACTGTTATAGCTGAATGGCTTTCTGAATCCGAACACGTTTGGTTCATCTAGCAATTCGGATGACAGAATATGAAATACTGTACATATCATAACGTTCGTCAGTTACGGTCAGTTCTACTCTTTTGTCAAGACAGTACTGAGCACCAGCGCTGATTCAATTCTTTTAAATAAGACATGGACTCCGACCGAAATCGTAGAAGTGGAAATCCTTTATTACACCCCACGGAGTGACAGAGTGTAGTTAAATCGTTAAATAAATTAAGACTTGAATTTTGTACAGGACATGAGTTATTTATGCACGTGGTTGGCGTGCTGACCGCGCGTTTGTACTTCCGCCCGTTGGGTGTGCGAGGGGAGAGGAGACGCTGTGAGGCAAGGTTGCTCAGTAGCACAGAAGATAAGAACCATCAGTGCATGGCTTGACGCGGAGCAGGAAAGTAGTGTAGGTGGCTGTTGTTTCTCTGATACGTCGTGTTAAGTGCGGCTGTTGTTTCTTTAGTACGTAGTGTTAAGTGTGAAGTTCTGTTATTTTAACATTTGCAACAAGGTGAAAAATAAATAATCGTTTATTTTTTATAACCTAACATCAGTGCATGTTGTTAAGCCGTACAAGAGCTTTAAAAAGGGAACATTTTATTTAGTGATTTAACAGTGTTCATTTGTTGTTTTCTGCATACTGCAGAAATTGTGCAGTAGACGTCGAGACATCGATCGGCCTGGGGGTAGAATCGGGTTAGCTGCATGGTAAAGAAAGTGACGGCGCTTTGTGGAAACCATGTGTGCGATAAATTGAGTAATTTCATGTGCTTTTTATATTTCACGGAAATTTTATTTTGGAAATAATGCACAACGGTGTCAGACAGATTACGATATTCAGGTGTTTTGATAAATTAACGTTTTTTTGAACTTGAATTGCAGCATCAGATGTTGAACATCTGTTCCATACTTCAAAAAAATAGCTCCATGTTCTTAAGACAAGTCACGAACCTAAGGGTGGCCACACACTCTACGGCTTACCTTAAGGCCTTCCTTCCAAGTTAAATCGAAGAATTCTGAAACGTTCTAAGTGGGTCAGAAGTTGGTTAGATGGATCAAAACATTATCACATAAATTTGTTGAATGAAATTCGATTAGAGCCGATGGACTGGCATAAATACCTGCGAATGGATGAGGACACATATTTGGAACTGTTTAACTTAGTTAAACTACGAGGATTTGAAGTTCTCGGTGGCTGGTTGAGATGACTAAATGCTACAAGCCTTGCCTTTACCCACTGCCCACTCACGTTACGACTTGTAAACATCCAGTAAACCTCGAGGCAAAAACTCAAGCGACTGCAGATTTACCGGAGGCTCGGTTTCCTCTCAAATTCACCACACCGGAAGGCTTAAGTCTCTGAAGGAAAACCTTCCGGTAAGCCGGAGCGTGTGTGGCCACTGATATAAATTAATGACATGCACGTGCGTTGTCGTACCATACGCACAGCAAAGTTTACGGGCCTGCCTGACATCTGGTGCTGTGGTACCAACTGATGACACAAAATGCAAAGATAGTAGTAAGAAAAAGACTGCTCCTACGGCGAGGGTTTGTAGAATACAGTAGGGATCATAGTCAGGTAAACGGTCTGCGAGTTCCCCCACTCTCCTAGTATACGTAAATCGAGGCATCTGCCCCACTCTGTAGCGTCACACAGCGCCAGACTTTGAAACCTTATTGTAAAATGCAAGTTTTCGAAACGACTGTGTCAGATACAGGTGAAATCCTGAAATAATATGTAACCCTACAATGAAATGTGCACATTTGAATACAATTTATATTAAAATGTACTGAAGTAATTTGTCGATTATGAGTAAGTACTGTTGCTGATAACAAAAACTGTCTGTTTTTTAAAATTAATGCACTTGAGTCCAAAGTGAGAATTATTTTTGGCTCAAGGGAACAAAAAGGTTGGACCAATATGTTTTATAGGATTACGTGTTGCATTCAGTGGAAGGTCCTAAAATTTAAATATGCAGCTGAATGCGAGAACAAGAGAAAAAATTTAAAACGGTAACAAATTCGGGGGGCCTCTGCATTCCACCAGACCATAGGTTGTGTACACCAGTGTTATTCAACCTGGGGTACGCGAAGACATCTTAGGTGGTATGTGAAATTTAAATAAATATATATTATTTTATGATAAACACTGAATAATCAGTAATGCAATTTATTTAATTTATTTTAGATGTAGATTATATACTATGTATAACTTGAATTATACACCAACAACTTTGGGGGTACAAAGTTGAAGAGAAATTATGTCTGGGGGTACACGAACATAAAAGGTTGAATACCACTGGTGTACACAAATAAGAGTAATATAATTTACTAAAATATCTATGGCATGATTTGCAATAAACTGTTTGTACACAAGAATTTAATTAAGTTTTATGCAGAGTTGGTCGATAAAACAGTATAAATATTAGAGTGGAGTAATTATTAGATATTTAACACGCGCAATTGAATAAAACTGCTGGAATATACAGACCCCTGTATAGCTTGGAGAAAATGTGGATATCGTTCAATAAATAATTACTATATTAACATTCGCTGAACAAGAAGTGGACAGACTTGACTGGTGGGGCACATTATATACATTCACTCATTAACGGGACCGATTTATACAGCGATACAATAACAGCTTTCATTACGTTCCTTACGTCACAATTCCACGAACGTAATATATATACAGGGTAAGTTATTTTATTTTACATACTTGGGAAATACATTTTCAGACCACAAAAATGATACAGATATCAAATTATAGAAATGTAATTAGACGAACGGTGTTATTTTGGCAAACAAGATAGTTGATACGAAATTGCGTTTACACAATATTACCTCAAAATCAGCACTCAGTTACAGCAGTGAAATATGGCGTGTTCTGTTATGGGTCTTAAGGAAAAATCACGCCAGGGTAAGATCACGCAGGTTTTTTCGTTCACGAGCCGTGAAACAACGAGTAAAAAACACGTCAACCCACAATTATCGACTTTTACATACGACGAACAGAGTGAGAATTATTTATTAACGGGGAAACACGACAGTTTATTACAAATTCATCTTCTGGAACTCAGGACAGTTACCCAGAAACAGAATTTGCCTTAGCGCCATTTTCCCCTAGTGCTTACTATCCGAACTACAGAAAATATCTTTGCCGGGATTCGAAGAAAGGAACCATATTTCTCTCGCCCATGGTGGCGTCAACAGAGCCCGGACCCCTAAAAATCATATTAAAAATTAATCAAATATAATAAAAACCTTACATTTTAAAGTAAAGGCAAATGAAATCGCGATTATTCTTAAATTTATTTCCTTGTAGGGAACACATTTAATATTAATCGTTGACTTTTTAAAGGAAAAACGGAATGTAACCAAATTATAACTTAGAGTTATTCGATTTGTATTATTTTCAACTACTAAATTTATTATTATTTAGTGTTCTGTCTGACGACAGGTCCATATGAACAGGATCCTTCCATCCTTTTCTCGGACTGGGACCTGTTCATATACGTTCTTGGCAGATGATCCAGAAGTGGTTTGCCATTGCCTTCTTCTGTGTGTGAATGGAGTAATTGTTGGGATGCCACGGAGGAAAACTCCGTGTTGCCTAGACCACGGCCTTGCCCAACACAAGTTATAAATTCGAACCCGAGACCCCAGGATTACAAGGCCAGCGTTCTAACCGCTAGACCACCGTGGCGGTCACGACAATGGTCAGCTTTTATATGAACACATCCGCGTGTCTAACAATGTAAGAAAATGTTTTTGGAATGTATAAATCACACCTCTAACAAAATTGGCATAACAATTACAATTGTTACGTCATAGTTTTGTTTGACATTGTTGTATTTCAATCGCCTTTCGTTACTGTGGAAACAAATGGGCTCGGAATCGCTTGTCAGCTTTTCACGCACGTACCTGACTATTCTATGAACTCTCGCCATGTAAACGTAGCATAAGAGTACGTTGCAAGTTTCTTTATTCGGTATAACTTGAACTGTTGCAGAAAACATCAAGATGACGGTGACTTATACGGGCGAAGTAGCGACGTGCAGAGGATTTGGGTGTTTCCTGAAATTACTGCTTCGGTAAGTAAAATATACAAATCGAAGTACTGGTTGTCGTTTAAGCTTCATGATTTATACCTTTTGTGAATAACGTAGATTCATTTGAGATTCGAGTAAGTGCTTCTAACTTCGCGTAGTGGCCATTGTTTGAACTAGGTTGGCGAAAATACGTATGAATAAGATTTCCTGTTTAATATTCTAATCAGGTATCGTCTTAACAGTACGCTTACTTAAACACGAAACTCAAGAAACACCACTGAATTAAGGTAATCTAGAAACACGAGTTCTTGCAGAAATTCTTCCGCGAATAGATTAGAGTTAAAAAGCCTTGAATAAACACTGAAAATGTAGGATTTGAGGTTTCCACAATTTAGATGTTTTTTTTAAATACGAGCTCCATAAAAAAAAGACTTCTAAATTCCAAAATCCCAGGCATTACAAAACTCACAAAATTAAAAGTCTTAAAACAATTTAACGTTAGCATCATTTAAAAATTTAGAAACTTACCGAATGTACGTAATTTCAAAACACATTTAAAATTTTCGAAATTTGAAAATACAAAATTGAAATAAATTATAAGTTTCGTATTCGGAAGTTTCGAGATTCAGAATTTAAATTTCAACATTTATCATAACCTAAACTATCTTAACCACAACTAAATAAACCTAACCTACCATAATATTACGTAACGCAACCTAACTTAACATGTCGTAATGTAACCTGATGCATCCTAACCGAAACTAGGTTCTATTAACCTAACCTAACCTAAAACAACCCAACCCAACCTAACCTACCCTAATATTACGTAACGCAACCTAACCTAACCTAACCCTTCGAAGAACAATAAGATAACGGACGGACAGGCAAGACCGACCAGCCTTCTCACTGACTTCGTGCAAATAACGAATAATATTAATAATTATTCAATTCAATTTAATTAATTTATTAAAGTGCTTAACAACAGCCAAAAAGGCCAATGACAGCCAAGCACTAACAATACAAAAACAAACAAACAATAAACTAAATATATAAATGTACAATATTAATTTATTGCAAAATAATTAATAAGTAAATGAGCTAATAATAATAATAACAATAAAACATATGTAATTGATTATTATTTATTTATTATTTAATTCTATCACATCACTACGCTCCAATATAATTTAATGTATTTTACTCGTTAACAAATGTCCCCGGACTCTGTGTGCGTTTCAGACGAACAGCAATTTCAGATTCTCATTCGAATACTTGGCCTCCATTTTCAATTTCTCTTTGTGTGATGTTGGACGCCCTCTGGGTTGTTGCGCCGTGTAGCCTGGTAGAAGTTTACTGACGTTTCGGAGGTCCTTGCTGCCTCCATCATCAGGGCGATGGGAAAAGTCACTTAGATTGTCTTAAATTTGAGTGGATTTACGTAAATAATTGAATTTATTGAAAGGCGAAGAAAATCCACACGTGGATAAATACAAAAAAGGTTGGAATTGTATGCTTACGTCACGTTTAGGTTTGGGGCAAAATGTAATTTACTTTGTTTTTTGGTTACCATAAATTTCGTAATTTCGCAACTTTAAGGTTATTTTTTCTGACATCGTAGCGATGAGGTTTCATTGGCTTACAATTTCTGTTACCTTGCAGAATTCTGTTAAAAAATACACGACTCGAAAGGCGTATTGCGTAATGGAATACTCTGGAGTTTTCATGCATAATATCTGTTCATTAACTTCTACGTATTTATTATCGAATTGCAGTCCAATTTAACTGATTTCCGCCACGAGTATTGTCTTTGTAATGCACGAAAATGTATTTTAGAAATGTTCTTTTTGCTCTAGTGATTAATTTGTTTATCTAAAGCTGTTTGTCGAGAGAACAGCGTAGTTTCTGTTAGAGGTCCTTGACTTCTCTCTGCAATCAATACACGAAATGGATAACCGGAGTTTTTCGTCGAAACGTTTTTAACCCTTTCAATATATATATATATATATATATATATATAAAAGTATTTATAAAATATATCACTTATCTTTCTTAACTTTAATTTCTAGCTTCACAAATCACGCCTTCTAGATGTCTTCTTTGGGTTATTGAACCTGTAATAATGTAATGGAATGCGACATAGCTCTGTGGTAGCGTACTGGGTTCGTGCGTGGGTGGTTATGAGATAGATTCCAAGCTCAGTAAATATATTTTTTCACGTTGTACAAAAAAATTACTGGCCAATGTTAATATCTTCTCGAATACGTATCTTTTACCATCCGTCATTCATTTTACGAAACTGTATCAAATGGCGATGCTGACGTTCCCATCTCAACAGGATCGGTCTTAAGTCCTAAACCGGAAGTGATGTAAGAGTACTTCCGTTAATAGTAATTTACATAAATTCTCGTATGTGGACTCTTTATATTCCACTAATTACAGCTATTTGAATAAATATACAAAAAATATATATATATTATTTAAATCTTGTCCGTCTAATCACAATAAAGTCTTATTAAATATTAAAATATTACAATAATTAACATTTAAATATTTAAAATATTAAATGATGTTCTTTATCGAAATATTCGATTTATGTTAGACCATCATTAAATCTTAAGAGAAACATGAATTAATATTATACTTTTCCGAGACGTGTTAGTACAGTCCACGGCAAGAATAAGGTGGATATTCTTTACAGTCTTCATATTTTGGTGTTTATTTCCAGTTACTGTTGTTAAGGGTAGCACACTGAAATTTTGTTACGTGCTCTGAGTGTGTGCGAATATAACATATGTATTGAAACATATGCCATTCCGTCGAACCTAGTAACACGTCTCGGAAAGTGATTACATTAATTAATATTTTCATCAAATTACTCGGTCAGTATACGTTTGGCATAAGAAATCATAATTGATGAAAGGTAAAAAGTAAAGTTTGTCTCGCTATGCGCCATGTAGGCGCTTGGGGGGAGTGGAGGTATAGCTCCTCTCTTCCTTGACCTCGGCACTAGATGGGGGTGAGTGGTCAGCATCACGCCCCGGCCGGCTTTACCCCCGGGAAAGGACCCCGGTACCCATTGTAGAGGAGGCTGGGTGGGCCCCAGAGCCGGTCTGGACGCAGAGGCTAGAGGAAAAATCCTCTGCCCCCGTCGGGGATCGAACCCCGGTCGTCCAGCCCTTAGCTAGTCACTATACTGACAAATAAAATAATTCTATGAATTATTGGAATCATGACACTTGCTGTGCGCTTAAGTCACTGAAGGTTTCATACTTAGGAAATGTGAAGTGTTTGAGTTTTTCGCGGTGTTCGTGCGGAATGACTGGGGGATCCTCGAGTTGGAATCTGTATGGGGTCCCCGCCCAGCTCAGAGGTTCGGAATACATGAGGAATTCTCAGCGATAAAATCCATCGCCCGTGCAGACTGGCGCCAGGCACATCGGCTTGCAAATGTCTGTTCACATTCGGAGGGGTGGAATTATGGAGATTGCACCATAATTTCCTGTGCTTTTTATGCATCTTTTTTCACAGATCATTAGAGGATAGCGATATTTTTAATCTCACGAATATTCTGAATAAAATACCGATTTTTGTGACTGCGCGCTGTGAGAAGTCGTGGGGGTGTCGAGTTGCTTTGAGTGAAGCAGACAAGATTGAAGGGCAGAGGAGAGTTTCACAGTCATCTATTCTGCTTAATGTCCTTTGCCAGATATCACTATTCATCTTGTCGTTTCTTTCAATCAAAGACTGACTCCACCGAGTAGAGTCCTTTTACAGAAGCAGATCGCCTCTCAGCTCGTCAAGGAACCCGATGACTGATTATGATATCGGCGTACTCCACCGCCAGTCTGTACCCTGAGTCTGTTGAACCCAGTCCACCGTCTCGTATCTCATTTCTTTTAAGACCTGTTCTACTATCATCTACATCTAGGTCTCCCATTGATGTCTTCCCTTCCAGTCTTTTATCTGAAATTATATGTGATGCGTGGTATATGTCCTGTCCATCTCATCATCCTCATCTTGATTGCCGTGTAATATTTGATGACAATTTTAAATTGTGAATTTTCCCATTATGTAATTGGTCTGAATATTCACCCAGTGTTAGTCCCTTGTGGTTGGCCTCGGTATTCGTTGTTCTTTTGTTAAATCTTATGTGGTACCGCCTGATTCGACTTCTAATGGTTAAGTGAAGTGTTTTCTTCGCGGTACGGTCTGGATTCGTAAATATTATGAAGACGAGCTTCGGCTTCAAAGGGTTAACCAGCTGATTTTCGTAATGGTGAGGTGTAGTGTTTTCTTCGCGGTACGGACTGAATTCATAAATAATATTCAGACGATCTTCGGCTTCAAAGGGTTAATTACAGAGTGTAACTACAATAAACAGACAACTGGTACATTGCCTGGAATCTTGGAATTCGCGAATACCCGTTTCAGTCAGTGGGACCTGTCAAAAGTACTGTTCAATCTGATAACATTCGTCTCTTTTCTGATTTAAGACACTTTTCCAACGGCTTCTGAGAAGGATTGTTATGAATTATGAACCGGGAAGACTTAGCTGGTACAATAGCAATTTTCCTGGAGGGATCCGTGAAAGTCACGGACAAATTCGTTCAGAATTGCTGGCCCGCGGACTTTGAGTGGGTGACCGGGACTCTCGAATTGGGGAAAGACGTGTTATGAAAGCAGGTTTTGCAGGGTTGAAGGTGCGTGTGCACTCAGACTTGCCGTTGGGAGGAATGTGGCCCTAAACTTAACCGACTCATTACCTTACACGAATGAGGTATTTGACTTAGCGAACTTCACGTCGAAGTGGTTAACGTCACACCAGATGTTTCCTGTTCTAATGTCGACCCTCAGAGGGGCTCCCCTGATGGAAGGTTCTCGTGGTTTCTGTTGGAGATTTCGTGGACCTAGTCACGGCCGATTCCTTCCAGACTGTTCGTAGTCATCGTTCATTGCACGCTGTCTGACCCAAGAATCGAGTGCCATGCTTTCATCCACACCGACAGATATGATAACACAGACGCGATGGAAATATATTAACATTCGGTCACATGATTTCGATTTTATGCATTCAGAAAATGAAATTGTTTTGCTGTTTTACTCGTCCGTCCGCATGTTTCAGTACTGATACTCTCCTCGATTGTAGTAAAGATGTCGATGTTGGGTTTTCTGAGTATATATCTCCGCAACGTCGGTATCTGAACGAGTACAGACGGCTTTACCACTCAAAAGACCAACATCGACATCTTCATTGTGATATTCTGACTTTTGACGACGTCTTCCCAGAAAATGAAGGCGTTAGGTTCATCGAAAATGTTGATAATCCGGTACAGTATTACACGGCGTCTTAATTCAAAGTGTTAATCCAAATTTTCACCGCCTTGAAATTTCCATCTACGAAAATATCTGAATATCTGGCTTTGATTTCTATACGCGTGGTAAAATAATTTTGGTTCATACCAATTCGGTGTGCTAGCCACTTCATTTTAGGCCAAGATCGAATTTAATATTTGTGTCTAAAACTTTTCAAAGTGCACAAAATGAGTTGTCTACGTACAAGTTTTGCGTCTTATTGAGATTTTATATTTCTTATTTGGAAGAATTTTCATTACGGTCAATATTAAATACAATCAATGGAAAAGTAATTTATGATTTTACAGACTGAGATATTCATGGAGGTTGGAAATGAGTAGCGTAATAATATTTCTTAATTAATCGATTGACAAATATGAGAAAAATCGACGATTCAAAAAATAAATCGAAACTCAATGTGGGATGTTAGTCTTGACTTCTTATCTCTATTTTTTCTTCAAGAAATCAGAACACACACAAATATTTATCACTGCAAGTTTTATCACACTCAACAGCAAATATCATTTTTATTTATTTATTTCGAGTTTTGACTCAACGTTCTTCATTAAACTCGATTGCTCACATCGATAATCGTTGCACTGCACTGACGTCATTAACCAGAAGTTAATTTCAGTTCTTACTTCGAAGAAAGCTGTGTCATTTCTATTATTCTAGTACTAGGATGAGTTTGTGAGAGTTGTTCAAGGAAGTGACAGATGATTCTTCTCAGAATAATACGAACACCAAAAAATACTCACCGTGGAGAAACACATTCAGTGAGTGGTAAAGGATTTGGTACATCGCTGTGCTAAGGGGTTAGCAATACGTGTTTTCTGATGTCAGATCAGTGTTTTTAATGATTGCAGGGGGTACATTTTACGAAAACTGTACGCGGGCAGCACAAAACTTACCTTCTACATCTATGGTATCTCAGTGCTGTGTTTCCGCTGAGAGTTTCCCAATAAACTAGCTGAGATAATTATATTTTTCAATGAAAGCTTACCACGAAATTCATTAGTTAATTAGTTTGTTGGGTACTTCGTCATTTAGTTAGATGATTACTTTATTTGTTCGTTCATAAATTCGTCAGTTCATCCTAAGTCAAGTGTTTACATAACATGAAATGCAGATGACTTGACAGTAATGAACAGATTTGAGCTGTGATGGGGGATGGAGGCTGTTTGATTGTATGAAGATCGCGTTACTGTCGCCATCGCCAGGCGGTGAAACAGTCGAGCATCTGTCAACTGAAGGTTGGAAAAGACGATTGAAGGCAAATTAAGCCAATCAGGCAGCGAGCTCCAATGAGATCGGTGGAACAGAGGTCGCCGTTGTTCGCCTTTGTCAGAATGGAAATTCGCTGGCGCACGTTACAAATTACAGTTGCCAAATTGGCAAGACGTCACTGGAAAATGTGGGCACTTTAAGCTTTGGAAAAATTTTGTTTTTTGTACATTTTAGATTGAGCGCTGAACCTTAGGGGGATGTCTTCTTGATTGGATTGGGAATGAACATTAAAATATATAAGTGGAAAGTGACCATATTTGGAACCCAATGATCGAATTTTGGGCACATTATAGAATTCAGAAGAATTGGGTTTCTTTTTCACATGACACTCAAATGAAATCGTGTTTTGTTATTAAGTCCTTTTCACTTTCAGTACACGCGAAGACAAGATTTCATCGGATGAAATGTCACATAACTCGAACTTTCTTCAACTGTACTTACAGCTTCTCGGGAGTTTATTCCCTGAACATTGCCCTCTCTGCTTTGGTTACATTTTCTGAAACATTTCACCCCGCAATAAGAATATATTCAGCAAGATTATGCCAAATATCGGCATCCTTATGCCCGTATTTGGTACGATGTACTCCTTTGAATTTATGTTGACAGAAACCTTTCAGATAAGAACTGGTAAGACAGAGTAGCTTCATCAAGAGTTACACATAGTTACCACGGATGATATGTGTATATATAGCAACATATTTCATTGACGTTTCATAGTCATTATACCATTGAAAATAAAATAAACTCAGGACATTCCGTGTTTTATTCCATTAATTTATTCAAAAAACAATCCAGATGTAAGAGTGACCTTCTACTTCCATTTATGTCACCCTCCATGGACAAGTGTTTATTTACAATACCGTAGTTGCATGGATCGTGCACGTGGTGGTACGGAGCGCAGTACTGTGCCGTACAAAGAAAAGTTAACAGGTGATTTCTTGAAGTTCAATTTGTGTTTTTCAACAGAATGGATAATTTTGCTTTATTATTATTATTTAGTGTTCTGTCTGAGGACAGGTTCATATGAACAGGATCCTTCCATCCTTTTCTCGGACTGGGACCTGTTCATATACGTTCTTGGCAGATGATCCAGAAGTGGTTTGCCATTGCCTTCTTCTGTGTGTGAATGGAGTAATTGTTGGGATGCCACGGAGGAAAACTCCGTGTTGCCTAGACCACGGCCTTGCCCAACACAAGTTATAAATTCGGGCACCGCCGGAAATCGAACCCGAGACCCCAGGATTACAAGGTCAGCGTTCTAACCGCTAGACCACCGTGGCCATCATTTATTTATTTAGTGTTCTGTCTGACGACAGGTCCATATGAACAGGATGCTTCCATCCTTTTCTCGGACTGGGACCTGTTCATATACGTTCTTGGCAGATGATCCAGAAGTGGTTTGCCATTGCCTTCTTCTGTGTGTGAATGGAGTAATTGTTGGGATGCCACGGAGGAAAACTCCGTGTTGCCTAGACCACGGCCTTGCCCAACACAAGTTATAAATTCGGGCACCACCGGGAATTGAACCCGAGACCCCAGGATTACAAGGCCAGCGTTCTGACCGCTAGACCACCTCATCTTATTATTATTTAGTGTTCTGTCTGACGACAGGTCCATATGAACAGGATCCTTCCATCCTTTTCTCGGACTGGGACCTGTTCATGTACGTTCTTGGCAGATGATCCAGAAGTGGTTTGCCATTGCCTTCTTCTGTGTGTGAATGGAGTAATTGTTGGGATGCCACGGAGGAAAACTACGTGTTGTCTAGACCACGGCCTTGCCCAACACAAGTTATAAATTCGGGCACCACCGGGAATCGAACCCGAGACCCCCAGGATTACAAGGCCAGCGTTCTAATCGCTAGACCACCTCATCTTATTATTATTTAGTGTTCTGTCTGACGACAGGTCCATATGAACAAGATCCTTCCATCCTTTTCTCGGACTGGGACCTGTTCATGTACGTTCTTGGCAGATGATCCAGAAGTGGTTTGCCATTGCCTTCTTCTGTGTGTGAATGGAGTAATTGTTGGGATGCCACGGAGGAAAACTCCGTGTTGCCTAGACCACGGCCTTGCCCAACACAAGTTATAAATTCGGGCACCGCCCGGAATCGAACCCGAGACCCCCAGGATTACAAGGCCAGCGTTCTAACCGCTAGACCACCGTGGCTCTTAGAAGGACTGTACAGAGGCATAAATGAATTTGAGAAAGGATATAAGCCCCAGGCTAATTTGGAAATTTACCTGCAGATTCAATTTTTAATAGGTGGAAAATTTTTATTTAACCAGACGGGACTGGTGATGATGTTACATAAGTCAGCATTTGCGAATCTAAAGCAGGTGTTGAAAATGACACAGTGGCACAGTTGACGGCGGTGAGTAAGTGACTGGTAAGCGGCCAACAGAATTGCTGTTGTGTAATGCATCTTTTTGGGAACATTCTGTATTTTGCCCTGACGTCGGATGTGGTGGTTGAGCCAAAGGCGACGACCGAGGACGCAATTTACTTCGGAGCAGAGGCTTCCGTTTGAATGGGACACCCTTTTATCATTATGCAGCACGTAACTGCTGAGTTTTCGACGTTCGGCGACTGTACCTTTAATTCAGTGCAAGGTTGAACTACTGATCAATAGAAATGCTGAATCAGATCTTTGAATAATCTTGAATCGCATCTGCAGTACGACAATCGATAAGTGTATATAACTGACTAACTCTTTGATTCAGTGAGTCGTGCCGTGCAATTGTTCTTAAGTGGTACCACTTCGTGACCTGCGATTTACATTTTACCTCACTCATTGTCGTCCCACGCGATGTTCCCGTCAGATTACTCAACTGTACAGGGCCTTTGCAAGTCTGAACATCGATCTTCGAAGATCGAAAGCGTAGAAAGAGATAAACACTTGAATAGGCCGATAAAGTAACCCACGCCTGGTGAGATTTCAGGTGAATATGAAGATGACCGTCTTCTGGAATACTTCGCCGCGTAGTCTGTTAGAAATTTGCTGATGTTTAACACGTACTTGCTGCCTCCATTATCAGGTTGATGTTTGAGTCACCAAGTACCCCTGAAATATCGATAAACTTCTACCAGGTTTCACCCCGTAACCCAAAAAACTTGTACTCCTCCCCCAGTATTGTCAGGGAGATTAAGTCGAGAAGAATGAGATGGGCGGGGCATGTAGCGCGCATGGATGGGGCAAGAGGTGTGCACCGGGTATTGGTTGGGAAGCCTGAGGTTAAGAGACCTCTGGGGAGACCTAGACGTAGATGGGAGGATAATCTCAGGAGGGATCTACGGGAGATAGGAGTTGAAGGAGACTGGATTTTGTTGGCCCAGGACAGGGTCCGGTGGAGGGCTTTGGTTAATTCGGTGATGAACCTTCGGGTTCGGTAAGCCATCTGGTTGGTTGGATCCACTATTTGGGAAGCCTGAGGTTAAGAGACCTCTGGGGAGACCTAGACGTAGATGGGAGGATAATGTCAGGCGGGATCTATGGGAGATAGGAGTTGAAGAAGACTGGATTTTGTTGGCCTAGGACAGGGTCCGGTGGAGGGCTTTGGTTAATTCGGTGATGAACCTTCGGGTTCGGTAAGCCATCTGGTTATATGTAATTTCACACTTAGCAGTGTCTTTTGCATTTCAATCCATTTGGACTTTGATAATGAGAAAAAGAACTTTTTATTTTAATATTCTAAGAATTCTCTGCATATTATCATGGCACCTCCGCTACTCCATTAATTATTAGTGTCCCAAAGTGTTTTGTTTAGCTTGTTTTAACTTCACAGTTCATTTCACGAGAAAAAGTTCTGAAACAGCGTAATTATAAGACGCCAGAAAGTTACAAGTTATATACAAGAAAAATACATCTTGTTGAAATCAGCACAACTTACGTTGAAATATGAATAATCAGAGAAGTAAATCATTGTGAATTATCTTGTATTCATGGGACGACTTATCACACGGTACAATATGTACGCTTTAGTAACAATACGTACACCCGTATATTTTTAAATATACATTCCTGTTAAAAATTTATAATTTCTTCGTTTTGTTATAAAATTGAACAACTTACAACCTGAAGCAACATACTTAATGTGCTTAAGAGATGTAAGCTATACTATCAATGAAAGTTTTATGTCATTTTATATTAGCTGCCGAACTTTTAAAATAGTTTCCTGTAAAATTGTATTTTTACACACGTCAGCTTTCGGCTTTCTACCACAGAATTAATGAGCATCTGCTGAGTGAATGTAGAACTGTCGGTTCAGTGGCTGACTGTAGGTTGCGTGACTCTTGCCGTATTTACGACAGGGGGGCAGAGATTTTGTTCGTCCTCACTAAAATATGCACAATCGATTAAATGTATATGCAAATGAGGTTGATAAACCCTTGACGTGACGTTAAAATATAAGAAATCCTATTATCGTGTGTACAGAGACAAGGGACATTGACTTCTAAGTTATGGAGTCTTGAAATCATTGTCATCCCTTCGTTTTAACAAGGGAATTTCATAAGAATATGAAGATGGCTGTTTTCTGGGTCACAGAGCCGTGTAGTCTGGTAGAAGGTTACGAACGTTTCAGAGGCCCTTGCTGCCTCCATCATCAGGGAGATGTTTGCAAATGAGGACACTTCGCTGCTAGTCTAGTTGCTGACTACACAAATGTTAACCACTTAGTGCAATGAATTATTAGAGTCATCATGAATGTTTCTGTGTCATTTGCTATCACGACACTGCAGTTGAAATTTACAGTACTTTTTATCATGACACGAACAAATACAAAAAAAAACTGTCTGGTTGTTGTAAGGAAGGATGCATCTGGGGGGGTTTTCCCCAGAATATGTTAGGGACAACATTCTGAGAAGTGTTACGAAAACGGAACACGCAAAGTCAAATCCGTAATTTAAGCAATGAATCATCATCTTACATATGCCCATTTTACTATAAATACGATATATTAGTTGGTATTACAGAAAGTACTGAAAGATGCATATAAAACTTTCCGATAATGTTATGGGAAGAAACTATGCGTATTACAAAGCTCAGATAGTTATAAGTAATTTATCTTATTTAAAAGGGATTTTAGTCACGTTAACACAGTGGTATTCAACCTGGGGTACGCGAAGACATCTTAGGGGGTACATGAAATTTTTTAAAAAATATATATTTTATGATAAACACTGAATAATCAGTAATGTAATTTATTTAATTTATTTTAGATGTAGATTATATACTACGTATAACTTGAATTATACACCAACAACTTTGGGGGTTACAAAGTTGAAGAGAAATTATATCTGGGGGTACGTGAAATTTTAAAAAAAATATTATTTCATGATAAACACTGAATAATCAGTAATGTAATTTATTTAATTTATTTTAGATGTAGATTATATACTACGTATAACTTGAATTATACACCAACAACTTTGGAGGTACAAAGTTGAAGAGAAATTATATCTGGGGGTACGCGAAGACATCTTAGGGGGTACGTGAAATTTAAAAAAAATATTATTTCATGATAAACACTGAATAATCAGTAATGTAATTTATTTAATTTATTTTAGATGTAGATTATATACTACGTATAACTTGAATTATACACCAACAACTTTGGGGGTACAAAGTTGAAGAGAAATTATGTCTGGGGGTACGCGAACAAAAAAGGTTGAATACCACTGCGTTAACAGACGTATATAACCAATCGCGATACTAGATCTACAGTGGGCTGTAGTGCCAAATATTCGAGTACCACATCTTATACCATAAAATAATGACGTACCAATCATTAACTGTGATTTTAAGTCACTTTTGCACGATCTACAACCCGCCCACTGGACGCTGGGTCGATCTAAGAGAAATGTCGGATTGAGATCAATTGGAATAGAGAATAAGGAGTACGTCGGGAATATTATTAAAAGTGAAGTGTGCACTTGCAGTGTCAAAGTGCAGGTGAAGACTTGGAATCAAATGCTCGAAACAATGAAATCTGCAAGAGTGGCACATCTATCAACCAGTGATGCTTCCGGCACGAAGAGACAAAATTTATCTTCAAATATTTTACCCGTATTCCTCCTAAGTGTGAATTCGTTTTATTCCCGTCCGAATGAATTCCGATCTGTTTACAATCTGCCCTGACTATCTTATCATTAATACATTTTTATTTTAATGCATAAATTACACAATACTCTAATAACATCTGTGGTTATTTTGACGTTTGAGAAAAAGGTTAAGAGATATAGGATATCAAGTTTTTATTTTTCTGGGAGGAGATACTGTGAAAATCCCGAGAAAATTTAAGTCGGTGGGATTTGTTCTGAATATGTTTATGAATTTGTTCAATGTTTTGATCCACTTTTGAAGAAGCTAGTAGCATTACATTTTAAAGTTTTGTCTCAAAACTTCAGTTGTATTGTGTAATCGTAATCGAAAATGCCTCTTTTTTTTGCAAATAAATGTTTGTAAAAATTTTGCAAAGATTTTGTGAGGTTTGAAAATAGCAGCTAGGAATAAATTTCAAAAAAACAGCGGAAGATCTTTACTGGTACTAGTATTAATTACTTCTTTATAATTCCTCTGCAGTTCATAATGTTTATGTAGATCCAATATTTCGGTCTGGATTTTTTGCTGGATAATGGTCGAGATCTACAGTGCGAATTGGAAAGGGTTCGTGGAAAATTTAACGTTATGCTTGTCTGTTTGGAAAAAATCTTATCTCAAAAGTATTTTCAATTAAAAAAACTACTTACGCCTTTCACATAAATTTTACTTTCATTTTCACTTTCATTTTCCATTTGTCGTATGAATTAGAAGTCAGACAAACGTTTTCTGTGTCAATAATTTTTAAATTAGCGAAACTGTGACACAAATGTAGGATGGTTTAATGTCCCGTAATATCTGTGACTAAGACTAGATCCTGATGACAACCCCCCTTTTTAACCTCCATCTTGTTCTAAAAATTTCTAAAGATTAATTTTCAGATCCCAAGTTCTGTCGAGTATCCGCCCTTTTCACAACGAACAGACATTACGATGAAGGAGTAATTTTATCGCCGTCTTGCGAATCTACATTTCTAGAAACAACGAAATCCAGAGTTCTTCAGTTACGTAAAAAAAATTCTTTAATGCTGCCCACAAAAACCTGTAGTCGAACATTCTTGCTATTATTACAACTTTCGTCAGAACCTAATGCTAAATTTTGTTTTCATACAGCTAAAAAATGAGTATTTTGTTTTTCCAACGTTTCCACACATGCCGTCTGTTCTATTCGTCACAGTATTTCGTGAGACTGCTATGCGATCAGTCACCCTTTTCACATTTTGGTCACCGCAGTGTTGTCTTGACGTCAGAGGTCTTGATTTTGCAATTGTCTCTCTATCAGAGCTATTTCATACAACACTCGTCATGCTTTTCTGGAAAAAAAAATTACTGTCATTCGTACAGCTCACGTTTATTTTTAGGAAAAAAACCCGGAACTTAAAGTGGATCCACCAGGATACTTCGAAAAAAAGTCCGTATGTTATTTAAAACGCCGTTCTAAATTTAATTTCTTGGATATAGAAACACAAGGACAGCAAATCGAACAAATCAGACACACTGACTTAGCAGAATTTTGCTTCAAATATTAAGATGTTACTGCTGTGAAAACCTCAAATCTTACATCTTAATATTTTCTTTTAGAATTTCACTTGGAAAACTGGGCTCATTGAAGGACTTTTGTAGAAAGTGCTCCACCAACAGGTGAAATAAGCAACTAGCACAAACAAAATACAAAAAAAGAGAACATCGTGTGGCGTTACGAGACAATGAAGACGCAAGACTAGAGCACAATCATGCCAATAAAACAAAGACGTCAGTCGTCACTGAAGGTGGAATGTTTGTCCTTGCAGAATTGACGTCATGAGGAGCTCACTAGCGCCTCTACCTACCTACGCCGAACTAACGCTAAATATGAACCGCGGGTCCCCCGTCACTTTGAAATCAAGTAAAAGTGGAATTTAAACTATTTCTTTACCTTCATTTTTGATTTTTCAAATCAGTTGTGTAATATTTTTACATTACTTTTTTTTACAAATCGGCGTGAGTGTCCCTGGCAAGAGCTGATCCCCTACGTAAGGCATTAGTGGGTAATGTACAAATTTATTCAGATCTGTTTTCAGAAAAGTGGGCTCTCTATTACGTAACGAGAAATGACACTTCGCTAATTACACTGAAAGGAAAGTCTTATTCTTTTTCATTAACGAGTTCACTTGTGATTCTTTCGGATCTGGTCGGAATTCTAAATTCATCGTTGCAGAACACGATTTATACGGAATTCTTAAGTAGATGTGTTACCCGCGGAGACTTTAAGAATATGGTATCAGAGCATTCTTGTGAAGGCTGTAGTGATTCTCCGGATTTCATTAAAGACGAGGGAATTTATTTCAGGCAGTATCAGATATCATCGGAATTCATCAAACAGTTTTCAAAGGACCAAACATGGGGAAGGACATTTTATGATCTTTGTGCCAAACATTTATAAAACGCTTTAAACATGACCTCTAATTTTTTTTAAAAAAAATGCCATACCTTATTCACAGACCTCAGAAAAACACGAACCTTGTAAAGTAATAATTAAGAATATTTTTGTGAAAGGATTTTAAGAACTAGAGAATGGTTTCCCGCTAACAGAATTATACTATTTCTAGGTGCAGTAGTGAGTTGTTATACAATAAAATACTTGCGAATTTTCCTACACCGTTCATAAAATGCATGGTTCCAAATCTGTATACGTAATTTCTATATATTTTAAACAGGAAGAACCTAGAATGAATTCTCATTGTGTGTGGAACGGGATTATTTTAATCTTTATCAAGATAAGATACACTTATTACTATGAAAGATATGAAGATCACGTTGTTGATACATGTTGGTTTTGTAAATCATATTTATTTTAAATATCTGTGATTCATAGCGCAGATCGGGTGACTTTTGTTTGTGTGAAGTATTTTCCGTGTTTACTGAGAGTGAAATAGATTTCTTAATTGTATAATTTACCAAATGAGAGTTTGTTTTGATGAATAGGATAAAATATACAAAATAAATAATATTTTTAAATTGAACACTGAGCTTACTGCAGATAATGCAGTGTAACTAGTTGATAGAATATTAGTGAGAGGGTTATTTATGAATGATGAATGCGGAAGGATGTGGTAGGAAGTTCCAGCTGATATCTTAGTAAGTGTTTAAGACAATTTAAAAACCTTATTCTGTCAATCACAGCAACTAGATGCGAGTATGTCGCCCAGAATCATTATTATTTTCATATTAAAGTAGTCGACAGGCTTGTTTATTGGTGGACACGGTCAGCAAAGCTCCACGTTTTCTGTCAGTGAGGGAATTTCAAATTTGTGGTTTGTCAGTAATAGAAATATCTGTAGTTATCGTGGAAATGTACAAATAATTCCTTTACTTTTATGCGTTAAACTCTCGTCCAAGGCAGGGGTACATTTTTTCGAACTTGTGTTCGAGTGAATCCGTGTTGTACGAACTTAATTTTGTATGGGATTAATGGGGATACGGTAACCCAGCCGTGGAAAGTCAGAGTATATAAAAAAAATCAATATGGACGCCTGTTGCAATGATATTTATTTAAAATATAATAATAACGTAATATCACGCTAATTTCTACTGCGTTCACTCTACTACGCAGCGTATGCAGAATTTTTATTTTCTCGTCTGATTTCATATCTTTTGGAACATTTTTACAACATGTTTCGGTTTCGTCGAACCATCTTCAGGAACATAAAATGATATTTTAATTATCTTATTTGTAAATTTTAAATGTAATTGTGATTAGACGGACAAAACCGAATAATTAATCTAATATTTGATTCAAAATATGACGCAATTATACTATTTCATATCTTTGCTTCGTTATCACTTTTATTTACATTTAAGTTTTGATTTCACAACGCTGTCCGAGAGGAACTGAGTAGACGGCACAAGATTGGTGTCTTCTGGGTTGGAGCGCCGTGTGGTCTGGTCGAAGATTTCCGACGTTTCAGAGATGCTGCTACCTCCATCAGGACGGCCCTGTTGATGGAGGCAGCAAGTACCTCTGAAACGTCGGTAAACTTCTACAAGACTACACGGCGCTCCAACCCAGAAGACACCCATCTTGGGACTCCGCCGTGAAAACCTCAAGTCCTCCAACGCTGCCCTACTCTGTGAATCGGTTCTGGGACCGACAAAGGCACTTAATTGTTTACACACGGCAAACAATAACGAGGCCTACCAACCTCAGGTATTGCGAATTTAATACGTGGAACTATAAAGTCACCATTGAATCTGTTGTAGTTCTAAGAATCGCTGTTAATAGTTTTTGTGTGCTCACGGCGTTTTGAGTTACGTCAATGCGGTATTGCGATGAAGAACTCTTCGTTTCTAGTCGTGACTTGAGTTTCCAATGTACTTACCACAATTTTTGGAAAATGTGTCATGAAGTTTATTCGAGGAGTCGTATGTTAATCAAATGTAATGACCAGTCGAGGTGTTACCTGCACCTGCTGTCAGCACCCACGCCCAATCCTCATCAACCATGAAATAACTCACGTTCAAACTGCAGGGTAGTGTAGGATGTGATTGTACGACTTCACTCCTTCCGCCTTTGTAATGTCAGAGGTGAGGAAGTCTGAGAGTGGACAGCTTCAGTCACGTGGATCCGAATTGAAACTCTCGTTAAGTTTCAGCTGGAAAGTCTGAACTTTCCCTGGTGTGGGCTGTGGATTTGTTTTATATCCAAAGCGGCCCTGGGACCGACATCGGTTCAAAGCGGCCGGAGCTTGGAACTATTCTTAGTTGTATTTTTCTTAGTCACTTTTCACAAACTCAGTTCACTAGAACAATATATTTCGACCAAATGTGGCCATCACTTAGTTCCCTGCATTGGGGGTAGAATTTTCTCCTCGCTTTGTCTATAAATCACGATTAAAGTATGTTTTAAAACGTTTTAAACTGTTGAAATTTTTTAAAAAAATTAAGTTTTTTAAAAAAATGTTTAAATATTTTCTTTTCACACCTTGGTGACTGTCAGAGCCCATGCAACTCAGATCAAAAACACACCGGGACTCACTAACCTGCGCAGAAAACATTTTAAAACATTCTGAAAAACTTTTAACGTTCTCGACATACAGAGTCAACGAGATGCCGTACTAAATGAGATTCTGAGAACGGAAGTCGAACCAGACACACAATGAATGTCGACAGTAAATATCATTAAAGGGGTTAGAAATTGCTATCCGCAGGAATGCGGAAAGAGATAAGGGGAGAATGTCATAACAGATCTTGGTCCCTCGTAATGCAGTTCAGCCACTGCTCGTTATACCCTTGAAGCTCTCAGTTACTGTGGTCGCTTTAACCGTGAAATGTTGCTCGTATAATTTCCGACTAAATCTTTCCTGTTAGCTCGCAGTAGCCGAGATCTCGTTAAAACCGAGTTCGACTTTACTTTTATCAGGATTTATTGACATCGACAGGAGAAAGTGCAATTTCCAGTGTAGTGACAGAATCAGGGAATTGGACCTGATGATGACCTCATTAGACCGAAACATGTTGTTCTAGTGAATGGACGTGCGATGAGTGTGTGAGAAGTGACGGACAAGGGAAAGCCAAGAATTAGCATATCACCGGGATGCTGCACTATTTTATTTAGTGTTCTGTCTGAGGACAGGTCCATATGAACAGGATCCTTCCATCCTTTTCTCGGACTGGGACCTGTTCATATACGTTCTTGGCAGATGATCCAGAAGTGGTTTGCCATTGCCTTCTTCTGTGTGTGAATGGAGTAATTGTTGGGATGCCACGGAGGAAAACTCCGTGTTGCCTAGACCACGGCCTTGCCCAACACAAGTCATAAATTCGGGCACCGCCGGGAATCGAACCCGAGACCCCAGGATTACAAGGCCAGCGTTCTAACTATGCAAATCCACTTTTCGCATTTGTGTACCGGTCTTACAAAGGGCAGCTTTACAGTTTTAGAAATATGTGGGGCCCATGTTGAACGCTTTTAGAAACAATAATATATATTTGTTACTGTTGTTAATTCTCGGAAACTTCTAACTTGTTGGTTTATGAAAAATATGACGAGGACGTTGCTTGAAATAATAACGATTCCGACTTCATTCGAAAGGTTTTAATTATCTCCTTCAATTGTCTCGTCTCACACAACGTTGAATAACAATTGTAGTTGACACAGTATCGTTAAATAGCGTGAGTCATCTCTCAAATGTACCTGTTTACGCCACTGGCCTTACGCAACTTAATTCTGATTGGTCGATGGCAGAGAAGGTTTTGTTGTCTTTTGTTGCGTTGTTGCGACCTGCACGGAATGTTATTAACTGGTACCTATTCAGAGCTTTGCATGAAAAAGCGGCGTACGTCAAGGGACCATCGTATTCTTTTCTGCAGTCGTTCGGAATCCCTTGTACTAAAATGAAACCTCGGAGCTTAGAAAATGTCAGTTTATAGCGTAGTTGAATTCAAAGTTTTGATTTGAGGCTCTGAAGGAAAATCATTTGTAAAAAAGCGACTGTACAAAAGTGTGGTTGAATGAAATGTAGAATGGCGTGCCCATATGTAAAGAATACTGCATTGAAATCATTAATCTATACCATTGTGTAGACCATGCGGTGTTCAACCTTTTTTATTCGCGTACCCCCAGATATAAGTTCTATTCAAATTTGTACCCCCAAAGTTGTTGGTGTATAATTCAAGTTATACATAGTATATAATCTACATCTAAAATAAATTAAATAAATTACATTACTGATTATTCAGTGTTTATCATAAAATAATATATCTTTTAAAAATTTCATGTACCCCCTAAGATGTCTTCGCGTACCCCCAGATATAATTTCTCTTCAACTTTGTACCCCCAAAGTTGTTGGTGTATAATTCAAGTTATACTTAGTATATAATCTACATTTAAAATGAATTAAATAAATTACATTACTGATTATTCAGTGTTTATCATAAAATAATATTTTTATTAAATTTCACGTACCAACTAAGATGTCTTCGCGTACCCCAGGTTGAATACCACTGATCTAAGGCATTAATGTTCTCAACGTTTTGGTGCTGACGGCACACTTAGTATTTTGGATTATTCTTTTAGGCACACTAGAATTTTCAGAATTGTGACTTTTAATAACAGTACACATATTTTTCATTGTTAGGGTATCTTTTAACAAATATGCCAATTTTTAGTGATTCCACTTGTAAATTGTTTCAACACGAGTGTCAAAATTGAGGGGCACACAAACGTAGATATTTACAGGTGTTGACTGAAATATAAATTTCTTGCTTCCCGTGGCATTGCACTGAAACATCAACATTTGAAAACATCGATATTTAATTTTTAAGGTTCCACCGATTACATTTTCAGTTCTTATTAGGACGCAAGGTCCCTGATGATGGCTACTGAACTGGTATTCGAATCGTTGGTTCTGAACTGTTGGCTACCCCGACAGAATTATACAGAAGAGAATATGAAGGAAGGATTCCAGGAAATACGAATGAATTTCTTTAAAACAGTTTGTAACCGATTGATATCGAACTCACCAAGTTTTGCAGCATCTCGTTACCCCAACATATTTATTAAAACCAATAAATTGGCGAGATATCTCGAAGAGATCGACATAACCTCGTGGTTAAAAGATACAGAAATCTGACACCTCCACGCATAGCAGTCACGGCCTTCTGTATAATGTGGACCTTCCCTGTCATTGGCCTGTCCTGTGTGAAACGTTTTCTTTCATTGTCGCTGACAGATGTTACGTAATTGAATTAATTTTACAGTTTCTCAAGTAATGGTGTCAAAATGTAGAAAATACCGCCGGGCCGGATCCGGGCTGTCATTTCAAATGTTGGCTTCTTCCAGAATGTTCTTGTAGCGCTGATCTGTTGATCTGCTAGGCTGGAGGAGTTCTGTGGCTCAAGAATGCCAGATACATACCGTGGTATAGTCGGCGTAGTAGTTTTTGGCCGGTGGAGCTGGCGGACGGGCCTACTCTGTGTACCTGAGGTGGCACGGTCAGCGCATTTCTTTTGTTTGGGCGTTCAGTCCGAGACTCGCTCCTAGCCTTCCCCTTGAAAATTCCACCGGCCAAAAGCTACTACGCCGACTATAAATGGTTGGTAACCTTGAATCAACGACTGGAGCAAGGCTGAATAATCGCCCTATCATGACATGAGCCATAGTGAGACACGTGGGATGAAATCATTCACGTATTTTCTCGTCTTCTCTTGTATGGATTCCGATATCGATAATTTGTGACTTCACAGTGGTTTAACGATTTGTCATAATGCCAAGCATCTCTTCATGTCAGCTGTACTTAAAGACTTCCGCTCAACTACGTTAGTTACCGCAGTGGCTGTGGAGGGGGCGTTCGACGCGGGACATGCCCCCTCCATAAAAAAGTAAAGCTGTCCCACTTACGTCATGTAGGCGCTTGGTGGGGGGGAGATTTGTATAGCTCCTACTCATTCATAACCTCGACACTAGATGGGGTGGATGTTAGGTCCGCCTTCCGGCCGCTTTACCCCCGGGAAAGGACCCATTGGATAGGAGGCTGGGTGGGACCCAGATGCGGTCTGGACGCAGAGGCTAGAGGATAAATCCCCATGCATACTTAAGTAAATTATACACAAATAAAATAGAACGTGTTTTTGTGTCACAGGTGACGAAGGCTCCTTGACAGTTCACGTGTGTTTCACACGTGCATTGGTTTATGTGTGCCCGATGGAAACAGGACTGGAAAGGTGTAACCATCCTGGAATACGCACATGCATTATTTTTGCAAATTCTGGCTTACTAATAACAACAGATGTCAGTTACCTTGCGTAGACAACTTTGGCTTCGGACTGTACAGAGCGTGTGGTTTCAATGTCTTATTTAAGCGTCGTAAATCAATATCGATACGTCACAAGGCTTGTTAACTCTGTGATGTTATTATGGGGTCGTACGATCGAATCCCAGTCACATCCAAACTCTCTTTCCTTTCATGCCATCGCCATTTTGTTGTTTTACGAAGAGTTACTACACCGGAGTCTTATATTTTCCGAAAATCTGTAACCATACTTAATTCTATGGCACTGCTGTCAGTGGCGCTAGTGTCGATCCCAACACCGTACAAGTTTGTTCGTCCGCCATGTTGTAATTGACGATTGTAAGAAGTTTATAAAAGTGCGGTAGGCTACTCCCCAGCAGCACAATGCACATACCAAATTTCTTCCAAATCTGTCCAGCGGTTGTCGAGTATACGGACAGACATGGCCAGTCCATATGCGTTCATTTGTTTCACTTCGTGCAAAGAGCGTAAAACGGTACATTTTTGAAAGTGTGAGAGGTTCCTTTCCGTGTAGTTTTGCGAAAATTATGAGAATTTCTTTGAGTTGTCGGATTTTGATCCTTAATGCATTGCGGATTTCTAGTATGACCTTATTTTGTTGTGCCATACTAAAACCCTAACCAAAGTAATTATTAATATTAAATTAGTAAAAATTAAGTGTCGTGCTATAACACGCTGAACAACCAACCTAACCTCGTGAAAAACTAAATCACAAGATAAAACCCTAATCTAACCGAATGGAAAATAACGCGCGAAATATACGTTTTAAATTTCTCTCGCCTTTCAAAGCCCGTCCAGAAGTATTAAACATTATCAGTCACTTGAATATTTTATTATTATTTATTGTTCTGTCTGACGACAGGTCCATATGAACAGGATCCTTCCATCCTTTTCTCGGACTGGGACCTGTTCATATACGTTCTTGGCAGATGATCCAGAAGTGGTTTGCCATTGCCTTCTTCTGTGTGTGAATGGAGTAATTGTTGGGATGCCACGGAGGAAAACTCCGTGTTGCCTAGACCACGGCCTTGCCCTCACAAGTTATAAATTCGGGCACCGCCGGGAATCGAACCCGAGACCCCAGGATTACAAGGCCAGCGTTCTAACCGCTAGACCACCGTGGCGAGTTCACGTGAATGGACTATGTATAATCGTATACCTTACTTTAGAGCTTTTGAGCTTGTGGATAGAATACAAGGGTTCAGTTTTGCTCCGTATGAAATGCAATGCTACAGCTTTGCCTGGTGTTATATAGGGATGAAAGGGCAAGTTAGGCGGAATGCACGTAGTAGAAGTGATGTAGATAGCAGATGATATATAAGTGAGAAATATCTTTACTGAGGTGGCGAAGACCTCTCGTTGTTTTTAGCAAGACAGCGGTCAGTTACCCCGAAGAAGTGCGTGACAAATATTGTTAATTATTCATCGTGTGCTACCTAGTTTGAGGAGGGAGGAATTCAATTATGCACTCTCTGACAGAACTGCAGTTCTTAGTGTCGACATTAATCTTCAAAGTTTCCACGATGTTAAAAATTTTCCATTGAGAATTGTGGACGTGATTGAATTTACTTTGTTTGGTATTGGGTAGAATTGTGACAGTTTCTTTGAGAAAAATATTATTTCTAGGAAAATTTCTTACGAATTTGTTCTTTGGAGTGTAAGAACGTGTTCAGTAGCGTGTTTTTTTTCCCCCCAAATGTTAGTCGTTTTGTGGTGTCTGTAAGTAAAGGAAACGGTCTAAATTAACTTGTAAATATTTTTATAAAAATTCGCAAAGTTAATTCTGAATGTATATTTTTTCAAGAGAAGTGAACCGATTGCATGTGCAATGAATAAACAGATCACATAAATACTTGTACTTGGAACTCATACCCCCACGGTGGTCTAGCGGTTAGAACGCTGGCCTTGTAATCCTGGGGTCTCGGGTTCGATTCCCGGCGGTGCCCGAATTTATAACTTGTGTTGGGCAAGGCCGTGGTCTAGGCAACACGGAGTTTTCCTCCGTGGCATCCCAACAATTACTCCATTCACACACAGAAGAAGGCAATGGCAAACCACTTCTGGATCATCTGCCAAGAACGTATATGAACAGGTCCCAGTCCGAGAAAAGGATCCAAGGATTCTGTTCATATGGACCTGTCGTCAGACAGAACACTAAATAATAATAAGATGACGTGGTCTAGAGGTTAGAACGCTGGCCTTGTAATCCTGGGGGTCTCGGGTTCGATTCCCGGCGGTGCCCGAATTTATAACTTGTGTTGGGCAAGGCCGTGGTCTAGGCAACACGGAGTTTTCCTCCGTGGCATCCCAACAATTACTCCATTCACACACAGAAGAAGGCAATGGCAAACCACTTCTGGATCATCTGCCAAGAACGTATATGAACAGGTCCCAGTCCGAGAAAAGGATCCAAGGATTCTGTTCATATGGACCTGTCGTCAGACAGAACACTAACAATAATAATAATAATAACTTGGAAGTGAAGTACATCTTTGTGTCCTTGTATCAATATTAGTCAGACTCTTCATGAAAAATCCTGAAGTAAGTGACTGATGTATCAACAACAACTTCGTAATCTCATTCTGACGCTACGTTCTCAAAGCTGACTGGGCTTTTGCTGTGTAAATACACGTCACCCGATGACAAACAAGGTGCTTACATAGCTCGGTATAATTAATTGTGTGTAGAACAGGGCTTCCCATCTTAAGTCTTTACATGATCTTGTATCCTGTGATGTACATTTTTTTGAAAACATGTCCCAAAACAAGAATGCATCTCGTAAATGCTATTGTGTTCTTTTTTTATTTGCCTTGATGTTAATTTGTTGCAGGTACGAAGCTCATAACATATTCAGATGTACACTGAAGATTTTTATAGGCTCCATTTAGTTAAATATCTATCATATCGAGGGACGTTTGGCAAAAAAAATGTAACAGAAAGCTGTGTTATGTGACACCGGCATATTCTAGAAAATCTACAAAATTCGAGTTGAACTTCGTGTAGAATAGCCGGTGTGGTCCGAAATTAAGTTCGTTTAAGTAAGTTTTTTTTATATTTCAGTAGTTAAGCTGGTGAAGTACACGACCTTCCTATTATGCGTTTGTTTAATGTTCCATGTACAAACAACGGTTAATGATGGATATTTGAAACAAATCATTTTAGGTCCTTTGGTGAATTAATTTATTATCGTATTTATGGTTTAATTTCGTATTGATCGATATTACACGTTTCACAACTCAGTGCCGCAATAATGTTCAGGTCTTGTAGAATATTGCCATTTCGAAGGCAAAGTGGGCATAATTTGGGAGAACCTTTGCTAAACTAACGTTAGTATTCATTGCAAATGGTGTCATATGATATGGGATTTTATTCTTACGTGAATCTATGCTTCATTTTCCGTGTTTATGCTCGCTTTATGTTTTACATTTGCAGCTTTAGCGACCTGTTAGCATCTTTTAGAATAGATTTCTTCTCAGGCTAACCAAATTACGAACTCCGTTCTACCTGATGGTTATTTACTAAACCTATGGTCACCCAAAGAAGAAGATTTTTTTTAATTTTGTTTAGACTGCATCCCCATGACCAAGCTAAGTATCGAAGGTCCTTATTGATATTCGGGAGACCCTGGATTCGAACCATGTTCGCGTTTTTTCTCAGTTTCTTCACACAAGTCCTGGGACTCAAACCTTTCCCATCCACATCCTTTCAGTCCGTCGTTCACATTCAAGCTGTTATTCCACTCTTCGTGTGGCTGAGCAATCATCCACAAGCAACTGAACAATCCAGGTTGTCGTCGGAGGAGCGTGCAGCCCCATCCGTCTTTATAACTGATGACTACGCGACATAACTCAGAATACCACAATTGAATGTCACGCTTTTGAACTATGATGATTGATTGTAATCATGAAAATTAAACGATGATTTCATGACTGTTAAACGATGATGGTGGTGATGAGATCACAAGGCGTAAAGAAGTATCGTATGTTGCGTAAAGAACGCATGTAGATCACAACTTTCCAAGCTTGTCGCTGCGTATGTACCAGGATCATTTGTTAAAGTAGGCCTCAATCGTACTCTGCCATATTTCTAGCGTAACAACCTACTTAACACCGAAAGTCGATATGGCGTTCTGAAATAACCAAATAAACGAAAATTATTTATGCTTCGTCTCGTTTTATTTATTTCGTTTTCTGTGTGACGACAGGTCCATATGAACAGGATCCTTCCATCCTTTTCTCGGACTGGGACCTGTTCATATACGTTCTTGGCAGATGATCCAGAAGTGGTTTGCCATTGCCTTCTTCTGTGTGTGAATGGAGTAATTGTTGGGATGCCACGGAGAAACCGGGGAAGCCCCCGGAGGAAAACTCCGTGATGCCTAGACCACGGCCTTGCCCAACACAAGTTATAAATTCGGGCACCGCCGGGAATCGAACCCGAGACCCCAGGATTACAAGGCCAGCGTTCTAATCGCTAGACCACCTCATCTTATTATTATTTAGTGTTCTGTCTGACGACAGGTCCATATGAACAGGATCCTTCCATCCTTTTCTCGGACTGGGACCTGTTCATATACGTTCTTGGCAGATGATCCAGAAGTGGTTTGCCATTGCCTTCTTCAGTGTGTGAATGGAGTAATTGTTGGGATGCCACGGAGGAAAACTCCGTGTTGCCTAGACCACGGCCTTGCCCAACACAAGTTATAAATTCGGGCACCGCCGGGAATCGAACCCGAGACCCCAGGATTACAAGGCCAGCGTTCTAACCGCTAGACCACCTCATCTTATTATTATTTAGTGTTCTGTCTGACGACAGGTCCAGATGAACAGGATCCTTCCATCCTTTTCTCGGACTGGGACCTGTTCATATACGTTCTTGGCAGATGATCCAGAAGTGGTTTGCCATTGCCTTCTTCTGTGTGTGAATGGAGTAATTGTTGGGATGCCACGGAGGAAAACTCCGTGTTGCCTAGACCACGGCCTTGCCCAACACAAGTTATAAATTCGGGCACCGCCGGGAATCGAACCCGAGACCCCAGGATTACAAGGCCAGCGTTCTAACCGCTAGACCACCTCATCTTATTATTATTTAGTGTTCTGTCTGACGACAGGTCCATATGAACAGGATCCTTGCATCCTTTTCTCGGACTGGGACCTGTTCATATACGTTCTTGGCAGATGATCCAGAAGTGGTTTGCCATTGCCTTCTTCTGTGTGTGAATGGAGTAATTGTTGGGATGCCACGGAGGAAAACTCCGTGTTGCCTAGACCACGGCCTTGCCCAACACAAGTTATAAATTCGGGCACCGCCGGGAATCGAACCCGAGACCCCCCAGGATTACAGGGCCAGCGTTCTGACCGCTAGACCGCCGTGGCTATCTTCGTCTCGTACAGTTACAAATTTTGAGTTTGTCTTAATTCGCTATTCTTGCATTGCGATGGTAACTGTTGAGGTTATGTACAGTCTTATGACATTGTGGTATAATTACTTATTTTAAAATACTCTCCGCGCCGTCTTCTGGAGGAATTAAAATTCTTGTTAGTTTGCTTAGCGAAGCAAGTACAGGAATTGGTATGAACCACTTTGGACACACATTGACTTGTGTTGCATTCTGTAAGTGACGGTGAGCTAGTTATTAACAATTATGGGGTAATTATGTGGGATCACCGAGTGATATTGGCCTTGAGGGATCGCTGATACGAGACGCTGTAACGAACGGACTCATCCGCGGACAAAATATAACTCCTTGCTCCTAAACGTTACCGTACGAGCATTGTTAAAAGTTTTTACGTTTTACAGACAGCCAGTATCCCAGATTACATTGCATCTAATGTTGGGACGCCCGTGGATTAATGAATTGGAAAGGATGCAGATGCCTGTGGACTGAGGAGTACCACGAAGAACCTCAGTCAGGGTAGTCGGTGTTCGAGCCCCAGATATGATCCAGGGATCTCATGAATATCGAGCATTAGTGCTAACTTTACGGTCCAGCGTTCTGCCCATATTTCGTAAAACACATTTTGTCGATTAGCTTTCATTTATGATGACATCCTCGTGAAATAATATTGCTACGGTGCCATGCTGACGTAATCGAAATGAAAACGGCCTTATGTCATATCCTCTGTCGTTTTAATTTGAGAATGTCGGAGTCGCTTCCTTTCTCATAATTAATTTCGCAATGGCTGAAGTTTTCAAACTGTGATATTTCACTTCCCAAGTCTGCAAGCGTAGGTAACAGTCGCATTGGACACCTTTATCTTCGTAGATTTGTTTGAAAAATGAGTCGTCTTTCTGCCTTTGTTCATAGATTGAATGAGAAGGAGCTTTACCACCTCTCCCCCCAAACGCCTATATGGCGTATAGTGGGACAGCTTTATTTGTTTTTAAAGCGGAAATAAATTTAAATTAAGAAAAACGGCTGACGATTCGTCTTTGCATTTACATTCGACGGTTTATTACAGTGAAAATTATCTTTCACGGGGTCAGACTGCCTAGCTGTTTCTGTGTCTGGGATATTTTCTTCTCAGTTGGTATTAATGACAACGTAGTGAGTCTGTCCTGTTTCTGCGTGCATTGTGGGTAGTTATGGACCCTCTTCAAAATAGATAATGGCCGCTAGACAGAAACAGCTGATGTTGGAAAGGTTAATAACGGGGAAGATCATTTTATGACTTCTGGTGAAGCTGTACTCAGATGAAGTTGTCAGATATTTTGAGCAAGTCTTGAATATTACTTCTTAAAAACTTCCGACAAAAAAAAATTACGGATAGTTGGGTTTTTGGAAGAAATTAATCAAAATATTGTCTGTATGATTTCATTAATGATTCGTAAGTAGTAGTTGAAGGTTTTCCCAAAATTGTGCTTAAATTTTCGTTCACAATTTCACTCGAGTACAAGTTATTAAGCAAATTTTGATTTAGGTGAAGAAAAATGTTACGAAAAGTGAGGTTAGGATGAATGAGTTGGCTAATGATGTATTTACAGAAATATGCCCTGTCAAAATACTGAATGTGTTGTAACAGCGTATCAATTGTTGCAGATGGCGAGGCAGTATCTACAAGCTGGTGTGGCCTGACCTTGTCATGTTTCTGCTCGTTTACTACACCCTTAGTTTCATCTACAGGTTCTCCCTGGATCCAGACCAAAAGAAGTGAGTTTTAAGACTTGGTGCTTCTTGGTGGACGTATTTCTTTTGGTGATGAATGCTAGGGATGGTGCCATGTAAGGTTTGATGTTCGGAATTGCAGAAACTTAGTCTCATCTCTGTCAAGAGCAAAGGAGAACAAGTCTCAAACAAGTTTTTAAATATGTGAAACGAAATTTGGTTTTACTCGTGTTAGATAATGTATTCGAGTCATCGGTTCGCAACGCGGATGTCGTAAAAACCTTCCAAGGATGCCACAGGAATTTAAACATCACAATTTTTCCACTTTTATTGGTGTTAAAATGTGTTTTTAATATTCTCGTCTCCCTCCATAATATTTATTTTACTGTCGTAAGTTCATAGGCGTTTAATAACAGATACTAATATCTTTGTAATGTAAGTCTATGAATCAAAATTCAAGTGATAGCTCGCCAGCGTATCATCAGCACAGAAAAAAATAGTTTCCTGCTAACTAATAATCACAGGCTATGATAGAGTAGCACAGAATATTAAAAATAAAAAGTTTAAAAATACTCATTTAAGTACTACAGAATTCTTCAGAATAAAAAAACTTAATAAACAATTAGAATTGTGTTGTAAAATGTGTACTTGTGTTTCTTCGAACACATAGAAAGATTAACAACTTCACATTAGTGTGCATAGCAAAGCGATTCTGACTTTCAAAATTAATGTCAGAGGTCTCTGACGTTTGTCTACTTTGTGTCGTCACAGGGATTCCCCACCCAGGGATTCCCCAAGAGATAAGTCTTTTCTCTCGGAAGGTTTTAATATAAAAATAACCCTTTATTTATTTTGAGCAAATTTTGGAACGTGTCTACACGTGGACAGACAGACAGACATGGCGATGCCAAAAGGTGAATTTATGTTTATCCCTGTTGTCAGTGCCAATTAAAATGGCTTTGAAACAGACTTCTGTTCATTTTTGATGGACTCAACCTTTTTTAACTTCACGTTGGACCATTTGTCACGCAGACAATTCCAACGTTCTTTGCTTTTCGGAATGTTTTCCAAGCAGTTAGTATTGTAAACGTCAGGTGGTGTTATGATCGGAAGTCTTTCGTGATTTGTTGGAGTCTTTCCTTCAACAGCAAGAGCTGTTATTTCCAGCGTACGTCGTCTGGTTACCCACGATGCTTCGTCGATACATAAATATGTCGTCCTAGACACTGCTGGTAGTTCTGAATCCTCCCCGTGATGAAAAATGCGCCAATCAACGCAATGATTTATCAGTTTAAAACAAGCCAAGGATTTGCGGACTGAGCTGGCGTGACCGGTCGCACCGTGGACAGTGTAACACAGTCAATTTCCAAGCCGCGGCTAGTTGCTAGTGGGCGTTAAGCGAGACGTACTCGCATCGGCTCGCTGAATTGCAGAGATTAGCAGCTGACATCGATGAAAGCAAAGTTGTTAGAATCGAAGACTGCTCAGAAAACGAATACCAATCGCCACATCGGAGACAAAGGACAGGAAGGACGCCGGAAACGACCGGTCATTAATTTTTGTAGCGGAAACTGGGCAACGCCTTGAATGGAAGGACAGAGCCCGGGGAGAGAAGGCATGCTAGAGCATAACTGGGAGTGGGCTGATAGTGGAACTAAGACAGCCCAAAGAGCCTTTCACAGGAGCAAGGTGAAGGAAGGGCTGGCAGAACTCCATGGAAGACCTTCGGAAGAATATTTTGGGGTCACGAAGTGAGACAGAGATGGTGCGAACCTAGTCCCAGAACCGGAAATCCGTTCGAGAGGACAGACCTCGCAGGAGAGAATCAGTACTCCTAATCATCGCGGACTAGAGGTTGGGACGAGAGGTTACCCATGTTGCTTCTGTTCAGATGGGAGCTACGTCTACCTGGTGACTTTTTGTCCAGGTTTCCTCTGACGAGGTACAGTCTTCGACCGACAAAGTAGTGGGCCTCGTAAATCAGCTACATGACATTCATTACTATAACCGTCAGCATTTGAAGGTGTCATCGAAAGGATGAAGGCCCACTACGACTGTTTGTCCAATTGCTTGAGATTCCAGGAAGGAGAGAAAGTGTGGCTGTACCATCCGACTTGGACCAGAGGAAGTCACCTACACCCCAGCCATGCTGGAAAGGCCTGTCCGGCCAGTGGTTGTCACAGATTTTTCAGATCAATTCCTGTGTTACTATTAACTTGGACTTTACATTTCTGCATATCAATGTCATCTCTCCAAGATAACTGAGATTCTCCCATGCAGTAGTATAAGCACATGGATAAGATGGGAGAAACAAGGAATGCGCACACTTTTGGGAGGTTGAGGTTGGAGAAATTATGTTGGAAGACAAGAAGGAGGTGGGAGGATTACACTGAAATGAACGTTTGGTGGACATGTTTTCAATTTGGCCCAGATTCATGTACAATGGAGATTTTTGGTACAGTGGTGTTGAACTTTTGTGTTTCCGAATCACAACGTTAGTTACTTATGTCACACAACAGACAGACATGCATACAAACTAGACATCCTGTTTCTATGACTTGTTTGTGGTTTTTTCTTTATTACGCCGTCTCCTTTACAGGAGGTTGGCGACATATTATAAACAGGATCCTTCCATCCTTTTCTCGGACTGGGACCTGTTTATATACGTTCTTGGCAGATGATCCAGAAGTGGTTTGCCATTGCCTTCTTCTGTGTGTGAATGGAGTAATTGTTGGGATGCCACGGAGGAAAACTCCATGTTGCCTAGACCACGGCCTTGCCCAACACAAGTTATAAATTCGGGCGCCGCCGGGAATCGAACCCGAGACCCCAGGATTAGAAGGCCAGCGGTTTGTGGTTTAGGCAGACAGAATTTAATTTTATTATCGATGTGTTTTGTATCATACTGAAATTTGAAATCTGCGCTTTATAGTGCAGCTTCGTAAGTTGTATGAGCTCAATCTAGATGTCACAAGTTCAGATTTCCAGCAGCATTTTTTGTGGGGTGAGTGAAGTGTCGTGTTAAGTTACAGTCAGAATTATACTGGTTTTTATACTTTCTTTTGTTTTGTGTGCTAATTCTTTCCAGTATCTGAATTTTGTGTCTGTGTCGTATGTTCCAGGGTGTTTGAGGGCGTGGTGAAGTACTGCGAAAGCTACAGTGATCTCATTCCATTATCCTTTGTTCTTGGTTTTTATGTCTCAATTGTGATGCAAAGGTGGTGGAATCAGTATGTCAGTATCCCATGGCCAGATTCTATAGCTGTGTTTGTCAGCTCCAATATACACGGGCAGGTAAATGAACCATGTTCTTACATTTTTTTGTATTCACTGACTGCCATCTGCAATCCTGGTCTCCGCAAATTTGGCTGTGTCCTTGGATAAAGTTTCTGCAGTTGATTTGATAACCTTCTAGTAATATGTAGGATCTGAGGTTTCTGCAGTGGTGAGTACGAAGATGTCTGTCTTCTGGGTTGTAGAACCATGAAGTCTGAAATACGTTTACCAAAAATTCAGTGGTCCTTGTTGGCTCAGAGTCCTCTGAAATATTGGTAAACTTCTACCAGACCACACAGCTCTATAACCCAGAATAAGGCCATTGGTTTATCTGAATTACAAAGCATACAGAAGGAAATTGGTAATTGGTGATGCTGTCCCAGCATCTGCCTTAAGGATCTGAGTGGAACCATGAAAAACCTCAGTCTGGACTGAAATTTGAAGCCACTCAGCTACAGCATTTAGTTTATATTTATCAGTATTATTGATTATTTTTAATCTTCTAATTTTGTCTTTGAAACAAGTCATAAGACTTTTTTTATATTATATCAAAACCAGTGAGTATATTTCACGAAGTGCACTTGTGTTCCAGGATGAGCGTGGGCGCGTGATGCGTCGGACAATCATGCGATATGTCTGCCTTTCTTTAACCATGATATTCACCATGAACAGTCCGAGAGTTAAGAAACGATTTCCAACACTGGACCACTTTGTTGAAGCTGGTCTTCTTACAGAAAATGAAAAGTCTATAATGAATGACTTAAACAATAAATTCCCAAGGCATACTAAACACTGGCTGCCCATCGTATGGGCTGCGAGCATAGTGACGAGAGCCAGAAAGGAAGGCAGGATACGAGATGACTTTGCAGTGAAGACCATCATCGACGAACTGAACAAGTTTCGTGGACAGTGCGGCCTTTTGCTAAGCTATGACTCCATCAGTGTGCCCCTGGTGTATACTCAGGTAAATTGCACGACTGTTCTCTTTATGTTTTTTGCATGTAATGTCATTGCTTCCAATGAACAATCACAAAATTTGTACATCCATTATTCAAAGACTTAATAAATAGTTCATTGTTTGTTTACCAGGTGGTGACACTGGCTGTGTACACATATTTTATAACATGCATCATGGGACGACAGTGGGTAGAAGGAATAGATGAAAATCTGCAGAAACAAAGGAACTCCATTGATTTGTACTTCCCTATCTTCACAACATTACAGGCAAGAAGTATTCTGAATAAAAATGTCCTCCATATTCGAGTGCAGATAACTCCGTGGATCTGAAAGGTTTAGTTTATGAAAGTATCACGCCTTGAAGTCGCGTGGCTCTTACCTTGGAGTTAATGAATAGCCAAATATCAGTAAACTAGTTTTTGGCTGTTTTTATGACCTGTAAAAGTGGGAAGATCATCAGTTTTCATGCACGGTTATCAGTGCCATCTGCGATGATCTTTGTGAATGATTCTTTTTAATAATGTACTGCAATTCTCAATAAATGGAAGGAGAATACAATATTTACCAAAATAAAAAATAAATAGCAGTATTAAGTAATATAAAGTGGAATTTAACTTAGAAACTCATATTTATTATGAAAAAGCATTTTACCAGGACAGCTTCAATAACCTGTGGCAAATATTACAGAAAAGAGGACACCCACTGTACTTTACAGAAGTTGTAAAATTTGTATCTCCGGAAACTGTTGTAGTAGATTTAAATGGATTGTCATATCAGACTTCAATCTCTGCCGTAGACATTCACTTTCACGGAGCCGAGTCCTTCCTGTGTTCGTAGCCGCGTTAAATTTGGGGTCTTCGTTAATGAAAGTGTAGTTCAGCATGCTGCTACATCGCACTAAGTGCCTTTTGGATGTGCAGTTCGTATTCCTTACCTGGATGCACTGGTCTAATAAAGTTAAATGCATAAGAGCTCTGTGGTGTTTAATTGAACTTGCGCAGATGGTCGTCTGTTTGAATCCTGGTAGTCGTTGCTGTTTCGTGCAACAGCCATGTTTCTGTTTCACGTTTTATCAAGAATTACTCTGACAAAAGTAAATAGTGGTTTGAGCAGTATCTTTAACAATTTAAAATGTATTATTTTGTTAAGTTTCTGTAAATTAAAATTATTTATGGTTTCTGTTGTTGTTATAATGAAATGTTGACATGTGAAATAATATGTCAAAGTCTATTTTTCACTTTGTTCAGTTCTTCTTCTACATGGGATGGCTGAAAGTGGCAGAGAGTTTAATTAATCCATTTGGAGAAGATGATGATGATTTTGAAGTAAACTGGCTGGTAGACAGGAACCTACAGGTAAGTGAGAATGCAGATGGGAGAGAGAGATGGCCAGCAGACCAGATTTTGTATGTCTGTCCGAGACCTGGAAAGTAATCATTCATCTGTTCTGTTTTAATTACTATTTCATTCTTTGCCCCAGAATATGATATTCTTTAACTTGTAATTATCTCATATACTAGCACTGTTACTGCATCGAAATTCAATTTATGTTTACAAATCTACAAAAATTCTTAACACAACTCTTCTGTCTTGTTTAGTTAGCTAGTAATGAACTTGTTTAGCTGCAGAAACCATCTTAGCCTGGGCTCAAACCAAGACACATTTTTCAGGATTGTGACCTTTGTTCCCATCGTCTCCTTGCCAAAGCAAACAATTTTGGTCTTTGTGCTGTTCTTTTATGATGTTTAATTTTTGAGCTACGGAAACCGTCTTCATTGGGACTTGAATTCAGGAACTGTCATAACTGAGGTTTTCGCGGTTTAGGCAGTGACGGTTTCCTGACATATCCTTACTTGCCACCCACAATAATTTTCCAGACTCATTCAGCGCAAGGGAAACTAATAAATTTCCACGTGAGGCGATAACTGTCAAGGACTTTTCACATTAGTGGGCAACTGTGGGTCATGAATACGGTTTTATGGTCATAAAGTAATTCATAAGACTGAGAATCCCTTAAAAATGTTTTCATGGCTGTAGTTGAAATTATTTAAGCACAAGTGTGACAGACATTGGCTATTATTTATTAAGATTAGTATTGCGTGTTTAATCCTCGAGAATGTGCAGTTTGTGAGGTTCAAGAGAATTAGGCGGAACTAGAACTGAATGGAACATGGCTGATGAGGTTAGGTTAATTCACTAGCGAAAAACAAAAGTATTATTTAGTTAAACATAGAAGTTCTCTTAGGAGTCACTAAGAATGGTCCACAAACACATCCGTCCATCCATCCAATGGCTCTACAGCCCATATCGGGCCTTGGCCTCCTCAATTTTCTGCCTCCAAGAATATCTATTATTTTCGGCCATTTTCCAATTTCGACATTGGATCAGACCGGCAGCATCTGGTCTCACAGCATCTTCCCACCTTTCTCTAGGTCTCCTCATCATTCTTGTCCCTTCAAACTTAGTATTTAGGCCTTTCTTACGGATTCTTGTGCCATCCATCCTTTGAATATGCCCCGCCCATTGCAGTCTTTTTAATTTAATGCACTTTACAAGATCGGGGTCTTTATATAGCGCGTATAACTCCTGGTTATATCTTACCCTCCACTCATCATTGACTTTAACTGGGCTCCAAATCCTTCTTAGCATTTTCCTTTCAAACACCCTCTGTCCTGAAACACAGAGAGAACTAAACAAGTGTTTTGTTGTGAAAGTAGAATACAGGAAAAACTCAAAATATAAGAATATATGAAAAACCTTTTGAAAATGTCAAGGTTTAAGTAGCTGAAAATTATGGCAATAAAAAATTATTTATTTAAGATAAAACTAAACCCAGGAAATGCATTGTACTTTGCAGTAAACATTAAGGTAAAATATTGATTTGTCCTTTTTTATGTGTGTTCACAGCATCCTTATAAGTTAATTTTTTCCATCCAGCTGTACATCTCAAGAAGGGCAGAACAGATTGTCATGATATTTGGAATGAGTAGTATGCCATGATCCTATTTTCTACAATCAATAATACCAATGTGATGAAAGCTAAAAGTCATAAGGTGAGAGTATATTCCTCCATTACCCATGATCCTTTGTGAAGATGTGATGATGTCATCACCCATATGCATGTAATGACTTGAGAATGGCTGGATGGATTATCATGAAATTGGATTTGAACATTATGCCTTTTGAGGTATACTCCAAATTCATACAAATATTTCCTACAGCTGGTCATACCAACATGACAGTTACTGAAAGTGATGAAGTGGGAATGGATGGAATGTATTCCTTCATGATAATGTCACTATCCTTAATGAAATCTTCCATTGTGTTATCACTGCTGACCTTACCAGGCCCTCAAAGGGCCTGGTTCACCACCACTTCTCCAAACTTTGTGGTCGATGAACAGTCACCACCTTTCCCCTTTACTGCTGCAAATCTTTCCCTGTCTAACATGGTCACCAGTAGCTGCTTTGTCACATCCTCTCAAAATTCTGTCACCTCATTTCCTCAACCTCAAGCTTCTCTTCCATTGGACAGCAGCATCAAATGTATCTCTCCACTCACTCCCTGCCCTTTACAAGGCCCCTGGAACATATGTACCTTGAAAGTGGCAACTGCAGAGTTTGCGGAAACGTTGGTTAACGCCAAACATTTGACGCAGCTCTCACCTGAAAGCCGAAGTTCCACATTGAACTCCAGCTGTCAGAAACTGTGCACAAGAATTGTGGAGCGTGGTACAGGATAAAATAAAATTACTAGAAAGAAGAATTGTGTGATATCTGGTGGTTTATGTTTCAGGTTTCTTATCTCATTGTGGATGAAATGCATCATGAACACCCAGAACTGATCAAAGACCAGTATTGGGATGAAGTGTTCCCTGCTCAGTTGCCATACACAGTTGCAGCTGAGCAGTTCCGAGAAGAACATCCCCAACCTTCAACTGCTAACATCGAGGTGCCCAAATCAGCAGCTGAGTATTCTGCAGCTTCATCAATCAGGATTGATGACATTGGCGATCATGCTGTAAGTCTGCAATAAAAATGTCCTCCAGAAATGTCTTTCAGAAACTGAGTTATTACTTGGAGTCATATTTCCACCGTGCTCTTTTTATCAGTGGTCGTAACTTTCTCATATGATCTTTCCTTCCTAAATTGGTTCCAGTTTCCCACGCACATGCTACAATAAGTTTATTAATGACACTTCTCCAGTAACTGAGACTGTACATTATCTCTTTGTATAGGGGAAGAGATTGTAAAGATCCAATGAAATATTGGCCGCACTGTAACACAATTCCATCGTCCAATAAACAAATGTCTCACGTGTCTGTGAACTCACAGTTTCAACACTGAGTGAATACAGCACAAAATGGCAGTGTTTAATATTAAATAAATGTTTAACAAGTTCAGATCATCTTGTCTTGCAGTATGATGATGCACAGAGTGGAATACAGTTCTCAGCTGGCCCAAAAAGAAGGAGTATAAGTCGTGTGAACACACGAGAACGCATGACGTCTGCTGGTTCGGCTACTAGTATGAATACAGGAAGCCAGGCCAGCTCACTGCACCGTTCGGGTTCAGTAAAGTCTGTTATCTGGCGCCTCTTCTCCAGGGAAGGGCCTACTGGAACAACCGCTGCAACTCAAACACCTGTCACTGTAGATGGAGGTGGGTGGTCCTAAATGTCCTAAAATAATGTATTGCGTCCTTAAAGATGGTGTTTCGATTTAGGCGAAAAGTAATAATTATCCTTTCCCCCATTAAATAGTAATGTACAAATTTAAACTGAAGTAAGTGAAATGAGAGAGTGACCAATCAAAATGAATAAGAAGATGGGCAAATTAACATTCGTAGTACTCGCTTTAAATAGTTACTGTACCTCTCACTGAATGGATTTAAAATTGTACATTTAAATAAAAAAACTGCACATATTTCTAAACTGCTGACTGTATAATTAAAAATAAAAAGCACACTTCTGAAGACAGAACAGAGTTTAGCCCATAAAAATACTTTATTTTCTCTAAAGTTAAAATATTTAATACTTTTTTATTGTTCCTGAAACATCACTGCATTTTCTTACTAGAATGTGAAGCATATATATGTGTTCAGATTTTCATGGCACTCCTTATAAAACCGACACACACGTAATTTAACCTGAAAATTTGCAGTTTGTGTAATTTCTGCAGCAATGGGACACATGCAAGAAATCAGCGTCTCTCATTTGTTGGGCCAGTGCCAATTATGATTGCACTCTGGTTACTCTAATTTTGTGGCTGGTTGGACCATTGCATTTCCTCGTGCCTCTCTGAAGTCCACTAAATTTGTGGATTTCCCTGCAGCTTCTTGTAAGTTGTACAAGTCTTCAATTTGACTACTCACTACATTAGCCTCTTCTCAGTCTTCCTGCATTTCTATTTCATTATCTTATATGCTTTTTATCTAATATGCATTTGAGTCAGTGTCAGCTGCTAAGTTTATTTATACTTTTTTGCAGTTTATGCTTTGGAATATATCTTAGTATTTCTAAACGTTGATAAAAGACCGTAGTACAACTTCCTTGGGAGGGGAAGTAAAGGCAGTGGTCCCATGTCGTAGATTTACGGCACGTGAAAGAAACTTACGAGCATGAACGAGAAGTTTCTTAAGTAAAATTCAGTGGCCATTTCTCACCTATGTCTCTCCTGATTCTCTATTAAATGGCAGACTAATCAGGATTGAGTACAAATTCTGCAGAGGCAGTTTTCTTGTCACTCACTACTCACAGGTGCACACTTCAAAGACTAGGAAACCTCCCGCATTGGAGGAGGCCAAGGTCTGAACTTGGGCCTTACTGGCATTGGATGGATGTATATCTAAACCTTGCTGTTCTCTGCAGTTAAAAAGAAGAAGAAATAAGCTAGTTCTCCTTGTTAGAGACCTTCTAGAAGAATATGGAAGAGAATTGCGCCCTTAGCCCTTCATGAGACAGAGACCAACCACTGCAGCTATAAAATTATCAGTGCTGTTGTCCAGTCGTAACCTGCAGTGGCCGGACAGAGGCAAGAGGCTGTGTTGGGTGTGTTCTGCTTGTGGAAGCGTTAATACAAACTGCATTTAGACGTGCTAAGTGTGGGGCTGGATCCATGTTTTGAGAATCACCACATGAACCTGAACTTACAAATGCTTTACAGCTTGACACATTTACACTTGTGTGTGCAAACATAGCAATTTTTTTCCTTGACATGTGAATAGTAACAAGGTACTATATATTTCGGTTTTAAGAAGTAATAACACTTTGTTCAATGGGTATTATTTATTTTAGTGTTCTGTCTGACGACAGGTCCATATGAACAGGATCCTTCCATCCTTTTCTCGGACTGGGACCTGTTCATATACGTTCTTGGCAGATGATCCAGAAGTGGTTTGCCATTGCCTTCTTCTGTGTGTGAATGGAGTAATTGTTGGGATGCCACGGAGGAAAACTCCGTGTTGCCTAGACCACGGCCTTGCCCAACACAAGTTATAAATTCGGACACCGCCGGGAATCGAACCCGAGACCCCAGGATTACAAGGCCAGCGTTCTGACCGCTAGACCACCTCATGTTATTATTATTTAGTGTTCTGTCTGACGACAGGTCCATATGAACAGGATCCTTCGATCCTTTTCTCGGACTGGGACCTGTTCATATACGTTCTTGGCAGATGATCCAGAAGTGGTTTGCCATTGCCTTCTTCTGTGTGTGAATGGAGTAATTGTTGGGATGCCACGGAGGAAAACTCCGAGTTGCCTAGACCACGGCCTTGTCCAACACAAGTTATAAATTCGGGCACCGCCGGGAATCGAATAGAAAATAAATAATATTTCTGAGCTAACCTCTGTTCTGTTGTCATGAGTATACTGATTATTTCGTAATTTTGAATTCTGTAGTTTCAAGGATATGATTTTTCATCAGGACATGTCTTTTTATTTAGATGCCCAGAATTAAATCCATTCAACAAGGGATAAAGGAACTATTTAAACTGAACATTACAAAGGTTAGACTCATCAGTATCTCATGGCTAAAGAGAGGGAAGTAAACCAAACTGTTATGGTAGGAATAAGTTAAATTTTCAGCATTGGACTTTAATTCTTAATGAAAAGCTTAGCAGTAATCATACCAACTCATTTATAGGACTGTTTTTACAGAAAACAATACTATTCTTTTCAGTCATTTCCATTTTAATTGTGTATTATTGCACACATAACTCGATATGCTTTAAGATACTGAGCAGCATTCAAGTGCATCATCACATTGAGAATAGTGAATGAGAACACTGGTCTAGTAGTCACATTACGTATACGTGTTGTCAAGGAACCAGCAGTCTTCCATTTTATTGTTTCAGCTGTGGCCAGCCCCTGATTTGTTCTGACTGATTGTGTGATGCATGACTAACGAGAATAAATGAATGTTATTTCTAGGCAATGAATGAAACCTAGTTGTAACACTTGGGTAAACGATTTTGTCCCATGATGCTGATCTCCGTGTTAATGTTAATTATTAATTGTTACATTATGTAGAACAGTTGTGCTAAAACAGGTTTGTATTAATAAGAGTGTGGCAATTTGTTCGAGAGTATTATGAATTTTTGTATTCATGCTACAAGCCTTGTGACTTGATGTGCAGTATTCCATGAAACATTGTATTTTTCAGGAGGTCAGCCATCAAGTATCCCAACAAGCAACAGCTCAGCCAGTCTTCATTCGAAACTTGTGCCAGGTGGGAGCATGAGATTAGCCGATCAGGTCATAGAAGAAGTAGATGAGCAATCTACTGTTCAGTCCATAAAGCCTCCAGATCAGCGGCCCAATGTCAGAACAATCTTCCCTGTACCTACCGGACCCCCACCTGCCTCTGCACCTGTAGCAGTGCCGAAAAGTTCTTTTCATACAGGACATCTGAACTTTCCGCCTCTATCTTCATCAGCACCTGCATCTGCTGCAATTCCATTGCCAACATCTCCAGGCCATTCAAGCATGACCTATACAGAAATACTTTCAGTGAAAAGTGCACCTGGCTTAGGCAATGATGATGCTACTGGAATAGGTAGTGCAAGCCAGATGGGATCACAGGACAACGGAAGTACGGTAACAATACCAGCACATGGTGACGGTGATAATGTCAGCATAGGTGGTTCGAGTACAGACAGTACCTCGGAGGATGAATTTTCAAGGCTGAAGTCTAAGAGACAGAAGGAGAGGAAAGAGAAGTTGATGCAGAGGTTAGCAAGATCGATTAGTGCTCAGCAGGCCGCGATAGGAATGGATTATCAAGACAATGAACTGTTATTAATGGACTTGACAGCAAGCTCACGGACGGGACTCATACCTGCATCGCCAAGGTCTAGTAATTACGGTGATGCAAATGTGTGACAGTCAGCCGAAGTAGATTAGCCCAGTCATGTCTTACTTATACAGGGTATACACAAAAGAATGGTGCGGTTTCAAAAGTTAATAAAAAAATGATTGCCGCCGCTGACGGTGTATGTTGTGCCCGTGTAAGGTGAGAAATAAATGTTTTATTAACTTTTGAAACTGCACCATTCTTTTGTAGATATACTGTATATTTTGGAACTTACAGTGGGTCCACATTTTATATACATCTCATGTTCCTCTTTAAGCAATTTTATTTAATGAATTCACAAGACAGTACTTATGTATTGCACATGTGCCCGTAGTAAGTTAATCTTCTGTCTTTAGAGACATTTATTTCTTTCTGAAAACTTGTCTTTAATAAGATTATTTTATTGCATCAGTATTAAGTTTCTTTTGCTGTATCAGTATTAACTTTCTTTTATTGTATCAGTATTACCATCTTTGTGGTTGACAAGAGTTTTTTTAGTTTTGACATCAGAGATGCTCTGTTCCTTTTTACAAGGGCAAACTGAATGCAGTTTTGTTGAAACTAATGTTCAAGGTGTGTTCCATTTATTTGAACCATTCCGCAGCACAAGTGGTTGATTCTCAGAGCCGAAACAGGAAGTAAATGAGTCAGGCACTTGCTTGGACATCATTCACAGCAGTGCCAACATTATATAAAATAATAACCCTTGAAGACAATTGATTTTGCATTTGCAGTTTATTTTAATAAGAAAACTTTAATTTTTAATGCACAAAACTTAAGGGAAACACAATATTGAACCATTGCCTTGTCTTTCTTGGTTCTGTTGATTTTGTTTTATGTAAACTTATCATCTGTGGTGTAACCACTGAAAAGCTTCTACTTTGATTCATGTCCTAGCATCTGTTGGATTACTGACTGATCTTTTGATAACCGCGCTTATGCACAACTGGTTCTGAATCATATATTAGAGTTGGAAAAAGAAAATAGTACCAACACTGATGTATATGTGTAGAATTTTACAAAAGCAGAAAAATTCAGATTGTAGTACAGTTGACCAATATGTCTGTCCACACTCCTTTACATCAGAGTAACATTCATATGCAAGCCAGCAAAATTAGGATGTCATAACTTGTTACATTAAAATCATGTTAATGACGTTTGAGCAACACTTCTGGATAGAAATTGAGGTTATGTAATAACGTTTATGAGAGACTATTGGGAAGTACTGTACTATACCATAGTCATGGATGAAACATAGTCATGATTGTATGAGCCCAAAATGAAACTGCATTCAGATGATTGCTATCACCCAGAATCTCTGCATTTTATGGAACTTTGTCAGTAGTCAAGTACCAACAAGGTTATGCTGATTTTAAGATACTGTGTTCATGGGCACCCTCTGCCATGCAGTCTCACACAGTGAAAATATCAGTGCACAGTACTACCAACTTCATATGATATTGTGATGAAGGCAACCATCCACTGATGTGTTGTATGGCTATGTGCCTACTCATGTGTCTGTCACAGTGGCAGCGGTAAACTCTCGGATACCAACATACTCCCTAGACATGTGTCTGTGTGACTCCGATCTTTTACTGAAGATGAAGGAATCTCTCTGAGCAGAGCGATTTCATCAGACAAAAACTTGCAGAAACTACAGTAAAAATCCAATGCAACACATATAGCCTTTTATGGCAAGCCTCTTTTTATACATGATCATTGTAACAATATTAAATATATAAGTATTTATTAGTTATAAAGAGAGTAATTTTTCTTTATTTTCAGTATAATGTGAGCTTTTGATCACTTTCTGCAAATGCATAAATATGTCACTGTGGCATAGTTGTAATTTAATTATGTATGCAAAACAAGTCTGGCAGTGGTGCATAGTTGCTGCTGATACTCTGAGTTAACCACATCTGACTAACAAGTGACATCACTATCAAGTAGAAAGTATCTAACTATTCAGTACTTGCTAACTGCCATTTCATTTGATTTATGAAGAGTATATTCCATTCAGTTTTTGATATGACTGAGCAGTGCAAAGAAAAATTGAATCCAAATATTTACACACTTGTGTGGTGACCACATTTATAGAAGTGAAGGTGATAATGTAGCAGTTTTATCTGCAAGGGTTTACCAGTTGAGTAATTTCATGTGAACTACAACGTTGTTGGGCTGTTATTTAGTAATTGCTCAATAATGTTTTATTACCTTCCTAAAAATAGGTCACATTCCAGTTCTGTTGCCAGTATTTTGTTTCCAGCTCTTTTAAATACATAATAAAAAAATTTCTCAATGATTCCACTCAGCTCATACGGATGACAATAAATTTTGTACTTCCAAGGCTTTAGAATGAGGATGAAGTTGATTTAAAAATCAGTTAACTCTACATATATGAGCCGCATAGTCAATGTAGTGATTGGCTAGAGACTGGACAATTGGGGTTCAATCCCCGACAAGGGCAGAGGAATTTTCCTTCAGCCTCTGTGTCCAGACCTGCTCTGGGGCCCACCCAGCCTATCCAATGGGTACTGGGATCCTTCCCTGGGGGTAAAGCATGGACAAAGTGTGATGCTGACCACTCACCCCTATCTAGTCCCGAGGTCAAGAATGAGTATGAACTATGTCACATCTCCCCCTAAGTGCCTACATGGCATATAGTGGAACAGCTTTACTTAATATATACACACACACACTTAAATTCATGCACCAGAATGTTTTTGATTTAAATACTGATAATTTTAACATCAAATGTTTCTTTTATAAGTAATTTTGTGGGGGAAGTATTTAGTTTTATTTAGTCATCCCATTTCCCTTTTAAATATACCCATAAGAGTGTATTAAGGGAGTCCTGACCATTCCGGTATGAACCAACTTTAATTATAAGAAAATACTGGTACTCTGTCAAGCCATTTCAAGAAAATGGGCATAAACAAATAAAACAGAATTTAAAACATTTAAATATTGAAAGCTATTGAGGGCAAAGGCACTGACTGATTGATTACTTACTGAAGACGGGGTTTGCATAATTATATGTGGTTATGTGCATTCCCGCACGCGAAATGGGGATACGTTAACTGATAACTCATAACTTACCAACAAAATAACACTGGCAGGCAAGCACTTAAGTTGATTCACGATGTACCAACTCGTTAGAACTAAACTTATGACGTGTTAGAACGATTCGCACTACCAGAGGAATCACTTAAAGCTAAAATAACATTAATTGATAAAGATCTTCCCGTTTTGTCTTCTGAAGACTGGAAGATAATCTGGGAATTGATACAATTCCTCAAACCATTCCAGTCAGTTACAAAAACAATGAGTGGAGAAAAGTATGCCACAGCATCTCTAATCATCCCACTTGCAATTGGCCTGAAGAATGTTTGCAACATTCTGCTGAAAAAATCATTTTGCAAGGAGGTGCAGCAAGTGATACAGTGCTACCTTAGATCAATACAAGAACGGTTTGGAAGCCTGGGACAAAGCACAACACTGATGGTCTGCACATTTATTGATCCTCGCTTTAAGATGTTGGCATTCTCTGATAAACAAATTTCAGAAAATGCCAAGCAGAAAGTGATTGCACTGGTTACATCAAAAGTCAACCATAATGTTGACACCACACCACATTCAGCAACGGTCACTACAGATGCAGATGAATTGTGCGTGTGGAATTATATTGACATATCAGCTACAAGAAATCCACCAAGAATAGGTAGAGCAACATGAAGAGACATTGTAGAGGTAAATCGTTACCTTGAAGAAGCATTTCTTCCAAGGAACGAAGATCCTTTGCAATGGTGGAAAGCGCATCAGTTCAGTTATCCACACCTCAGCATGGATGTCCGTGAAATATTTTGTGCATTAGGCAGCTCGGTGACTTCTGTAAGAGTTTTTTCAAAAGCAGGGATGCTGATTACTGAGCGTCGGAATAGATTGAGCAATAACAAAGCAAATACGTTTGTGTTATTGAATTGTAACCTGGGGAATGTTAGTTAATTCTGTTATTTTCTTGCACGCACAGTCATTAACACACACACACACACACACATATATATATGTATATAGTCCCGCGCGGCCTGAGGCATCATGCTTCGGACCGGCAATATGGAATGCGCGCTGGTTCGAGTCTCGGGGGGAGAAGACATTTTCTCATGAGCTTTCGACCAGTGTATGGGACCGGTGCCAACCCAGCATCGTGAGGAAATTGGGGAACTACAATGAGTAGCGTAATCCGGCCAAGAAAACTAGCAATGGCTGGGGGTTCGTCGTGCTGACCACACGTCATTCTATATCTGGTTGGACGATCGTTCACCTCTGCTTAGGCATGTGAACGTGAGGCCAGCAGCCAGCTAATCGGCTTTGCCTCTCTGGAGCTGTTACGCCACAGATTTAATTTTATATATGTATATATACGGGGGGGGGATAATTAAAATATTGGTTACTGGTCCCTTAAAATGTATTTTCCTTGTGTTCAGTTTCCAAAATGGCTGATTACTTGCAACATACAATATTGTATAGGATATGTTATATTTTGAAAAGAATAGTAGTTTCTTCTCCTCCTTATAAAAATTTGTGATTCCTCGTTGTCGTCAATAAATTACGTCATCAACAATAACACCTTATATTTGTTTATACACGGCATTGTTGTGGAACAACAATACCGAGTATACAAATAACGCTTAGTACCAAGCCAGTCGCATTATCACTGCTCTACAAGCAGCACATCGTCTCCGAACAGCGACATAAGACTATTTAAGAAATGAAGAAAAGTGAAACAAGACGTTACCATCACCAAAAAGGTAATCTGATACTAATAATAATATTCATCCAAGTCATACTGCTCATTCAAGGGTTAAAACACTTGAATAAGGCACTAAACTAACCCCCCGAAGGGGGTTAGTTTAGTGTCTTATTACAGATTTTAGAACGCAAAGGGGGAGTTAGTCAATTGTTTTAACCCACATTCGGGGGGGTTAGTTTAGTTTCTTACTCAAGGGTTAAAACACTTGAATAAGACACTAAACTAACCCCCCGAATGGGGTTAGTTTAGTGTCTTATTACAGATTTTAGAACGCAAAGGGGGAGTTAGTCAAGTGTTTTAACCCCCATTCGGGGGGGGGGTTAGTTTAGTTTCTTACTCAAGGGTTAAAACACTTGAATAAGACACTAAACTAACCCCCGAATCTGTAATAAGACACTAAACTAACCCCCGAAGGGGGTTAGTTTAGTGTCTTAATACAGATTTTAGAACGCAAAGGGGGAGTTAGTCAAGTTTTTTTAACCAACATTCGGGGGGGGGGTTAGTTTAGTTTCTTACTCAAGGGTTAAAACACTTGAATAAGACACTAGACTAACTCCCCGAAGGGGGTTAGTTTAGTGTCTTATTACAGATTTTAGAACGCAAAGGGGGAGTTAGTCAAGTGTTTTAACCCCCATTCGGGGGGTTAGTTTAGTTTCTCACTCAAGTGTTAAAACACTTGAATAAGACACTAAACTAACCCCCGAATCTGTAATAAGACACTAAACTAACCCCCGAAGGGGGTTAGTTTAGTGTCTTATTACAGATTTTAGAACGCAAAGGGGGAGTTAGTCAAGTTTTTTTAACCAACATTCGGGGGGGGGGGTTAGTTTAGATTCTTACTCAAGGGTTAAAACACTTGAATAAGACACTAGACTAACTCCCCGAAGGGGGTTAGTCTAGTGTCTAGTTAAAACACTTGAATAAGACACTAAACTAACCCCCGAATCTGTAATAAGACACTAAACTAACCCCCGAAGGGGGTTAGTTTAGTGTCTTATTACAGATTTTAGAACGCAAAGGGGGAGTTAGTCAAGTTTTTTTAACCAACATTCGGGGGGGGGGTTAGTTTAGATTCTTACTCAAGGGTTAAAACACTTGAATAAGACACTAGACTAACTCCCCGAAGGGGGTTAGTTTAGTGTCTTATTACAGATTTTAGAACGCAAAGGGGGAGTTAGTCAAGTTTTTTTAACCAACATTCGGGGGGGGGGGTTAGTTTAGATTCTTACTCAAGGGTTAAAACACTTGAATAAGACACTAGACTAACTCCCCGAAGGGGGTTAGTCTAGTGTCTAGTTAAAACACTTGAATAAGACACTAAACTAACCCCCGAATCTGTAATAAGACACTAAACTAACCCCCGAAGGGGGTTAGTTTAGTGTCTTATTACAGATTTTAGAACGCAAAGGGGGAGTTAGTCAAGTTTTTTTAACCAACATTCGGGGGGGGGGGGTTAGTTTAGATTCTTACTCAAGGGTTAAAACACTTGAATAAGACACTAGACTAACTCCCCGAAGGGGGTTAGTTTAGTGTCTTATTACAGATTTTAGAACGCAAAGGGGGAGTTAGTCAAGTTTTTTTAACCAACATTCGGGGGGGGGGGGTTAGTTTAGATTCTTACTCAAGGGTTAAAACACTTGAATAAGACACTAGACTAACTCCCCGAAGGGGGTTAGTTTAGTGTCTTATTACAGATTTTAGAACGCAAAAGGGGAGTTAGTCAAGTGTTTTAACCCCCATTCGGGGGGGGGGGGTTAGTTTAGTTTCTTACTCAAGGGTTAAAACACTTGTATAAGACACTAAACTAACCCCCCGAAGGGGGTTAGTTTAGTGTCTCATTACAGAGTTTAGAACGCAAAGGGGGAGTTAGTCAAGTGTTTTAAACCCCATTCGGGGGGTTAGTTTACTTTCTCACTCAAGTGTTAAAACACTTGAATAAGACACTAAACTAACCCACGAATCTGTAATAAGACACTAAACTAACCCCCGAAGGGGGTTAGTTTAGTGTCTTATTACAGATTTAGAACGCAATGGGGGAGTTAGTCAAGTTTTTTTAAACCCCATTCGGGGGGGGTTAGTTTAGTTTCTTACTCAAGGGTTAAAACACTTGAATAAGACACTAAACTAACCCCCCGAAGGGGGTTAGTTTAGTGTCTTATTACAGATTTTAGAACGCAAAGGGGGAGTTAGTCAAGTGTTTTTACCCCCATTCGGGGAGGGGGTTAGTTTAGTTTCTTACTCAAGGGTTAAAACACTTGAATAAGACACTAGACTAACCCCCCGAAGGGGGTTAGTTTAGTGTCTTATTACAGATTTTAGAACGCAAAGGGGGAGTTAGTCAAGTGTTTTAACCCACATTCGGGGGGTTAGTTTAGTTTCTTACTCAAGGGTTAAAACACTTGAATAAGACACTGAAATAACCCCCCGAAGGGGGTTAGTTTAGTGTCTTATTACATATTTTAAAACGCAAAGGGGGAGTTAGTCAAGTGTTTTAACCCCCATTCGGGGGGGTTAGTTTACTTTCTTACTCAAGGGTTAAAACACTTGAATAAGACACTAAACTAACCCCCCGAAGGGGGTTAGTTTAGTGTATTATTACAGATTTTAGAACGCAAAGGGGGAGTTAGTCAAGTTTTTTTAACCAACATTCGGGGGGGGGGTTAGTTTAGTTTCTTACTCAAGGGTTAAAACACTTGAATAAGACACTAGACTAACCCACCGAAGGGGGTTAGTTTAGTGTCTTATTACAGATTTTAGAACGCAAAGGGGGAGTTAGTCAAGTGTTTTAAGCCCCATTCGGGGGGGGGGTTAGTTTAGTTTCTTACTCAAGGGTTAAAACACTTGAATAAGACACTAAACTAACCCCCCGAAGGGGGCTAGTTTAGTATCCTATTACAGATTTTAGAACGCAAATGGGGAGAAAGTCAAGTGTCTTAACCGCCATTCGGGGTGGTTAGTTTAGTTCCTTACTCAAGGGTTAAAACACTTGAATAAGACACTAAACTAACCCCCGAATCTGTAATAAGACACTAAACTAACCCCCGAAGGGGGTTAGTTTAGTGTCTTATTACAGATTTTAGAACGCAAAGGGGGAGTTAGTCAAGTTTTTTTAACCAACATTCGGGGGGGGGTTAGTTTAGTTTCTTACTAAAGGGTTAAAACACTTGAATAAGACACTAGACTAACCCCCCGAATGGGGTTAGTTTAGTGTCTTATTACAGATTTTAGAACGCAATGGGGAGTTAGTCTAGTGTTTTAAGCCCCATTCGGGGGGGGGTTAGTTTAGTTTCTTACTCAAGGGTTAAAACACTTGAATAAGGCACTAAACTAACCCCCCGAAGGGGGTTAGTTTAGTGTCTTATTACAGATTTTAGAACGCAAAGGGGGAGATAGTCAAGTGTTTTAACCCAAATTCGGGGGGGGGTTAGTTTAGTTTCTTACAAAAAGGGTTAAAACACTTGAATAAGACACTAAACTAACCCCCCGAAGGAGGCTAGTTTAGTGTCCTATTATAGATTTTAGAACGCAAATGGGGAGATAGTCAAGTGTCTTAACCGCCATTCGGGGTGGTTAGTTTAGTTCCTTACTCAAGGGTTAAAACACTTGAATAAGACACTAAACTAACCCCCGAATCTGTAATAAGACACTAAACTAACCCCCGAAGGGGGTTAGTTTAGTGTCTTATTACAGATTTTAGAACGCAAAGGGGGAGTTAGTCAAGATTTTTTAACCAACATTCGGGGGGGGGGTTTAGTTTAGTTTCTTACTAAAGGGTTAAAACACTTGAATAAGACACTAGACTAACCCCCCGAAGGGGGTTAGTTTAGTGTCTTATTACAGATTTTAGAACGCAATGGGGAGTTAGTCAAGTGTTTTAAGCCCCATTCGGGGGGGTTAGTTTAGTTCCTTACTCAAGGGTTAAAACACTTGAATAAGACACTAAACTAACCCCCCGAAGGGGGTTCTTTTAGTGTCTTATTACAGATTTTAGAACGCAAAGGGGGAGTTATTCAAGTGTTTTAACCCCCATTCGGGGGGTTAGTTTAGTTTCTCACTCAAGGGTTAAAACACTTGAATAAGACACTAAACTAACCCCCGAATCTGTAATAAGACATTAAACTAACCCCCGAAGGGGGTTAGTTTAGTGTCTTATTACAGATTTTAGAAGGCAAAGGGGGAGTTAGTCAAGTTTTTCTAACCCCCATTCGGGGAGGGGGTTAGTTTAGTTTCTTACTCAAGGGTTAAAACACTTGAATAAGACACTAAACTAACCCCCGAATCTGTAATAAGACACTAAACTAACCCCCGAAGGGGGTTAGTTTAGTGTCTTATTACAGATTTCAGAACGCAAAGGGGGAGTTAGTCAAGTGATTTAATCCCCATTCGGGGGGGGGTTAGTTTAGTTTCTTTCTCAAGGGTTAAAACACTTGAATAAGGCACTAAACTAACCCCCCGAAGGGGGTTAGTTTAGTGTCTTATTACAGATTTTAGAACGCAAAGTTGGAGATAGTCAAGTGTTTTAACCCCCATTCTGGGGGGGTTAGTTTAGTTTCTTACTCAAGGGTTAAAACACTTGAATAAGACACTAAACTAACCCCCCGAAGGGGGCTAGTTTAGTGTACTATTACAGATTTTAGAACGCAAATGGGGAGATAGTCAAGTGTCTTAACCGCCATTCGGGGTGGTTAGTTTAGTTCCTTACTCAAGGGTTAAAACACTTGAATAAGACACTAGACTAACTCCCCGAAGGGGGTTAGTCTAGTATCTAGTTAAAACACTTGAATAAGACACTAAACTAACCCCCGAATCTGTAATAAGACACTAAACTAACCCCCTTCGGGGGTTAGTTTAGTGTCTTATTACAGATTTTAGAACGCAAAGGGGGAGTTAGTCAAGTGTTTTAACCCCCATTCGGGGGGTTAGTTTAGTTTCTCACTCAAGTGTTAAAACACTTGAATAAGACACTAAAGTAACCCCCGAAGGGGGTTAGTTTAGTGTCTTATTACAGATTTTAGAACGCAAAGGGGGAGTTAGTCAAGTTTTTTTAACCAACATTCGGGGGGGGGGGGGGGTTAGTTTAGTTTCTTACTCAAGGGTTAAAACACTTGAATAAGACACTAGACTAACTCCCCGAAGGGGGTTAGTCTAGTGTCTAGTTAAAACACTTGAATAAGACACTAAACTAACCCCCGAATCTGTAATAAGACACTAAACTAACCCCCGAAGGGGGTTAGTTTAGTGTCTTATTACAGATTTTAGAACGCAAAGGGGGAGTTAGTCAAGTTTTTTTAACCAACATTCGGGGGGAGGGGGTTAGTTTAGTTTCTTACTCAAGGGTTAAAACACTTGAATAAGACACTAAACTAACCCCCGAATCTGTAATAAGACACTAAACTAACCCCCGAAGGGGGTTAGTTTAGTGTCTTATTACAGATTTTAGAACGCAAAGGGGGAGTTAGTCAAGTTTTTTTAACCAACATTCGGGGGGTGGGTTAGTTTAGTTTCTTACTCAAGGGTTAAAACACTTGAATAAGACACTAAACTAACCCCCGAATCTGTAATAAGACACTAAACTAACCCCCGAAGGGGGTTAGTTTAGTGTCTTATTACAGATTTTAGAACGCAAAGGGGGAGTTAGTCAAGTTTTTTTAACCAACATTCGGGGGGGGGGGTTAGTTTAGATTCTTACTCAAGGGTTAAAACACTTGAATAAGACACTAGACTAACTCCCCGAAGGGGGTTAGTTTAGTGTCTTATTACAGATTTTAGAACGCAAAAGGGGAGTTAGTCAAGTGTTTTAACCCCCATTCGGGGGGGGGGTTAGTTTAGTTTCTTACTCAAGGGTTAAAACACTTGTATAAGACACTAAACTAACCCCCCGAAGGGGGTTAGTTTAGTGTCTCATTACAGATTTTAGAACGCAAAGGGGGAGTTAGTCAAGTGTTTTAAACCCCATTCGGGGGGTTAGTTTACTTTCTCACTCAAGTGTTAAAACACTTGAATAAGACACTAAACTAACCCACGAATCTGTAATAAGACACTAAACTAACCCCCGAAGGGGGTTAGTTTAGTGTCTTATTACAGATTTAGAACGCAATGGGGGAGTTAGTCAAGTTTTTTTAAACCCCATTCGGGGGGGGGGTTAGTTTAGTTTCTTACTCAAGGGTTAAAACACTTGAATAAGACACTAAACTAACCCCCCGAAGGGGGTTAGTTTAGTGTCTTATTACAGATTTTAGAACGCAAAGGGGGAGTTAGTCAAGTGTTTTAACCCCCATTCGGGGAGGGGGTTAGTTTAGTTTCTTACTCAAGGGTTAAAACACTTGAATAAGACACTAGACTAACCCCCCGAAGGGGGTTAGTTTAGTGTCTTATTACAGATTTTAGAACGCAAAGGGGGAGTTAGTCAAGTGTTTTAACCCCCATTCGGGGGGGGGGGTTAGTTTAGTTTCTTACTCAAGGGTTAAAACACTTGAATAAGACACTAAACTAATCCCCCGAAGGGGGTTATTTTAGTGTCTTACTCAAGATTTCAAAACGCAACCTACCACCCAGAAGGGGGAGTTGGTCAATTGTTTTAACCCTCAATTCAGGGGGGGATTAGTTTAGTTTCTTACACAAGATTGGTTGCGTTTTACAAACCTGACCAACCCCCACCCCCTAGGAGCTCCGTAAGGAGCGCTCTGCTCTAGTACTATAAAAATTTCTGATTAGTCGTCGTCGTCGTCAAAAAATGACGTCATCAACAATAACACCTTATACTTGTTTATACACGGCATTGTTGTGGAACAACAATACCGAGTAAACAAATATAACGCTTCACAACAAAGAAAAAAAAAATATCAAGCCAGTCGCACTATCACTGCTCCAGAAGGAGCACTTCGCATTCTAGAATATTGACTGACAGTTGGCCTAAAACATCAGAAAAGTGAAAGAAGACTTTATCAAGTATTTGAAGTACAAACTCCAACAACTTCAACAAGGTAAACTGATACCCATTCGATATATTACGATTACGAAAACTATTATGAAAACTAACTTTATGATCGATTTTAAGACGAAGATTTGCTAGGGTGCGGCTGGACGTAAAAAGTGGACTGAACAAAAACTGTTGACTTCTGAACAGCGGCGTAAAGAACTACAACATCAGACATATTAAAGAAATAAAGAAAAGTGAAAAAAGACTTACATTGATAAACGAGACCATATTAACGACACACGTAGAAAAACAGACGAAGATTTGCAAGGGTGGGATTGGACGTAGAAAGTTGTCTGACCGAAAACATTTTGCCTCTGAACAGCGACGTAAAAACTCAAACATCAGACATATTTAACAAATTTAACAAATAAAGAAAAGCGAAGGAAGACTTACATTGATAAACGTAGAAAAACGTATTCAATAAGAACAGAAGAGCAGAAGAAAACAAAAGAAGACTTGCAAGGGTGGGATTGGGCGTAGAAAGTTGACTGACCAAGAACAGTTGACCACTGAATAACGACGTAAAGGATTAAAACATCAGAAGGGGGTTAGTTTAGTGTCTTATTACAGATTATAGAACGCATAGGGGAGTTAGTCAAGTGTTTTAACCCCCATTCGGGGGGGGGTTATTTTAGTTTCTTACTCAAGGGTTAAAACACTTGAATAAGACACTAAACTAACCCCCTTCGGGGGGTTAGTTTAGTATCTTATTACAGATTTTAGAACGCAAAGGGGGAGTTAGTCAAGTGTTTTAACCCCCATTCGGGGGGGGGGTTATTTTAGTTTCTTACTCAAGGGTTAAAACACTTGAATAAGACACTAAACTAACACCCCGAAGGGGGTTAGTTTAGTGTCTTATTACAGATTTCAGAACGCAAAGGGGGAGTTAATCAAGTGATTTAATCCCCATTCGGGGGGGGGGTTAGTTTAGTTTCTTACTCAAGGGTTAAAACACTTGAATAAGGCACTAAACTAACCCCCCGAAGGGGGTTAGTTTAGTGTCTTATTACAGATTTTAGAACGCAAAGGGGGAGATAGTCAAGTGTTTTAACCCCCATTCGGGTGGGGTTAGTTTAGTTTCTTACTCAAGGGTTAAAACACTTGAATAAGACACTAAACTAACCCCCCGAAGGGGGCTAGTTTAGTGTCCTATTACAGATTTTAGAACGCAAATGGAGAGATAGTCAAGTGTCTTAACCGCCATTCGGGGTGGTTAGTTTAGTTCCTTACTCAAGGGTTAAAACACTTGAATAAGACACTAAACTAACCCCCGAATCTGTAATAAGACACTAAACTAACCCCCGAAGGGGGTTAGTTTAGTGTCTTATTACAGATTTTAGAACCCAAAGGGGGAGTTAGTCAAGTTTTTTTAACCAACATTCGGGGGGGGGGTTAGTTTAGTTTCTTACTAAAGGGTTAAAACACTTGAATAAGACACTAGACTAACCCCCCGAAGGGGGTTAGTTTAGTATCTTATTACAGATTTTAGAACGCAATGGGGAGTTAGTCAAGTGTTTTAAGCCCCATTCGGGGGGGTTAGTTTAGTTTCTTACTCAAGGGTTAAAACACTTGAATAAGACACTAAACTAACCCCCCGAAGGGGGTTAGTTTAGTGTCTTATTACAGATTTTAGAACGCAAAGGGGGAGTTAGTCAAGTGTTTTAACCCCCATTCGGGGGGTTAGTTTAGTTTCTCACTCAAGGGTTAAAACACTTGAATAAGACACTAAACTAACCCCCGAATCTGTAATAAGACACTAAACTAACCCCCGAAGGGGGTTAGTTTAGTGTCTTATTACAGATTTTAGAACGCAAAGGGGGAGTTACTCAAGTTTTTTTAACCCCCATTCGGGGGGGGGGTTAGTTTAGTTTCTTACTCAAGGGTTAAAACACTTGAATAAGACACTAAACTAACCCCCTTCGGGGGGTTAGTTTAGTGTCTTATTACAGATTTTAGAACGCAAAGGGGGAGTTAGTCAAGTGTTTTAACCCCATTCGGGGGGAGGTTATTTTAGTTTCTTACTCAAGGGTTAAAACACTTGAATAAGACACTAAACTAACACCCCGAAGGTGGTTAGTTTAGTGTCTTATTACAGATTTCAGAACGCAAAGGGGGAGTTAGTCAAGTGATTTAATCCCCATTCGGGGGGGGTTAGTTTAGTTTCTTACTCAAGGGTTAAAACACTTGAATAAGACACTAAACTAACCCCCCGAAGGGGGTTAGTTTAGTGTCTTATTACAGATTTTAGAACGGAAAGGGGGAGATAGTCAAGTGTTTTAACCCCCATTCGGGGGGGGGGGGTTAGTTTAGTTTCTTACTCAAGGGTTAAAACACTTGAATAAGACACTAAACTAACCCCCGAATCTGTAATAAGACCCTAAACTAACCCCCGAAGGGGATTAGTTTAGTGTCTTATTACAGATTTTAGAACGCAAAGGGGGAGTTAGTCAAGTGTTTTAACCCCCATTCGGAGGGGGGGTTAGTTTAGTTTCTTACTCAAGGGTTAAAACACTTGAATAAGACACTAAACTAACTCCCTTCGGGGGGTTAATTTAGTGTCTTATTACAGATTTTAGAACGCAAAGGGGGAGTTAGTCAAGTGTTTTAACCCCCCATTCGGGGGGGTTAGTTTAGTTTCTTACTCAAGGGTTAAAACACTTGAATAAGACACTAAACTATCCCCCCGAAGGGGGTTAGTTTAGTGTCTTATTACAGATTTTAGAACGCAAATGGGGAGTTAGTCAAGTGTTTTAACCCCCATTCGGGAGGGGGGTTAGTTTAGTTTCTTACTCAAGGGTTAAAACACTTGAATAAGACACTAAACTAACCCCCCAAAGGGGGTTAGTTAAGTGTCTTATTACAGATTTTAGAACGCAAAGGGGGAGTTAGTCAAGTGTTTTAACAACCATTCGGAGCGGTTAGTTTAGTTTCTTACTGAAGGGTTAAAACACTTGAATAAGACACTAAACTAACCCCCGAATCTGTAATAAGACACTAAACTAACCCCCTTCGGGGGTTAGTTTAGTGTCTTATTACAGATTTTAGAACGCAAAGGGGGAGTTAGTCAAGTGCTTTTAACCCCCATTCATGGGGGAGTTAATTTAGTTTCTTACTCAAAGGTTAGAACACTTGAAGAAGACACTAAACTAGCAACCCGAAGGGGGTTAGTTTAGTGTCTTATTACAGATTTTAGAACGCAAAGGGGGAGTTAGTCAAGTGTTTTAACCCCCATTCGGGGGGGGGGTTATTTAAGTTTCTTACTCAAGGGTTAAATCACTTGAATAAGACACTAAACTAACACCCCGAAGGGGGTTAGTTTAGTGTCTTATTACAGATTTTAGAACGCAAAGGGGGAGTTAGTCAAGTGTTTTAACCCCCATTCGGGGGAGGTTAGTTTAGTTTCTTACTCAAGGGTTAAAACACTTGAATAAGACACTAAACTAACCCCCCGAAGGGGGTTAGTTTAGTGTCTTATTACAGATATTAGAACGCAAAGGGGGAGTTAGTCAAGTGTTTTAACCCCCATTCGGGGGGGGGGGGTAGTTTAGTTTCTTACTCAAGGGTTAAAAAACTTGAATAAGACACTAAACTAACCCCCGAATCTGTAAAAAGACACTAAACTAACCCCCGAAGGGGGTTAGTTTAGTGTCTTATTACAGATTTTAGAACGCAAAGGGAGAGTTAGTCAAGTTTTTTAACCTCCATTCGGGGGGGGGGTTAGTTTAGTTTCTTACTCAAGGGTTAAAACACTTGAATAAGACACTAAACTAACCCCCCGAAGGGGGTTAGTTTAGTGTCTTATAACAGATTTTAGAACGCAAAGGGGGAGTTAGTCAAGTGTTTTAACCCCCATTCGGGGGGGGTTAGTTTAGTTTCTTACTCAAGGGTTAAAACACTTGAATAAGACACTAAACTAATCCCCCGAAGGGGGTTATTTTAGTGTCTTACACAAGATTTCAAAACGCAACCAACCACCCAGAAGGGGGAGTTGGTCAATTGTTTTAACCCTCAATTCAGGGGGGGATTAGTTTAGTTTCTTACACAAGATTGGTTGCGTTTTACAAACTTGACCAACCCCCCCCCCTAGGAGCTCCGAAATTAGCGCTCTTCTCTAGTACTATAAAAATTTCTGATTAGTCGTCGTCGTCGTCAAAAAATGACGTCATCAAAAATAACACCTTATATTTGTTTATACACGGCATTGTTGTGGAACAACAATACCGAGTAAACAAATATAACGTTTCACAACAAAGAAAAAAAAATATCAAGCCAGTCGCACTATCACTGCTCCAGAAGGAGCACTTCGCATTCTTGAATATTGACTGACAGTTGGCCTAAAACATCAGAAAAGTGAAAGAAGACGTTATCAAGTATTTGAAGTACAAACTCCAACAACTTCAACAAGGTAAACTGATACCCATTCGATATATTACGATTACGAAAACTATTATGAAAACTAACTTTATGATCGATTTTAAGACGAAGATTTGCTAGGGTGGGGCTGGACGTAAAAAGTGGACTGAACAAAAACTGTGGACTTCTGAACAGCGACGTAAAGAACTACAACATCAGACATATTTAAGAAATAAAGAAAATTGAAAAAGACTTACATTGATAAACGATACCATATTAACGACACACGTAGAAAAACAGACGAAGATTTGCAAGGGTGGGATTGGACGTAGAAAGTTGTCTGACGGAAAACAGTTTGCCTCTGAACAGCGACGTAAAAACTCAAACATCAGACATATTTAACAAATTTAACAAATAAAGAAAAGCGAAGGAAGACTTACATTGATAAACGTAGAAAAACGTATTCAATAAGAACTGAAGAGCAGAAGAAAACAAAAGAAGATTTGCAAGGGTGGAATTGGGCGTAGAAAGTTGACTGACCAAGAACAGTTTACCTCTGAATAACGACGTAAAGAATTAAAACATCAGAAGGGGGTTAGTTTAGTGTCTTATTACAGATTTTAGAGCGCAAAGGGGGAGTTAGTCAAGTGTTTTAACCCCCATTCGGAGGGGTTAGTTTAGTTTCTCACTCAAGGGTTTAAACACTTGAATAAGACACTAAACTAACCCCCGAATCTGTAATAAGACACTAAACTAACCCCCGAAGGGGGTTAGTTTATTGTCTTATTACAGATTTTAGAACGCAAAGGGGGAGTTAGTCAAGTGTTTTAACCCCCATTCGGAGGGGTTAGTTTCGTTTCTTACTCAAAGGTTAAAACAATTGAATAAGACACTAAACTAGCAACCCGAAGGGGGTTAGTTTAGTGTCTTATTACAGATTTTAGAACGCAAAGGGGGAGTTAGTCAAGTGTTTTAACCCCCATTCGGGGGGGGGTTAGTTTAGTTTCTTACTCAAGGGTTAAAACACTTGAATAAGACACTAAACTAACCCCCCAAAATGGGGTTAGTTTAGTGTCTTATTACAGATTTTAGAACGCAAAGGGGGAGATAGTCAAGTGATTTCATCCCCATTCGGGGGGGGTTAGTTTAGTTTCTTACTCAAGGGTTAAAACACTTGAATAAGACACTAAACTAACCCCCCGAAGGGGGTTAGTTTAGTGTCTTATTACAGATTTTAGAACGCAAAGGGGGAGTTAGTCAAGTGTTTTAACCCCCATATGGGGGGGGGTTAGTTTTGTTTCTTACTCAAGGGTTAAAACACTTGAATAAGACACTAAACTAACAACCGAATCTGTAATAAGACACTAAACTAACCCCCAAAGGGGGTTAGTTTAGTGTCTTATTACAGATTTTAGAACGCAAAGGGGGAGTTAGTCAAGTGTTTTAACCCCCATTCGGGGGGGTTAGTTTAGTTTCTAACTCAAGGGTTAAAACACTTGAATAAGACACTAAACATACCCCCTTCGGGGGGTTAGTTTAGTGTCTTATTACAGATTTTAGAACGCAAAGGGGGAGATAGTCAAGTTTTTTAACCCCCATTCGGGAGGGGTTATTTTAGTTTCTTACTCAAGGGTTAAAACACTTGAATAAGACACTAAACTAACACCCCGAAGGGGGTTAGTTTAGTGTCTTATTACAGATTTTAGAACGCAAAGGGAGAGTTAGTCAAGTGTTTTGACCCCTATTCGGGGGGGTTAGTTTAGTTTCTTACTCAAGGGTTAAAACACTTGAATAAGACACTAAACTAACCCCCCGAAGGGGTTTAGTTAAGTGTCTTATTACAGATTAGAGAACGCAAAGGGGGAGTTAGTCAAGTGTTTTAACCCCCATTCGGAGCGGTTAGTTTAGTTTCTTACTCAAGGGTTAAAACACTTGAATAAGACACTAAACTAAACCCCGAATCTGTAATAAGACACTAAACTAACCCCCTTCGGGGGTTAGTTTAGTGTCTTATTACAGATTTTAGAACGCAAACTGGGAGTTAGTCAAGTGTTTTTAACCCCCATTCATGGGGAGTTAGTTTAGTTTCTTACTCAAGGGTTAAAACACTTGAATAAGACACTAAACTAACCCCCCGAAGGGGGTTAGTTTAGTGTCTTATTACAGATTTTAGAACGCAAAGGGGGAGATAGTCAAGTGTTTTAATCCCCATTCGGGGGGGTTAGTTTAGTTTCTTACTCAAGGGTTAAAACACTTGAATAAGACACTAAACTAACCCCCCAATCTGTAATAGGACACTAAGCTAACCCCCGAAGGGGGTTAGTTTAGTGTCTTATTACAGATTTTAGAACGCAAAGGGGGAGTTAGTCAAGTGTTTTAACCCCCATTCGGGGGGGGGTTAGTTTAGTTTATTACTCAAGGGTTAAAACACTTGAATAAGACACTAAATTTACCACCTTCGGGGGGTTAGTTTAGTGTCTTATTACAGATTTTAGAACGCAAAGGGGGAGATAGTCAAGTGTTTTAACCCCCATTCGGGGGGGGTTATTTTAGTTTCTTACTCAAGGGTTAAAACACTTGAATAAGACACTAAACTAACCCCCCGAAGGGGGTTAGTTTAGTGTCTTATTACAGATTTTAGAACGCAAAGGGGGAGATAGTCAAGTGTTTTAATCCCCATTCGGGGGGGTTATTTTAGTTTCTTACTCAAGGGTTAAAACACTTGAATAAGACACTAAACTAACACCCCGAAGGGTGTTAGTTTAGTGTCATTACAGATTTTGAACGCAAAGGAAAGTTAGTCAAGTTTTTTAACCCCCATTCGGGGGGGGGGGGTTATTTTAGTTTCTTACTCAAGGGTTAAAACACTTGAATAAGACACTAATCTAACTCCCCGAAGGGGGTTAGTTAAGTGTCTTATTACAGATTTTAGAACGCAAAGGGGGAGTTAGTCAAGTGTTTTAACCCCCATTCGGAGCGGTTAGTTTATTTTCTTACTCAAGGGTTAAAACACTTGAATAAGACACTAATCTATCCCCCCGAAGGGGGTTAGTTAAGTGTCTTATTACAGATTTTAGAACGCAAAGGGGGAGTTAGTCAAGTGTTTTAACCCCCATTCGGAGCGGTTAGTTTATTTTCTTACTCAAGGGTTAAAACACTTGAATAAGACACTAAACTAACCCCCGAACGCAAAGGGGGAGTTAGTCAAGTGTTTTAACCCCCATTCTGGGGGGGTTAGTTTAGTTTCTTACTCAAGGGTTAAAACACTTGAATAAGACACTAAACTAACCCCCGAAGGGGGTTAGTTTAGTGTCTTATTACAGATTTTAGAACGCAAAGGAGGAGTTAGTCAAGTGTTTTAACCCCCATTCGGGGGGGGGGGTTAGTTTTGTTTCTTACTCAAGGGTTAAAACACTTGAATAAGACACTAATCTAACCCCCCGAAGGGGGTTAGTTAAGTGTCTTATTACAGATTTTAGAACGCAAAGGGGGAGTTAGTCAAGTGTTTTAACCCCCATTCGGGGGGGGGTTAGTTTAGTTTCTTACTCAAGGGTTAAAACACTTGAATAAGGCACTAAACTAACCCCCCCAAAAGGGAGTTAGTTTAGTGTCTTATTAAAGATTTTAGAACGCAAAGGGGGTGATATTCAAGTGATTTCATCCCCATTCGGGGGGGGGTTAGTTTAGTTTCTTACTCAAGGGTTAAAACACTTGAATAAGACACTAAACTAACCCCCCGAAGGGGGTTAGTTTAGTGTCTTATTACAGATTTTAGAACGCAAAGGGGGAGTTAGTCAAGTGTTTTAACCCCCATTCGGGGGGGGGGGTTAGTTTTGTTTCTTACTCAAGGGTTAAAACACTTGAATAAGACACTAAACTAACAACCGAATCTGTAATAAGACACTAAACTAACCCCCGAAGGGGGTTAGTTTAGTGTCTTATTACAGAATTTAGAACGCAAAGGGGGAGTTAGTCAAGTGTTTTAACCCCCATTCGGGGGGGTTAGTTTAGTTTCTAACTCAAGGGTTAAAACACTTGAATAAGACACTAAACATACCCCCTTCGGGGGGTTAGTTTAGTGTCTTATTACAGATTTTAGAACGCAAAGGGGGAGATAGTCAAGTTTTTTAACCCCCATTCGGGAGGGGTTATTTTAGTTTCTTACTCAAGGGTTAAAACACTTGAATAAGACACTAAACTAACACCCCGAAGGGGGTTAGTTTAGTGTCTTATTACAGATTTTAGAACGCAAAGGGGGAGTTAGTCAAGTGTTTTAACCCCCATTCGGAGCGGTTAGTTTAGTTTCTTACTCAAGGGTTAAAACACTTGAATAAGACACTAAACTAAACCCCGAATCTGTAATAAGACACTAAACTAACCCCCGAAGGGGGTTAGTTTAGTGTCTTATTACAGATTTTAGAACGCAAACTGGGAGTTAGTCAAGTGTTTTTAACCCCCATTCATGGGGGAGTTAGTTTAGTTTCTTACTCAAGGGTTAAAACACTTGAATAAGACACTAAACTAACCCCCCGAAGGGGGTTAGTTTAGTGTCTTATTACAGATTTTAGAACGCAAAGGGGGAGATAGTCAAGTGTTTTAATCCCCATTCGGGAGGGTTAGTTTAGTTTCTTACACAAGGGTTAAAACACTTGAATAAGACACTAAACTAACCCCCGAATCTGTAATAGGACACTAAGCTAACCCCCGAAGGGGGTTAGTTTAGTGTCTTATTACAGATTTTAGAACGCAAAGGGGGAGTTAGTCAAGTGTTTTAACCCCCATTCGGGGGGGGGGGTTAGTTTAGTTTCTTACTCAAGGGTTAAAACACTTGAATAAGACACTAAATTTACCCCTTTCGGGGGGTTAGTTTAGTGTCTTATTACAGATTTTAGAACGCAAAGGGGGAGATAGTCAAGTGTTTTAACCCCCATTCGGGGGGGGGTTATTTTAGTTTCTTACTCAAGGGTTAAAACACTTGAATAAGACACTAAACTAACATCCCGAAGGGGGTTAGTTTAGTGTCTTATTACAGATTTTGAACGCAAAGGGAAGTTAGTCAAGAGTTTTAACCCCCATTCGGGGGGGGTTATTTTAGTTTCTTACTCAAGGGTTAAAACACTTGAATAAGACACTAATCTAACCCCCCGAAGGGGGTTAGTTAAGTGTCTTATTACAGATTTTAGAACGCAAAGGGGGAGTTAGTCAAGTGTTTTAACCCCCATTCGGAGCGGTTAGTTTATTTTCTTACTCAAGGGTTAAAACACTTGAATAAGACACTAATCTAACCATCCGAAGGGGGTTAGTTAAGTGTCTTATTACAGATTTTAGAACGCAAAGGGGAGTTAGTCAAGTGTTTTAACCCCCATTCGGAGCGGTTAGTTTATTTTCTTACTCAAGGGTTAAAACACTTGAATAAGACACTAATCTAACCCCCCGAAGGGGGTTAGTTAAGTGTCTTATTACAGATTTTAGAACGCAAAGGGGGAGTTAGTCAAGTGTTTTAACCCCCATTCGGAGCGGTTAGTTTATTTTCTTACTCAAGGGTTAAAACACTTGAATAAGACACTAATCTAACCACCCGAAGGGGGTTAGTTAAGTGTCTTATTACAGATTTTAGAACGCAAAGGGGAGTTAGTCAAGTGTTTTAACCCCCATTCGGAGCGGTTAGTTTATTTTCTTACTCAAGGGTTAAAACACTTGAATAAGACACTAATCTAACCACCCGAAGGGGGTTAGTTAAGTGTCTTATTACAGATTTTAGAACGCAAAGGGGAGTTAGTCAAGTGTTTTAACCCCCATTCGGAGCGGTTAGTTTATTTTCTTACTCAAGGGTTAAAACACTTGAATAAGACACTAAACTAAACCCCGAATCTGTAATAAGACACTAAACTAACCCCCTTCGGGGGTTAGTTTAGTGTCTTATTACAGATTTTAGAACGCAAACTGGGAGTTAGTCAAGTGTTTTTAACCCCCATTCATGGGGGAGTTAGTTTAGTTTCTTACTCAAGGGTTGAAACACTTGAATAAGACACTAAACTAACCCCCCGAAGGGGGTTAGTTTAGTGTCTTATTACAGATTTTAGAACGCAAAGGGGGAGATAGTCAAGTGTTTTAATCCCCATTCGGGGGAGTTAGTTTAGTTTCTTACTCAAGGGTTAAAACACTTGAATAAGACACTAAACTAACCCCCGAATCTGTAATAGGACACTAAGCTAACCCCCGAAGGGGGTTAGTTTAGTGTCTTATTACAGATTTTAGAACGCAAAGGTGGAGTTAGTCAAGTGTTTTAACCCCCATTCGGGGGGGGGGGGTTAGTTTAGTTTCTTACTCAAGGGTTAAAACACTTGAATAAGACACTAAACTAACACCCCGAAGGGGGTTAGTTTAGTGACTTATTACAGATTTTGAACGCAAAGGGAAGTTAGTCAAGTGTTTTAACCCCCATTCGGGGGGGTTAGTTTAGTTTCTTACTCAAAGGTTAAAACACTTGAATAAGACACTAAACTAGCAACCCGAAGGGGGTTAGTTTAGTGTCTTATTACAGATTTTAGAACGCAAAGGGGGAGTTAGTCAAGTGTTTTAACCCCCATTCGGGGGGGGTGTTAGTTTAGTTTCTTACTCAAGGGTTAAAACACTTGAATAAGACACTAAACTAACCCCCCAAAAGGGGGTTAGTTTAGTGTCTTATTACAGATTTTAGAACGCAAAGGGGGAGATAGTCAAGTGATTTCATCCCCATTCGGGGGGGGGTTAGTTTAGTTTCTTACTCAAGGGTTAAAACACTTGAATAAGACACTAAACTAACCCCCCGAAGGGGGTTAGTTTAGTGTCTTATTACAGATTTTAGAACGCAAAGGGGGAGTTAGTCAAGTGTTTTAACCCCCATATGGGGGGGGGGTTAGTTTTGTTTCTTACTCAAGGGTTAAAACACTTGAATAAGACACTAAACTAACAACCGAATCTGTAATAAGACACTAAACTAACCCCCAAAGGGGGTTAGTTTAGTGTCTTATTACAGATTTTAGAACGCAAAGGGGGAGTTAGTCAAGTGTTTTAACCCCCATTCGGGGGGGTTAGTTTAGTTTCTAACTCAAGGGTTAAAACACTTGAATAAGACACTAAACATACCCCCTTCGGGGGGTTAGTTTAGTGTCTTATTACAGATTTTAGAACGCAAAGGGGGAGATAGTCAAGTTTTTTAACCCCCATTCGGGAGGGGTTATTTTAGTTTCTTACTCAAGGGTTAAAACACTTGAATAAGACACTAAACTAACACCCCGAAGGGGGTTAGTTTAGTGTCTTATTACAGATTTTAGAACGCAAAGGGGGAGTTAGTCAAGTGTTTTGACCCCTATTCGGGGGGGTTAGTTTAGTTTCTTACTCAAGGGTTAAAACACTTGAATAAGACACTAAACTAAACCCCGAATCTGTAATAAGACACTAAACTAACCCCCTTCGGGGGTTAGTTTAGTGTCTTATTACAGATTTTAGAACGCAAACTGGGAGTTAGTCAAGTGTTTTTAACCCCCATTCATGGGGAGTTAGTTTAGTTTCTTACTCAAGGGTTAAAACACTTGAATAAGACACTAAACTAACCCCCCGAAGGGGGTTAGTTTAGTGTCTTATTACAGATTTTAGAACGCAAAGGGGGAGATAGTCAAGTGTTTTAATCCCCATTCGGGGGGGTTAGTTTAGTTTCTTACTCAAGGGTTAAAACACTTGAATAAGACACTAAACTAACCCCCGAATCTGTAATAGGACACTAAGCTAACCCCCGAAGGGGGTTAGTTTAGTGTCTTATTACAGATTTTAGAACGCAAAGGGGGAGTTAGTCAAGTGTTTTAACCCCCATTCGGGGGGGGGTTAGTTTAGTTTCTTACTCAAGGGTTAAAACACTTGAATAAGACACTAAATTTACCCCCTTCGGGGGGTTAGTTTAGTGTCTTATTACAGATTTTAGAACGCAAAGGGGGAGATAGTCAAGTTTTTTAACCCCCATTCGGGAGGGGTTATTTTAGTTTCTTACTCAAGGGTTAAAACACTTGAATAAGACACTAAACTAACACCCCGAAGGGGGTTAGTTTAGTGTCTTATTACAGATTTTAGAACGCAAAGGGGGAGTTAGTCAAGTGTTTTGACCCCTATTCGGGGGGGTTAGTTTAGTTTCTTACTCAAGGGTTAAAACACTTGAATAAGACACTAAACTAACCCCCCGAAGGGGTTTAGTTAAGTGTCTTATTACAGATTAGAGAACGCAAAGGGGGAGTTAGTCAAGTGTTTTAACCCCCATTCGGAGCGGTTAGTTTAGTTTCTTACTCAAGGGTTAAAACACTTGAATAAGACACTAAACTAAACCCCGAATCTGTAATAAGACACTAAACTAACCCCCTTCGGGGGTTAGTTTAGTGTCTTATTACAGATTTTAGAACGCAAACTGGGAGTTAGTCAAGTGTTTTTAACCCCCATTCATGGGGAGTTAGTTTAGTTTCTTACTCAAGGGTTAAAACACTTGAATAAGACACTAAACTAACCCCCCGAAGGGGGTTAGTTTAGTGTCTTATTACAGATTTTAGAACGCAAAGGGGGAGATAGTCAAGTGTTTTAATCCCCATTCGGGGGGGTTAGTTTAGTTTCTTACTCAAGGGTTAAAACACTTGAATAAGACACTAAACTAACCCCCGAATCTGTAATAGGACACTAAGCTAACCCCCGAAGGGGGTTAGTTTAGTGTCTTATTACAGATTTTAGAACGCAAAGGGGGAGTTAGTCAAGTGTTTTAACCCCCATTCGGGGGGGGGTTAGTTTAGTTTCTTACTCAAGGGTTAAAACACTTGAATAAGACACTAAATTTACCCCCTTCGGGGGGTTAGTTTAGTGTCTTATTACAGATTTTAGAACGCAAAGGGGGAGATAGTCAAGTGTTTTAACCCCCATTCGGGGGGGGGGGTTATTTTAGTTTCTTACTCAAGGGTTAAAACACTTGAATAAGACACTAAACTAACACCCCGAAGGGGGTTAGTTTAGTGTCTTACTCAAGATTTCAAGACGCAACCAACCACCCAGAAGGGGGAGTTGGTCAATTGTTTTAACTCTCAATTCCGGGGGGGATTAGTTTAGTTTCTTACACAAGATTGGTTGCTTTTTACAAACTTGACCAACCCCCCCCCCTAGGAGCTCCGAAAGGAGCGCTCTGCTCTAGTCTACTATAAAAATTTGTGATTCCTCGTCGTCAAAAAATGACGTCATCAACAATGCCAACTTATATTTGTTTATACTCGGTATTGTTGTGGAACACAACAATGCCGAGTAAACAAATAATGCTTCACAACAAAAACTATCAAGCCAGTCGCATGATCTCTGCTCCAGAAGCAGCACGTGACATTCTTGAATATTGACTTACAGTTGGCCTAAAACATCAGGAAAGTGAAAGAAGACGTTATCAACTATTTGAAGTACCAACTCTAACAACTCCAACAAGGTAAACTGATACTCATTCGATATATTACGATTAAGAAAGTATTATGAAAACTGATTTTATGAACGATTTTAAGACGAAGATTTTCAAGGGTGGGGCTGGACGTAAAAAGTTGACTGAACAAGAACAGTTGGCCTCTGAACAGCGACGTAAAGAACCCCCAAGGGGAGTTGGTCAAGTGTTTTAACCCTCCATTCAGGTTGTTTAGTTTAGTTACACAAAATTATAAAACGCAACCAACCCCCTCGAAGGAGTTGGTTGCATTTTAAAAACTTTACCCCCCCCAGAAGAGGGGTTGGTCAAATGTTTCAACCCTCCATTCGGGGGGGTTAGTTTATTTCCTTACTCAAGATTTTAAAACGCAACCAAACCCCCGAAGGGGTTGGTTGCGTTTTACAAACTTGACCATCCCCCCCGAGGAGCTCCTATAGGAGCGCTCTGCTCTAGTAAATAAAGTTAGGCGTAAACCTAACCTAACTGTAAACTTTCATTTTAGATACAAGTATTAAATACAACATTCTTGTAATTAAGTAATTTTATTTTTTAATAACCATTATTTCAAATACAACTTACACATTCTGAATTTTCGACATGTTAATTTCTGTAATTTTATTTATAACATCAGCTGTAATGTAATCACACATAAAGAGAGCAGCAACAGACAACCAATCATATTCGCAGTTGCATCACTGTGTACCACCATAGTCAATGTTACCAATGCAGCGATGAGCTTAATCACAGCCGTCATTTGCTAAATGCATGCTCGCATCTCGATCAGTGTTTCACAGCGTAAGTTAACCGAGATTGAGAGTGGCAAATACAGAAACACCTGTGATCACAGAAGAGCAGAATTCCAACAGTTGGCTTGGAGAGGTGAGAATAGACGCTGTGAGGCAAGCGGAACTGAAAGGTATTGTATTTCCTGTGATTTCTCTGCCACGTTGTTTTAAGTGTGAAATTCTCGTATTTTAACATTCCCAACAAGGTGAAAAATAAATAATCGTTTATTTTTTATAACCTAACATCAGTGCTTAACCCACCTCCTTTATTCAATATAACTTAACTGTTACAGAAAACATCAAGATGGCCGAGCCATATACCAGCGAAGTAGCTACAGTAGAGGATGTGGATGTTTATTGAAATTACTTATTCGGTAAGTAAAATATACAAATCAAAGCACTGGTTGTAGTCCGAGCAAGGTCGCTCCAACAACGGTGATGGTCGTCATTTCGTTCGACCTATAAGTTGCTTTACGAGGCACCTAAACTTTGCAATGTATGTATAATACAAGCAGCTCCGGCGAAAAGTATGGAGAACAGAGTTAGCTTTGTGCAGCATATCTGCAAGGAGGAAGTGCTCGATTTCCGACATTTTTTGCACGGCCCATAGGTCACCTAATATTAACAGGATGGGCAGAGCATGTAGCTGGGATGGGAGGCAAGAAATGCGTACCTCTTGATAACGGGCCACTTGGAAGACCGAGGAGACGGAACATTTGAGGCTGTTGTAACTGGTTCAGGATAATAGGATGAGGTTTTCACTACAGCAAGTCGGGAGATTGCTGTCTTGTGGGTTGTAGCCAGCCTCGTGGTGTGGTACATTACAGTGAAAATCATCTTTCTTTTCTGTGTCTGGGATAATTTTCTTCTCAGTTGGTATTAATGACAACGTAGTGAGTCTGTCCTGTTTCTGCGTGCTTTATGGGTAGTTATGGACCCTCTTCAAAGTAGATAATGGCCGCTAGACAGAAGCAGCTGATGTTGGAATGGTTAATAATGGGCAGATCATTTTGTGACTTCTGGTGAAGCTGTACTCAGATGAAGTTGTCAGATATTTTGAGCAAGTCTGGAATATTACTTCTTAGAAACTTCTGACAAAAAATTACGGATAGTTCGGTTTTTGGAAGAAATTAATCAAAATACCGTCTGTATGATTTCATTAATGATTCGTAAGTAATAGCTGAAGATTTTACCAAATTATTGCTTTAGGTGAAGAAAAATATTACGATTAGTGAGGTTAGCCTGAACGAGCTGGCTAATGACACCTGTGGTGGACTAGCAGTATCTGGCAAATGATGTATTTACAGAAATATGCCCTGTCAAAATACTGAATGTATTGTAACAGCGTATCAATTGTTGCAGATGGCGAGGCAGTATCTACAAGCTGGTGTGGCCCGACCTTGTCATGTTTCTGCTCGTTTACTACACCCTTAGTTTCATCTACAGGTTCTCCCTGGATCCAGACCAAAAGAAGTGAGTTTTAAGACTTGGTGCTTCTTGGTGGACGTATTTCTTTTGGTGATGAATGCTAGGGATGGTGCCATGTAAGGTTTGATGTTCGGAATTGCAGAAACTTAGTCTCATCTCTGTCAAGAGCAAAGGAGAACAAGTCTCAAACAAGTTTTTAAATATGTGAAACGAAATTTGGTTTTACTCGTGTTAGATAATGTATTTGAGTCATCGGTTCGCAACGCGGGTGTCGTAAAAACCTTCCAAGGATGCCACAGGAATTTAAACATCTCAATTTTTCCACTTTCATTGCTGTTAAAATGTGTTTTTAATTTTCTCGTCTCCCTCCATAATATTTATTTTACTGTTGTGCTGCGTTTCTAGGTAAGTTCATAGGCGTCTAGTAACAGATACTAATACACTAATGTGATATACACCCTACATTTGTCTTTGAAACAAGTCATAAAACTTTTTTTATATTGTATCAAACCAATGAGTATATTTCACGAACTGTACTTGTGTTCCAGGATGAGCGTGGGCGCGTGATGCTTCGGACAATAATGAGGTATATCTGACTCTGTCTCACCATGTTATTCACCATGAACTCTTGAGGAGTAAAGAAATTATTTCCAACAATGGACCACTTTTTTGAAGCTGGTCTTCTTAACAAAAATTAAAAGCCCATGAAGAATTCTGTGGACTATGCTTATCCAAAGCTCTCTAAACACTGGCTGCCCATTACATGGGCTGCCAACATAACGACTAGAGCCAGACTCGATCAAAAGATTCACAATGATGTTGCAGCGAAGACTATCATCGACGAACTGAACAAGTTTCGTGGACAGTGCGGCCTTTTGCTAAGCTATGACTCCATCAGTGTGCCCCTGGTGTATACTCAGGTAAATTGCACGACTGTTCTCTTTATGTTTTGCATGTAATGTCATTGCTTCCAATGAACAATCACAAAATTTGTACATCCATTATTCAATGACTTAATAAATAGTTCATTGTTTGTTTACCAGGTGGTGACACTGGCTGTGTACACATATTTTATAACATGCATCATGGGACGACAGTGGGTAGAAGGAATAGATGAAAATCTGCAGAAACAAAGGAACTCCATTGATTTGTACTTCCCTATCTTTACAACATTACAGGCAAGAAGTATTCTGAATAAAAATGTCCTCCATATTCGAGTGCAGATAACTCCGTGGATCTGAAAGGTTTAGTTTATGAAAGTATCACGCCTTGAAGTCGCGTGGCTCTTACCTTGGAGTTAATGAATAGCCAAATATCAGTAAACTAGTTTTTGGCTGTTTTTATGACCTGTAAAAGTGGGAAGTTCATCAGTTTTCATGCACGGTTATTAGTGCCATCTGCGATGATCTTTGTGAATGATTCTTTTTAATAATGTACTGCAATTCTCAATAAATGGAAGGAGAATACAATATTTACCAAAATAAATAGCAGTAATAAGTAATATAAAGTGGAATTTAACTTAGAAACTCATATTTATTATGAAAAAGCATTTTACCAGGACAGCTTCAATAAGCTGTGGCAAATATTACAGAAAAGAGGACACCCACTGTACTTGACAGAAGTTGTAAAATTTGTATCTCCAGAAACTGTTGTAGTAGATTTAAATTGATTGTCATATCAGACTTCAATCTTTGCCGTAGACATTCACTTACGTATGTACGAGGCGAGTCCACAAAGTAAGTTTCCCACTCGTCCCACAGCTAGCAAACCTTATATTGCGCGAAGCGACTGTGCGTACGTGATAGAGCAATGACGTAGCATGGCGCATGCACTAACGGTACTGCCCGCGTTCTCACAGTAGCATCGTTGCAGCTATTGAAGATGGAGGTTCTTATTCCAGCTCCCGCCGACTGTGAAGTGTGGTCAGTGATAAAGTTTTTGAATGCACAGAGCATAGCGCCGATCGAAATTCATCATCAGCTGTGCCGGGTCTATGGGCCTAACGTCATGAGCAAGCAGATGGTGCGTCGCTGGTGCAGACAATTTTCAGCAGGTCGACAAAGTGTGCATGATGAGAAGCACAGTGGGAGGCCATCCATCATTACAGACAACCTTGTGGAGCTTGTGCGGGAACGCATTATGGATAATCGTCGCTTCACAATTATGGAACTCAGCAGTCATTTCCCGCAGATTTCCCGCTCCTTGTTGCACGAAATTGTCACGGAGCACCTGTTGTTCAGGAAATTGTGCGCCAGGTGGGTGCCGAAGCAACTGTCACCAGAACACAAAACAAAGTGCATGGAGTCAGCATTGACATTTCTGCAGCGGTACCATGATGACGGCGACGAGTTTCTGGATCGGATCATCACAGGTGATGAAACGTGGATTGCACACATTACCCCAGAAACCAAGCAGCAATCAATGCATTGGCGTCACAGTGGATCTCCCTGTAAGACGAAATTCAAGCAGACGTCGGCGCGGAAAGTGATGTGCACGGTGTTCTGGGATAGACGGGGCGTTCTCCACATCGACTTCCTGACCAGAGGTGAGACGGTGAATGCTGAGCGTTACTGCGAAACACTGCAGAAATTGTGACGGGCCATTCAGAACAAGCGGCGCCGGTATTGTCTTCTTGCACGATAACGCTAGGCCGCACACGGCTCGACGGACAGCAAGTCTCCTGCAGGAGTTCAGCTGGGAGGTGTTTAATCATTCACCCTACAGCCCGGACCTCGCTCCCAGTGATTTCCATCTTTTCCTACACCTCAAGAAATTCCTGTCCGGTCAGCATCAGCGTTTTGAGAATGACAGAGAGGCGGAGATGGTTGTCACACAGTGGTTCCAATCCCAGGCGGCAGACTTCTATGACACAGGTATTCAAAAGTTGGTCCCACGGTATGACCAATGTCTCAATTCCGGTGGCGAATATGTTGAAAAATAGCTGGACACTTGCTGTATCTGTTGCAATAAATATTTCCATGAAATTGTGTTTTGTTACTGTAAACGGCCCCAGGGAAACTTACTTTGTGGACGAGCCTCGTACTTACTTACTTCATGGGGCCGAGTCCTTCCTGTGTTCATAGCCACGTTAAATTTGGGGTCTTCGTTAATGAAAGTGTAGTTCAGCATGCTGCTACATCGCACTAAGTGCCTTTTGGATGTGCAGTTCGTATTCCTTACCTGGATGCACTGGTCTAATAAAGTTAAATGCATAAGAGCTCTGTGGTGTTTAATTGAACTTGCGCAGATGGTCGTGTGTTTGAATCCTGGTAGTCGTTGCTGTTTCGTGCAACAGCCATGTTTCTGTTTCACGTTTTATCAAGAATTACTCTGACAAAAGTAATTAGTGGTTTGAGCAGTATCTTTAACAATTTAAAATGTATTATTTTGTTAAGTTTCTGTAAATTAAAATTATTTATGGTTTCTGTTGTTGTTATAATGAAATGTTGACATGTGAAATAATATGTCAAAGTCTATTTTTCACTTTGTTCAGTTCTTCTTCTACATGGGATGGCTGAAAGTGGCAGAGAGTTTAATTAATCCATTTGGAGAAGATGATGATGATTTTGAAGTAAACTGGCTGGTAGACAGGAACCTACAGGTAAGTGAGAATGCAGATGGGAGAGAGAGATGGCCAGCAGACCAGATTTTGTATGTCTGTCCGAGACCTGGAAAGTAATCATTCATCTGTTCTGTTTTAATTACTATTTCATTCTTTACCCCAGAACATGATGTTCTCTAATTTATAATTATCTTAGACAGGGTGAGTCAGAAGTATGTTTACAAACTTCGTGTTCATGTTCCAGGATCAAAAATAAAAAAAAATGTTCCTATGAGAAAGGGGTCTCAAATGTTTCATTTTCGAAATAATGGCCAAAAATAAGTTTCCACGATGCACTTCTTCTACAAGCAATTCATGGCTCAGCTCTTTCTGCAATAACGAAAGCAGATCGTTGACGGCAGTAACGTAACAGAACAATGCCGAGTAAACAGATGACGTTTCCTTGGTAAAACAATGCACACAAGGTGACTGTTGTCGGTCCATATTTACACATTCTTGCTTAGGATCTTACACGTTTTCCTATGTAACAACAATGCCGAGTAAACACGACTTTGAATAGGTAACCATTGTTGTCAATTTGTTGATACAGATCTTACACATTTTAGTTACACATTTACCTTTAACTTTTTTGCCAAATGACCCTTCTGTATAGACGTATTTACGTCAATATATGTTTAACAAGTTCAGATTATCTTGTCTTGCAGTATGATGATGCACAGAGTGGAATACAGTTCTCAGCTGGCCCATAAAGAAGGAGTATAAGTCGTGTGAACACACGAGAACGCATGACGTCTGCTGGTTCGGCTACTAGTATGAATACAGGAAGCCAGGCCAGCTCACTGCACCGTTCGGGTTCAGTAAAGTCTGTTATCTGGCGCCTCTTCTCCAGGGAAGGGCCTACTGGAACAACCGCTGCAACTCAAACACCTGTCACTGTAGATGGAGGTGGGTGGTCCTAAATGCCCTAAAATAATGTATTGCGTCCTTAAAGATGGTGTTTCAATTTGGGCAAAAAGTAATAATTATCCTTTTCCCCATTAAATAATAATGTACAAATTTAAACAGAAGTAAGTGAAATGAGAGAGTGACCAATCGAAATGAATAAGAAGATGGGCAAATTAACATTCGTAGTACTCACTTTAAATAGTCACTGTACCTCTCACTGAATGGATTTAAAATTGGACATTTAAATAAAAAAACTGCACATATTTCTAAACTGCTGACTGTATAATTAAAAATAAAAAGCACACTTCTGAAGACAGAACAGAGTTTCGCCCATAAAAATACTTTATTTTCTCTAAAGTTAAAATATTTAATACTTTTTTATTGTTCCTGAAACATCACTGCATTTTCTTACTAGAATGTGAAGCATATATATGTGTTCAGATTTTCATGGCACTCCTTATAAAACCGACACACACGTAATTTAACCTGAAAATTTGCAGTTTGTGTAATTTCTGCAGCAATGGGACACATGCAAGAAATCAGCGTCTCTCATTTGTTGGGCCAGTGCCGATTATGATTGCACTCTGGTTACTCTAATTTTGTGGGTGGTTGGACCATTGCATTTCCTCGTGCCTCTCTGAAGTCCACTAAATTTGTGGATTTCCCTGCAGCTTCTTGTAAGTTGTACAAGTCTTCAATTTGACTACTCACTACATTAGCCTCTTCTCAGTCTTCCTGCATTTCTATTTCATTATCTTATATGCTTTTTATCTAATATGCATTTGAGTCAGTGTCAGCTGCTAAGTTTATTTATACTTTTGTTGCAGTTTATGCTTTGGAATATATCTTAGTATAATAAGGAATAACAACATCTGGTGCAATGTCGCGTAAAATACTTTACGTCAAATGTCCTATTCATTATTAATTTTGTGAATCGAGTTTGAGCCATTTAATTAAATGAATTGATTTCCCTGATGCCACTGATGATGACCTCTTGAGGTTGAATCGTGTATGGTAATAGTGTCTTTCTTATAGTGTTAGTATAGTGTAGTTGTTTGTTTGCCTATTTATATTGTAATACACTACTTGGTATGTAAAGTTTTAAGAGTAAAGGATATGATTTTTCATCAGGACATGTCTTTTTATTTAGATGCCCAGAATTAAATCCATTCAACAAGGGATAAAGGAGCTATTTAAACTGAACATTACAAAGGTTAGGCTCATCAGTATCTAATGGCTAAAGAGAGGGAAGTAAACCAAACTGTTATGGTAGGAATAAGTTAAATTTTCAGCATTGGACTTTAATTCTTAATGAAAAGCTTAGCAGTAATCATACCAACTCATTTATAGGACTATTTTTACAGAAAACAATACTATTTTTTTCAGTCTTTTCCATTTTAATTGTGTATTATTGCACACATAACTCGATATGCTTTAAGATACTGAGCAGCATTCAAGTGCATCATCACATTGAGAATAGTGAATGAGAACGCTGGTCTAGTAGTCACATTACGTATACGTGTTGTCAAGGAACCAGCAGTCTTCCATTTTATTGTTTCAGCTGTGGCCAGCCCCTGGTTTGTTCTGACTGATTGTGTGATGCATGACTAACGAGAATAAATATATGTTATTTCTAGGCAATGAATGAAACCTAGTTGTAACACTTGGGTAAACGATTTTGTCCCGTGATGCTGATCTCCGTGTTAATGTTAATTATTAATTGTTACGTTATGTAGAACAGTCGTGCTAAAACAGGTTTGTATTAATAAGAGTGTGGAAATTTGTTCGAGATCGGTGTTTTAGTCTGTAGTATTATGAATTTTTGTATTCATGCTACAAGCCTTGTGACTTGATGTGCAGTATTCCATGAAACATTGTATTTTTCAGGAGGTCAGCCATCAAGTATCCCAACAAGCAACAGCTCAGCCAGTCTTCATTCGAAACTTGTGCCTGGTGGGAGCATGAGATTAGCCGATCAGGTCATAGAAGAAGTAGATGAGCAATCTACTGTTCAGTCCATAAAGCCACCAGATCAGCGGCCCAATGTCAGAACAATCTTCCCCGTACCTACCGGACCCCCACCTGCCTCTGCACCTGTAGCAGTGCCGAAAAGTTCTTTTCATACAGTACATCTGAACTTTCCGCCTCTATCTTCATGAGCACCTGCATCTGCTGCAATTCCATTGCCAACATCTCCAGGCCATTCAAGCATGACCTATACAGAAATACTTTCAGTGTAAAGTGCATGTACAAATTTTGTGAACATTCATTGAAAAATGCAAGCTATGACATCACATCCAAAATATAAAGAGAACAGTCGTGCAATTTACCTGAGTATACTCCAGGGGCACACTGATGGAGTCATAGCTTAGCAAAAGGCCACACTGTCTACGAAACTTGTTGAGTTCATCAATGATCGTTTTCACTGCAACGTCATTGTGAAATTTTGATCGAGTCTGGCTCTCGTCGTTATGTTGGCAGCCCATGTGATGGGCAGCCAGTGTTTGGAGAGGTTTGGATAAGCATAGTGCACAAAATACTTCATGGGCGTTTCATTTTTGTTAAGAAGACCAACTTCAACTAAGTGGTCCATTGTTGGAAATGTTTTTTTTACTCTTGAACTGTTAATGGTGAATACTCTCCCTTGAGACACTGCCTTTACGTGGCGGAGAGATTGCATGCCCTGTTTGAAGCGGAGACCTATGCTGGCGGTAGCTTAGCTACTGGTAGGTCCAACCTTGCCAGACAGGTCAATGCTTAGGGGCCAGACGAAAGGTGTCTCAAACCACTCCATCGGTTCTAGTTGGGCATGTGGCCAATAACCCACCCCATAAAAATCAATTGTTGAGAAACCTCGTGAGATGTCTCAGAATGGATTGGAATATCTAAGACGTCACAAGCAAAGGAACATGGATATTGAATTTGGTACTTGGAACGTAAGGACACTACATAAAGTAGGTGCCCTGAAGACCTTAACCTGTTCACGCGGAAAGTTTAAATACCCCGCATTTACCACGGTTGTGTTGTGATGGCGGTAGTTTTATTTAAATGTACATTTAAATTTTGCTGTAAAATACTTTTTTTTCATAACTTTTGAACTATATGAGATATAATTATGAATTTTTCACTGAAATCCTCTTAAAAGATGGTTTTGTAATCTTACCTTATAAGATGAGCACTCTGTGTCTGACCAATGGGAGCAAGTGGATCAGAAGTTGAGTTTTGTGTGGTAGTCCTTGAAACAGCCATACATACACAACCCTGCCTCACACTCACTACACCAATAAGTTGAATCCCATCAACATAAATAGAGCCAAAACCACGTAAATTTCGTCTACTGTGACATCTTGCCACTTCCTAATCCTAGAGCGAAATTTGAGAGGATGGGCACTTTTAGAAATTTCCTGCTGAGCATATCTGTTGGTTTAATCTACAATGAGATGTACAAGAGCTATATCGAAAATGTTTTCAAATGAACTTACGACATCTAGTCCAGCAGTGTCGAACCGAGGACCATATACATTACAAAATGCTTCTATTGAAGCAGTAAATGATTCTATATTTTCCCACACATAGTTGCCGGAAACAATACCTGAATTTGCCTCTACAATTTGTTCCTGGCTTTCACCGCCACCATTGTCACTCTCATTATCACTAATCGCGGCAGTTCCCGGTGTCACCAACTGCGTATAGTCAAAGTCTACACTCTCAGTGTCCGAGCTACTATAATTGTCACTTTCATCGTCTAGAAGTGCCCTTTGTTCAGTGTCAGACAACACAACTGGTTGAAGGATTCTCCATTGCAACACTGAGGCCAGGCGTTTATTTTTAGACTCCCAGGTAGTCGCTGAAGGGATATTCAACAGAGTTGCCGCATCTTCACACACAGAAAACTTTCCACGACAGAGTAGTACAAACCTCATCGCGCTGGCGTTATTCGTTACAAAGTTATGAGCTGTAGAAATTAGGCTTACAGCCGGACGTAATATTACTCCAGACCACAACCAGGAAAATTTAAATGCCGGACATACTATTACTCCACTCGCCGGTCAGGAGTTAATACAGCTTAAGGTTACAGCTGTACAGGAGACAAGATGGATAGGAAAGGAAACATGGGTTCTAAAAAACACACTGATCTGAGCAATGGAAAGAGATGGAAGGCATGAAGCTGGAGTGGCATTTATAGTAGAAAAAGCGATGAAAAGAAACATTATTAACTTTGACCCAGTCAGTGTGAGGCTGTGTGTACTGCGCCTTAAAACTAAATTTTTCAACCTGTCTATTATCAATGCTTATGCTCCTACAGAGGATAAAGAGGAACTGATTAAAGATAGCTTTTATCAACAGCTAGAAAAGGTCTATGATGAACACCCTTTCTAATGGCATTAAGATGGTATTGGGGGATTTCAGTGCCAAGATAGGTAGGGGGGAAGTATACCAGGGCACAATCGGACAGCACAGCTTACATCATGACACTAATGATAATGGTCAAAGACTGATGGATTTTGCAGTAAGCAAAATATGGTAGTCAGTCCTACATGTTTCCCTCACAAAAATATACTTGGACATCCTCAGATGGGACAACGCATAATCTGATAGACCATACGTTGATTGACAGGAGGAATGCTTCTAGTATTATGGACGTGAGGACACACGGAGGAGCTGACTGTGGATCGGACCATCATTTGGTCAAGATAGTATCTAGATGTAGAATAAGGATCCAGAAATGTAAATACCAGCAACAAGAACCCATTATAGATGTAGGAAAATTGAAGAGATCTGATAAATTAGAAGCTTATCAGGTAACAGTTAAAGAAAAGCTGGAAGAAAGAGGTAGGGAGGATGATGACATTGAGAGGAACTGGCAACAGCTTAAACAAGGAATTACAGAAGCTGCAAAACCAAAGAGAAATGAATGGTATGACGAGGAATGTGAGATTGCCATCTGAGCCAACTACATCAGTCTCTGAAGTTGTGACGGGAATACTTCGAAAAGGGTGCACATGCATGTGGGGAGGTTAGGCCGGTTTAGGAGGGGGGCTGATTTGGGGAGACCTCGCCATCACACGGACGAGCACTCAGGCTGTTGTGACGGATCCGGTCAGTAACGTTCTCTCCGGCTGGGCACCCACTTTGAGGTGACCTCGGTTTGTATTTGTTTTCACGTTGTGGTTGCCAGTCGGGATAGGTATTGATTTTGTTGTGTTGGTGGATGGGGCAACCAACTTGTTTTGGGGTTTTTCCTGGTCCCTCCGGGTGGTTAAGGCCAGGTAGACGAATTGGAGTGTTGCTGAGAGCGAGCCGAGTCATTTTTTTTTTTCCCTCTAATATGTTTTGTTTGTGAGTTTCTTGGTTTGTAGTAGGGTAATCAGTGACCCCGTGTAACGTGTATGTATTATAATTTGTCTTAAGAAAGTATATGGTTTTGTTTCTAATTGTACATTGCCAGAAGGGAGTTACATTGCAGTGTTGCAAGGGTTGCCCCTAGTGTATTCTTCCCTTTGGGAACACCAGAAGTGGGATCCCTTCTGTATTGATCTCCTGGAGAAGGTGAGTTTGTGGGAGGGAACTTTAAGTGTTGACCAGGGTCTCCTTTGCTATCAACCAAGAGGAGTTAAGCGAAGGCATTGTTATATCTGTCCTCCACTACGAACGATGTTGGGTCACGTATTTCCATGAGTCTCCCTTTTCGGGGCACCTTGGTGCCCTTAAGACTTTAAAGATCACTTATAATTTCTATTGGCCCAAGATGAGGAATGAGGTGTGTAGATATGTCAAGACTTCTGACCTGTGTCAGCGAGCGAAGGCCACTCAGAATACTCGAATTGGGTTCCATTCTGCAATCCCATTGTCTCATCCGTTAGAGAGTCTTCACTGATTTCATGGGTCCGATGGTTAGGACCAAACGAGGAAATCAAGCCATTTTGGTCGTGTTGGATGGATTTTCTAAGTTTGTTGCTTTGTACCCGGTCCGAAACAGTAACGCAAAAACAGAGACATTTTGGAATGTCGGTACTTTCCGGCTTATGGTATCCCCGCCTCAGTGGTATCGGTCAATGCTAGTTTTCCGATGTAGAGTTTTTTGTGATTTGTGTTTTAAGTGGGAGATTAAGCAAATAAACACGACCCCTTATTATTCTCAGGGATCGCTGGCTGAGAGAGTCAAGATGAAGATCTCTCTTTGAGTTTAGCATTAAATACTGCTGTCCATGAGAGTACCCACTTTACCCTGGCTAAATTATTTTTGGGATGGGATATTAAATTACCTTTAGAAGTGAATTGGAATTTGAGCCTTGAACTGCATGAGGAAGGTCTTCCCAGTGAGTTGTTATGGACTCAAGCTTATGAGAATTTGAAAGCAGCGAATCATAGGGTTGCATGAAGGTTCAATGAATCTTGCATTCCAAATTTGTTCAAACTAGGGGATACAGTGTATCAATTGAATTTGATGAGTTCCAGAGTCCGCGAAACTTTGGCCAAATTGATGCTCAACTGGTCAAAGCCAGTGGTGATTGCAAAATTTTTTAATGCAAATGTCGTATTGTTAGTGACTTTTTATCTTGTATAGTTAAAGACAGGAACATGTTTGTCTTTCTTTGATATTAGTCATAAAGTTGTTACTAATAAAAGTTGGTATAGTTTGTTGAACAGTGAACTGTTGTTCTGTGATAGAAAATATAAGTATTATGAATTTTATTATGTGATTTTCACTTGTTACAAGGTATCTTTCCAATAATAACCTACACAAACTAAATGGGTATGTAATAGGCATTTAAGGTTTTCACAGCAGTGAGTTCAAAGGTGACTGTCCTCTGAGTTGTGCCTCTGAAATGGCGAACTTTCTACCAGACTAAACAGTGCTACAACCCAGAAGACAGACATCTTATAGTTCTGTGTATGCAGATATTCTGGGTAGTAGCACAGTGTTTTTGTGGGTACCTAGATTTTATAGCAACATATTGCCCCCTTCTGAAGTGAGGTTAGCCAAAAATCCAAATGCATGAACTGGATCATCAGGGAAGTGACTGAGTTCAAGCTCCATCTCAACAACTTGAACAAAGAGAATGGCTTATCCCTTAGCAAGTTATGGAAACTTCATATTCATGCCTTGAAGGAATAAAAGCAAGAACTCACAGGACACTTCATTTCATCTATCTGCTGGTGATCCATGTAGTGGCATTCTTTGATAGTTGACCTGATACTGCTCTAAATAACTGCATTTCTTTCATACCACTGTTTTCAATATTAACCATATGGCATCCTTCCCCTTACTCCATTTTCAACCAACTTTTCTCCCCCATAAAATAATATGCCATTTGAGGGTCTCTTTTCCTTTGTAAACTTTCCAACATACAGAAATGCACAGTCCATCACCATGGGCCTCACAACAGTACACAGTCATTGCTTAGTGTTTCCTGTGCTCCATCTCCAGGCGAGGCAATGAGGATGTGTTGGGCTTTATTGTCCTCATTGTATTCCCTTTCTATTTACAGCCAAGTCTTCGCTGCATGAACAAGGTCACAAATAAGTTGTTCCTTAGTTTGCGAGTAGGTCAATTTAGTCCTTAAATCTTCTATATTAGAAAATAATTTATCTCCCAAAAAAAAGACTTTTGTTCACTGTTCTGTGACTTATGCCATAACTTTTAGCCATCCTGTCACCTGTATCAGTTTGGTTTGTGGGTGATGTAATTTTAACTACATGGGGTTTCAGAATATTCCATAGTTCATACAAAAATTCCACTCTACTTGCAGATGGGTGTGATGTGCCACCCTCTCTTGTCTTTCCAGCACAATTCTGTGATACTGATAGACCTTCTACTAACATCCCATTTCCTTCTTTTCAGGGCCCTGGGGCCAAAATGTCAGGCATTCCATATGTTCTGCCAAACATTGTCACAGTAAGCAATTTTCTTGTTTTAAAAAATAGGGTAGTATATGTAAAGTATCTTAATTATCCATGTACAGTTTGTGACCAACATCCTCCACTTCTTCCAAGCTATGTAAATGCACCATTTAAAAGTGTCAGATCAGCAGTTCTATCTCTACACTACTTTGCTATGTAAGCCCTCATGTTGCATATGTACCTCAAAGAAGAGCAGAGATTATAGATTATATGTCAAATATCCTGTGCTTCTGTGTATTGAGAATTTAGATACAGGCACTTCCTAGCTTCCACAGACAATCCTAATTCTGCTCCTTGTATGTGGTGGGAGTGGCAGCTGAATTATCAGCATAATTCTAAATAAGAAAAACTAGGTTTTTAATAATTAATTTAGACAATAACTATGTTTGGTATTGTTCACTATGCACCACTACCTCTTAATTGAAATCCTCTTTTTGTGCCCTGTTTAGAAAATCAACATTGGAAAACTTCCATCTCTTCTCCTATGGTACCCTGTGGTGGCATTCTGCTAGTTGTTTGTAGGGTGTAATACTCATGGTAGTACATATTTGATTCCTCCATTAATTATGTGAATAAGAACTCTATGAAAATGAGTTTGGAGTGTTCTATGGGAAAAGAATCACCCTTTGTTATCAGGTGCTGCATTATTTTGCCAACATACCACTGGATCCTGTAAATTCTTGTTCCTGTCTAATACTGCTTCTGTTCACCATATACCATCATCTGCAAGCTACTCAAATCAGCTTTCTTTTGAATAAAAAAGATATATTCCAAGCAGCTGGCTTCACATTTACATTGCATCTATCATAAATCCTGGTCTAGATACATTCCTTACCACATTTTATTCCCTGAAATGGGGATGTGTCAAGGGCCCTGCTATTTATTTATTTCTTGAAAATAAATGTTGATATGTGAATGAGCAAACTAATGAAAATTTAGAGCAGGCACCTCACCATGATAGTATACCACACCAATGCTAAAGGTACAATGATATGAACTACAAAATAAAAAAAGGGCAGAGATTAGAATTCAAGAAAATGACATGAAGTTTTACAACTTTTGTTTCAGGTAAACAAAATTGTACATGAAAATTATGAACTATATTACTTTACTGCAATGCATCCCTAAATGGACCTTGTGTTTGTGTGTATCTTTGAAACTGCACTGTAAAATAATGTTATATTCAGATATAAATACAGTAAGAAACGCAAGGGAAGGTCCTGGGAACTGTTGAGAAGTATATCATGGTGGACTGACTGGACTCTGCAATATGTGAAATAGGAAGAATAATAAGGGCATAAGTAATACTAATTATAGACCAAAAATGACATAGGGCAAAGGCACCCACTGACCAGGCTCATAAGGAATATACTCCCAAATACTTCAGAACGTGTATTTGACGGTACTCGAAACATCCTGGAATCATTCATCACAAAGGTGTTCTTTTGATTTTCGTCGATTCGCCTTTCTGGAATGTCTGTATATCGTGCTGCTGCAAATGAGGGGGTTCTCTTTCAGTTGAAAGGCAGATAGACAGCACGTACCACAGATAATACCAGCGCAATACAATAACGGTGTTATAAAAATTTGTTTCCTGGCATAATAATGTAGATTACATATTACAGACCAACAGTTTATTTATCTTATTTTGAGCATCTGACTCTAACCATTCCCAAACGTGAGCCCCGAAAAATTAAAAATTAACTGGAACACTAAAGCCATACATTTCCAGACTTAGAAATGTTATATATTCTAGACTGTAGCTCTATAAAGATCCAGTAATGTTACAATTCGTAGTTTAGATATCCTTGGTGTATGTAATTGGAAATCTGTGACAGCTGTGTATTCGGCACACTGTTATTGGTGTTCTTATCGGTTTTTGAATCACGTGCAGCGATTGCAGATTGCTAGTACATTATTAACCTAACTGCAAAACATTGTATACGAAAATGATAATATAAAATCAAAGTCATGATTGTACATAATGTATTTTCAATTTAATGTTTTTGGGTACAATAATACTTCACAGCTGTTTTCGTATAATTGACATGACAACGCCCGACTTGCACGGCTAAGAGTATATTGCCAGATGTGAAGCAGACGTTAAGGATATTAATTGTGTCGTCGAAGTTTGTTGCATTAGTTTCTAACAACTGGGGAAGAATAGATGCAATGGCAGCTCAGGTAAGACTAGAACTATTGCCTAAAATCGGAGAAATATCTCCCCGCAACAGTACAAAAAGTTTGAATCATGATATAAAGGTTAAGGCAGTACTAAATAATATCTCGTATCTCAATAGATTTTCCCTCGAATCGACCAAAAGTTCTCAGCTTTTATAAATACGTGGAAGTAATATTGATGATCTCTTGTGCAATTGTATTTGTTGGAATGTTGTAGGTAAATGTAAATCACTGCCAACTTTGTAATTTGTAACTGTATTAGAAACAAGTATTGTGTTTGGGCTGTGACATGTTCTACTTCTTGGCTTAGGCTTGTGAAGGGTATGTTGTATTCTGTGGAGTAATATCCAATTGCCTGTATTACCTAAATTTGGTTTTTAGGTTCATGAGTTCAAAGTGGCAATGACCTGCAGTGGTTGTTCTTCAGCAGTAGAAAAAGTTCTTGGGAAACTAAAAGGTAGGATATGTAGGAAATACAATATTAGATTAATCCCAGTAGTATGTTTATCCCCAGAGTCCAGATTAACTGGAGTAGCCTGTGTTCCAGTCTTGTATTATGTTGAAGGGCATTTCATTGTATTCGATTAAGGTTTCAGTTTCTAAAGGTTTCTCAGAAGCTCCACAGTGTTATAATTTTTTGCAATTCTTTGTACTCAAAATTGACATTGCAAAATAGAGTAAAAGTTTAAACTTTACCTCGGGATATGTTTTTCAGTCAGATATTTTCAGTAATGCATGTTTACGGCCAAATTAAATTATATAACAGTAGTGACAGACAGCTGAAAGTTCCAGTGGGATCTCTATATTCTTGCCTTTTTGCAATAAAGTGTTATCTAGCTCGGATATGGACTTTTTACACATGGCATGAACTGGGATAGCTCATTCTTGTGACTAGCTATAGGCTGGGTGACTGGGGTTTGATCCCTGATGGGGGCAGAGGATTTTTCCTTTGGCCTCTGCGTCCAAACCGGCTCTGGGGTCCATCCAGCATCCTATCCAATGGGTTGCCAGGGTCCTTTTCTGGTGGTAAATTGCTGTCGTGGCATGATGTTGACCACTCACCCCTATCTAGTGCTAAGGTCAATAATGAGTAGGAGCTATACCCCCTCTCCCCCCAAATGACCTACATGGTATCTAGCAGGACTGCTTTACTTTCTTTACTTTTCATGAGATTTGAGTTTCTCATGGTGGCGAGTGTGAAGATGGTTATCTTCTGAGTTGTTGGACTGTGTAGTCTGGTAAAAGTTTCAGAGATGCCTGCTGCCTCCATCATCAGGGCCCTTGGATGTTCATTGTGTTAAGTGATCTCATTTGATGCTTGAAACATTTACACCCAATAGAAAGACTGTATAATTTTTAAACAAGCAACACACTTTATGGGCCCATCCCTATTTGTCTTTTGCAGTTTTCCTACAGGGGTAGGCAACTTGTATGAGTGGGTCATTGTTGCTCATTGGGAACCCTTCATTACAGTTGTTGTAGCTCATTGTTGAAAAACAGTGGAAATAGATAGTTGTAACATTGTGCATGTTGTGACATGATGAACGAACACCTTTGAAATGTCAGTGTATTACAAAGAGTACACCTGTCCAGTCTTGTGATAATCATCTCTGAACAGCCTGAGGAAAATATAAAAAAAACTCAGGATGGTAGGTCTCAGAAGAATTTAAAAAATGCCCTTGAATGAAACTAGTTATGCTGTTGCATAGTTATTAATGAAGGAAGTATCAACAACATAAATTACATCAAACTGGAACATAATTTTGTAGTGTATTTTAAAAACTCATATGAAATTAATTTTTAAGAAAGTCAGCAACTTTTGTTTATTTAAGATGAAAATAAAACATTCTCTATGTACAATTTAATATGAACTTTTGGGAGTGTTAAAATGGTATGCTTCTGAGTTTTTTTTTAAGGAAGCGACATATCTAATGTTTATTTGTAGGTTTAGCCCCAAGTTTTCATATTCTGTGTAGAATATTTAGAAGAGAAGAGCAAATCACACTTTAAATTAAATGATAGAATTTATTTTTCTGAAATTGTGAAAGATATCTGTAACTTGTCAGTGGTCTGACATTACTTTTAAAACTGCACCCTGTTCCTAAAGGTGTGTGACAAATGTCTAATATTATTATGGATGTGTTTTATTTTAACTGTGCCAGTTATCTCAATTAAAAGATATGCATTATTCTTCAGATGGAAAGAAGTGGTAGCCCTTTGGATAATGCTGATGTGTGTCACTAGTGATAAGGCTTGAATGTTAGTCTGTGCAATGAATGTTATTTAAATAAAATTCTCCATATCTATAACTGTAGTTTTGTTGCAATACAAGGTCTTATCTCAGTTTTTTCAAAGGAGTAGAGAGGTAGTTACCATGAACTGAGAGATTAATTTTTTTCTGTGATTGGCCATGACTGTCCTAGGAAACTTGCTGACTAACTCTCTGTGTGATAATGAAATCCAAAGGTTCAATGCTTCTGATATCAAAAACTGATACTGGGTACAATTCTGAGTACGAAGATGTCTGTCTTCTGGGTTGTAGAACTGTGTAGTCTGGTAGAAGTTTACCAATGTTTCAGAGATCCTTGCTGCCTCCATCATCAGAGCAATGAATAAACCATGTTTGTTGAATCAGTTTCATATAGGAACCAGTCAAGGCAAAGCCTAGGCAGGACCTGTGGAGAGTAGAGTCAGGATCGGGCAAGGACCTGGGAGCCAATAGGAGAGAGGGGCATGCCTCAGCCTGGCCAGCAGGAGGGGGGAATGTCAGGAAAGAGGGAGAGGTCCATGATAGTAGCCCGTATAAGGGCCTCTCGGGATCTTGCGGGTGGATCACTGGACGTAAAGGTGGTGGGTGATGTGGCCAGGGCTGGGTGGTGACCTGAAAAGTACAGTGTAGTGGCTTATTGGCCAAGTTTGATACAGCATTGCCAGCCGTCACCTGTCACTAAGCCATTTCTCAGTCCTTTTCAGGACACCACTTGGCCTTGGCCACATCCACCAACCTTCCATACGTCTGGTGATCTATCACTCTCCAACAGGCGTCATGACAACAATTTTCTATCCTGAATTAAAAAAAATTGAATATTAGGGTGATAAACTTGGGTTAGTTTCTTGCTCTCAGACACAAAGATTTGTTATTTGCAAACATTTTATTTTATGTTTAGAAAGGACACTCATAATTATTATTTTTTATGAATATTAAAATAATATGTTATTCACATGATTGCAATGTCTACATTTTGGAGTAATGTACTACCCCCATGTTAATTCATGAAGATGGAGACAGTATGTTTTTCGGAATTTTTGATATCTCACAACAACATTCTACGATTGTTACATTTTTTGTATTTTCAAGGCCAAGGTGTGGAAAAGGTTGACATCTCACTTGAAGATCAAACCGTGCTTGTTACTTCAACATTACCAGCAGATCAGCTACTGGAAACCATCAAGAAGACTGGAAAAACAACTTCCTATGTTGGAGCAAAACAATAACCAAATGGATCGCTTTACAAAGCAACATTCCTGATTTTAAAATTTAATATTTTATTGGCAATATATGTTTTCAATCTTCAGTTTGTGACATTAGATTGGCATTAAATTTGTACTGTATAATATTTAACAATTTAACAATGTAGGACTGGCAGCTTTTAATCTGAAATTTATTAGTCATGTATTTTGATTTATAGATTGATAAGCATATATATTTATGAGAAATTTATAATTAACTATTATAAGATTTTTCCTTATAACTATAATTTATAGTTGGAAAATATTTTGTTTATACTGACTTAAACAAAGTATGTGTATATATAAGACACATATTAATTATGTCACATTTCGGCAATGAAAACGTAGAAAACTCTCGTTACTGTCTTACTTTTTCTTTAGGCAGCTTCTCTAAGCGGTTGGTAACTTGGGGTTTGGTGTGTTAAAGATGATCATACTGCAGTACTAGATCATGCGTGACTTGTTTATCTGCAGATGAATCATATGAATAGGGTTGGAAAATGTTGACTGTTTCTTTGTAATGTTATAGAACTAGCTTCCAAATGTTTCTAAGTTTTACTGCAGTGTGAGGCAAGTTAATATAGTTTTTTAATTAGCAGAACAATATTGTGAACAAATCAAAATATATGTTGTTACGTAAGTCTTCTTTTGCCTGTACAATTCAGATAGCTAATTACGTATGTCTTTGTTTTGGAAAAATTCAGAGGTTGTACAAAAGCATGAGAATTAATTTCTATGGGTATAAATGTGTATATTGATCATGGAATATTCCTCCATTGTAAGTCATAATTTTTCACTAGTTTCTGTTGTATTTGTTCAGCACTGAATGTAAAGGACACCACATACTTTTGGAGAAATAGCATTTTCATGTAAACTGTACAGAAATGTATTACACTTGTCTCATTTATTGGAAATGTTGTTAACTCTCTCACAGTCCTATTTAGATAATTGCCATTAGACATTATCATTTTGTTTGACAAAAACATGGTTGTGGGATGTGAAGCTGTTGATCTCTGTGGTGGTCACCGATGTTTTGGAGGAGCTTATCACCTAGTACATCTTCAGGATGGAAGATGGAAAGTGGAAGTAGTATATTTATATGTAAACATTGGTAGCTACCTGCAAGACTATGCGTTGTCACAACTCGGAAGACCAATTTTTATTTTTGCTGTCACTTGTTAACACTAACAGGAGCTGTGATGTAATTAAACACAAGTCTCCTGAAGCCGTATGGGCATATCTTAGTCTGCACAGCATAAAGTAAAGGGCCATGGGTGGTAATTCCAGTGGTAGGTGAATAAAGTCACAGCTCACCAATGTTGCAGGACTCGTAGTTAGGTTTCCAATTGTCACTGATTAACCAAAGAGTAACTAATCTGTATTCTTTCCTGAGATTGGGTCATAGCAACCAGCATAGACAAGAATGTTTCTGTGTCTGAATTCTCTCTCATACCCTCTAGTGGCAGGCATTTTTTTATTTTTCGAAAATTTTCAAATTTTTCAAAATGTCTTTCAAAATTCTCCCCACCTGATGCCTAGCAGAACCGGTCGCTGACGGACTGTTTCTGATATACTGTGACTGGGACGAACGCGATCTGTGCCTCACACGATCTCTGACGTGCGATCTCTGAAAAGCCCAGTTGCGGCAGACAACGTAAGGCACAGACCGAGACGGGGAGAGACACGGTCGTTCACACACCGAGTCCTGCAGAGACTGGTTGCTGCAGACACCGAGGCAGACAGCAACCGGGTGAGATAGAGGCCGAGTCCGGCAGAGACAGGATGTGGCATTCACCGAGACTGCATGCATCTCTTGAGACCTTTGAAAAAAATTTGAAAATTTTCAAAATTTTCGAAAAACCAAAAAATGCTGGAAATTGTCTGAAAAGCGCACAAAATCAAATTTTTGAAAAAATTTGAAAGTGGAATTTTTCAAAACATTTTGCTTTTGTGCGCTTTTTGGACAATTTCCAGTGTTTTTTTATTTTTCAAAAATTTTGAAATTTTATTCAAAACTCCCACCAAGAGATGCATGCCAGCCTCGGCGAATGCCTCACCCTGTCTCTGCCGGACTCGGCCTCGATCCTTTCCGATTGCTGACTGCCTCGGTTTCTGCACAACCGGCCTATGCAGGGCTCGATGTGTGGCCGACCGTGTCCCTGCCCGTCCGGTATCTGCCTTACGTATTGCATCCCGCACCACGGCTTATAGAAGACGGCGATCGGTTCTGCATGGCATCAGGTGGGGTGAAATTTGAAAGAAATTTTGAAATTTTTTCAAAATTTTCGAAAAATCAAAAAACGCTTGAAATTGTCCAAAAAGCGCACAAAAACAAAATTTTTTGAAAAATTCCTCTTTCAAATTTCTTTCAAAATTATTGGGTTTTGTGCGCTTTTCAGACAATTTCCAGCGTTTTTTGATTTTTCGAAAATTTTGAAAAATTTCAATATTTTTCCTAAACTTTCCGCAAGAGATGCCTGCGAAACTCGGTGAATGCCTCATCCTGTCTCTGCAAGACTCGTCCTCCATCTTACCAGTTTGTCGAATCCCTCGGTGTCTGCAAAAACCGACCTCTGCAGGACTCGTTCTCCGGTGGTGAGCGTCAGCCTTACGTGTTGCACATGGCCTTCTCAGAGACGTCACGTCACAGCTGGCATACAGAGACCGGACCGTGCAGAGCAAGTCAGGCACAGACCGAATTCGTTAGACAACACAGTTCATCAGAAACAGTCCGTGAGAGACAGGTTCTGCAAGGCATCAGGTCGTGAAGTTTTGAAAAATTCCACCTTCAAAATTTTTTCCGAAATTTTCAAAGAATTTTGGTTTTGTGCGCTTTTCAGACAATTTCCAGCGTTTTTTGATTTTTCGAAAGTTTTGAAAAATGTCAATATTTTCCTAAACTTTCCGCAAGAGATGCCTGCTAAACTCGGGGAATGCCTCATCCTGTCTCTGCAAGACTCGTCCTCCATCTTACCAGTTTCCCGAATCCTTCGGTATCTGCAACAACCCACCTCTGCAGCACTCGGTCTCCGGTGGTGAGCGTCAGCCTTACGTGGTGCACACGGCCTTCCCAGAGACGTCACTTCATAGTTGTCATACAGAGACCGGACCGTGAAGAGCAAGTCAGGCACAGACCGAATTCGTTAGACAGCACAGTTCATCAGAAACAGTCCGAGAGAGACTGGTTCTGCAAGGCATCAGTTCGTGAAGTTTTGAAAAATTCCACCATGAAAATGGTTTCCGAAATTTTCAAAATATTTTGGTTTTGTGAGCTTTTCAGACAATTTCCAGCGTTTTTTAATTTTTCGAAAATTTTCAATATTTTTCCTAATTTTTCGGCAAGAAATGCCTGGAGAAACTCGTTGAATGCCTCTTCCTCTCTCTGCAAGACTCGTCCTCCACTTCATCAGGTTGCCAAATCCCTCGGTGTCTGCAACAACCGACCCCTGCAGGACTCGGTCTCCGGTGGTGAGCGTCAGCCTTACGTGTTGCACATGTCTTCTAAGAGACGGCACGTCATAGCTGTCATACAGAGACCGGATCGTGCAGAGCACGTCAGGCACACACCGAATTCGTCAGATACACAGCACATCAGAAACAGTCCGAGAGAGACAGGTTCTGCAAGGCATCAGGTCGTGAAATTTTGAAAAATTCCACCTTGAAATTTTTTTCCGATATTTTAAAAAAAATGATTTTGTGCGCTTTTCAGACAATTTCCAGCGTTTTTTGATTTTTCGAAAGTTTTGAAAAATTTCAATATTTTTCCTAAACTTTCCGCAAGAGATGCCTGCGAAACTCGGTGAATGCCTCATCCTGTCTCTGCAAGACTCGTCCTCCATCTTACCAATTTGCCGAATCCTCGGTGTCTGCAACAACCGACCTCTGCAGGACTCGGTCTCCAGTGGTGAGCGTCTGCCTTACGTGTTGCACATGTTCTTCTCAGAGAGGTCACGTCATAGCTGTCATACAGAGACCGGACCGTGCAGAGCATGTCAGGCACAGACCGAATACGTTAGACAACACAGTTCATCAGAAACAGTCCGTGAGAGACAGGTTCTGCAAGCATCAGATCGTGAAGTTTTGAAAAATTCCACCATGAAAATTTTTTCCGAAATTTTCAAATTTTTTTGGTTGTGTGTGCTTTTCAGACAATTTCCAGCGTTTTTTGATTTTTCGAAAATTTTGAAAATTTTTAATAATTTTCCTAATCTTTCCGCAACAGATGCATGCGAAACCCGGTGAAAGCCACATCCTGTCTCTGCAAGACTCGTCCTCCATCACATCAGGTTGCCGATCCCTCGGTTTCTGCAACAACCGACCTCTGCAGGACTCATTCTCCGGTGGTGTGCGTCTGCCTTACGTGTTGCACATGGCCTTCTCAGAGACGTCACGTCATAGCTGTCATACAGAGACCGGACCGTGCAGAGGAAGTCAGGCACAGACCAAATTCATTAGACAACACAGTTCATCAGAAACAGTCCGTGAGAGACAGGTTCTGCAAGGCATTAGGTTGTGAAATTTTGAAATATTCCACCTTGAAAATTTTTTCCCGAAATTATTCAAAAAAATTTGGTTTTGTGCGCTTTTCAGATAATTTCCAGCGTTTTTTTGTTTTCTCGAAAATTTTCAAAATTTCAATATTTATCCTAAAGTTTCCGCAGAGATGCCTGCGAAACTCGGTGAATGCCTCGTCCTGTCTCTGCAAGACTCGTCCTCCATCACATCAGCTTGCCAAATCCCTCGGTGTCTGCTACAACCGACCTCTGCAGGACTCGGTCTCCGGTGGTGAGCATCTGCCTTACGTGTAGCACATGTTCTTCTCAGAGAGGTCACGTCATAGCTGTCATACAGAGACCGGACCGTGCAGAGCAAGTCAGGCACAGACCGAATTCGTCAGACAACACCGTACATCAGAAACAGTCCGAGAGAGACAGGTTCTGCAAGGCATCATGTCGTGAAATTTTGAAAAATTCCACCTTGAAAATTTTTTTCCGAAATTTTCCAAAAAATTTGGTTTTGTGCGCTTTTCAGACAATTTCCAGCGTTTTTTGATTTTTCGAAAGTTTTGAAAAATTTCAATATTTTTCCTAAACATTCCGCAAGAGATGCCTGCTAAACTCGGGGAATGCCTCATCCTGTCTCTGCAAGACTCGTCCTCCATCTTACCAGTTTGCCGAATCCTTCGGTATCTTCAACAAACCACCTCTGCAGCACTCGGTCTCCGGTGGTGAGCGTCAGCCTTACGTGTTGCACATGTCTTCTAAGAGACGGCACGTCATAGCTGTCATACAGAGACCGGATCGTGCAGAGCACGTCAAGCACAAACCGAATTCGTCAGATACACAGCACATCAGAAACAGTCCGAGAGAGACAGGTTCTGCAAGGCATCAGGTCGTGAAATTTTGAAAAATTCTACCTTGAAAATGTTTTCCGAAATTTTAATTTTTTTTTTTGGTTTTGTGCGCTTTTCACACAATTTCCATCGTTTTTTTATTTTTCGAAAGTTTTGAAAAATTTCAATATTTTTCCTAAACTTTCCGCAAGAGATGCCTGCGAAACTCGGTGAATGCCTCATCCTGTCTCTGCAAGACTCGTCCTACATCTTACCAGTTTGTCGAATCCTTCGGTGTCTGCAACAACCCCCCTCTGCAGGACTCGTTCTCCGGTGGTGAGCGTCAGCCTTACGTGGTGCACACGGCCTTCCCAGAGACGTCACTTCATAGCTGTCGTACAGAGACCGGACCGTGAAGAGCAAGTCAGGCACAGACCGAATTCGTTAGACAGCACAGTTCATCAGAAACAGTCCGAGAGAGACAGGTTCTGCCAAGCATCAGGTCGTGAAATTTTCAAAAATTCCACCTTGAAATTTTTTTCCGAAATTTTATAATTTTTTTGGTTTCGTGCGCTTTTCAGACAATTTCTATCGTTTTTTAATTTTTCGAAAATTTTCAAATTTTCAATATTTTTTCTAATATTTCGGCAAGAAATGCCTGCGAAACTCGTTGAATGCCTCTTCCTCTGTCTGCAAGACTCGTCCTCCATCTCATCAGGTTGCCAAATCCCTCGGTGTCTGCAACAACCGACCCCTGCAGGACTCGGTCTCCGGTGGTGAGCGTCAGCCTTACGTGTTGCACATGTTTTCTAAGAGACGTCACGTCATAGCTGCCATACAGAGACCGGACCGTGCAGAGCACGTCAGGCGCAGACCAAATTCGTTAGACAACACAGTTCATCAGAAACAGACCGAGAGAGACGGGTTCTGCAAGGCATCAGTTCGTGAAGTTTTGAAAAATTCCACCATGAAAATGGTTTCCGAAATTTTCAAAATATTTTGGTTTTGTGAGCTTTTCAGACAATTTCCAGCGTTTTTTAATTTTTCGAAAATTTTCAATATTTTTCCTAATTTTTCGGCAAGAAATGCCTGGAGAAACTCGTTGAATGCCTCTTCCTCTCTCTGCAAGACTCGTCCTCCACTTCATCAGGTTGCCAAATCCCTCGGTGTCTGCAACAACCGACCCCTGCAGGACTCGGTCTCCGGTGGTGAGCGTCAGCCTTACGTGTTGCACATGTCTTCTAAGAGACGGCACGTCATAGCTGTCATACAGAGACCGGATCGTGCAGAGCACGTCAAGCACACACCGAATTCGTTAGATACACAGCACATCAGAAACAGTCCGAGAGAGACAGGTTCTGCAAGGCATCAGGTCGTGAAATTTTGAAAAATTCCACCTTGAAATTTTTTTCCGATATTTTAAAAAAAAATGATTTTGTGCGCTTTTCAGACAATTTCCAGCGTTTTTTGATTTTTCGAAAGTTTTGAAAAAATTCAATATTTTTCCTAAACATTCCGCAAGAGATGCCTGCTAAACTCGGGGAATGCCTCATCCTGTCTCTGCAAGACTCGTCCTCCATCTTACCAGTTTGCCGAATCCTTCGGTATCTTCAACAAACCACCTCTGCAGCACTCGGTCTCCGGTGGTGAGCGTCAGCCTTACGTGTTGCACACGGCCTTCCCAGAGACGTCATTTCATAGCTGTCATACAGAAACCGGACCGTGAAGAGCAAGTCAGGCACAGACCAAATTCGTTAGACAACACAGTTCGTCAGAAACAGTCCGAGAGAGACTGGTTCTGCAAGGCATCAGTTCGTGAAGTTTTGAAAAATTCCACCATGAAAATGTTTCCGAAATTTTCAAAATTTTTTGGTTTTGTGCGCTTTTTGGACAATTTCCAGCATATTTCGATTTTTTTTGTAATTTTCGAAATTTTTCACATGGGCCCATTCTGCCACTTTCACAAATAGTCCCACGCTGGACGTCGTCTTTGAAGTGCATCGTCTCCGACGCACTCGGTTACAGCGAGACCCGGCCTATGTAAGAGTGTCTCCAACGGGCCGTCTATACACAGACCCCTTACAGCATAACCCGGATGTGGCACAGACCGAGCCCGTTGGCAGACGTGTGGCGCAGAAAACGTGACACAGAGACGGAGTCTTACATTGACTGAGACAGGCAGAGACAGTGTCTTGCACAGACCGCTTGAGTCATAATTTGAGAAGACAGCGTGTCTGTCTGAATCCGCATTTGCTACAGACCGGTTCTGGTGTGTATCAGGTGGGTACAATTTTGAAAAGAATTTTCAAATTTTTCAAAATTATCGAAAAATCAAAAAATGCAGGAAATTGTCTGATTCGCGCACAAAACGAAAAATTTTCGAAAAAATTGATAAAAATTTTGAAGTCAAAATTTTTAAAAATTTTGAGTTTTGTGCGCTTTTTGGACAATTTCCAGCATATTTCGATTTTTTTGAAATTTTCAAAATTTCGAAATTTTTCACGTGCCCATCCTGCCACTTTCACAAACAGTCCCACGCTGGACGTCGTCTTTGAAGAGCATCGTCTCCGACGCACTCGGTTACAGCGAGACCCGGCCTATGTAAGAGCCTGTCTCCTTCGGGCCGTCTATACACAGACCCCTTACAGCAAAATCCGGATGTGGCACAGACCGAGCCCGTTGGCGGTCGTATGGCGCAGAGAACGTTACACAGAGACGGAGCCTTACATTGACTGAGACAGGCAGAGACCGTGTCTTGCACAGACCGCTTGAGTCATAGTATGAGAAGACAGCGTGTCAGTCAGAACTCGCATTTGCTGCAGACCGGTTCTGGTGTGTACAGGTGGGCACAATTTTGACAAAAAATTTCAAATTTTTCAAAATTATCGAAAAATCAAAAAATGCAGGAAATTGTCTGATTCGCGCACAAAACCGAAAATTTTCGAAAAAATTGATAAAAATTTTGAACTCAAAATTTTTCAAACATTTTGTGTTTTGTGCGATTTTTGGACAATTTCCAGCATATTTCGATTTTTTTGAAATTTTCAAAATTTCGAAATTCTTCACATGTGCCCTTCCTGCCACTTTCACAAACAGTCGCACGCTGGACGTCGTCTTTGAAGAGCATCGTCTCCGACGCACTCGGTTGCAGCGAGACCCGGGCTATGTAAGAGCCTCTCTCAATCGGGCCGTCTATACACAGACCCCTTACAGCAAAATCCGGATGTGGCACAGACCGAGCCCGTTGGCGGTCGTATGGCGCAGAGAACGTGACACAGAGACGGAGTCTTACATTGACTGAGACAGGCAGAGACCGTGTCTTGCACAGACCGCTTGAGTCATAGTCTGAGAAGACAGTGTCTGTCAGAATCCGCATTTGCTGCAGACCGGTTCTGTTGTGTACAGGTGGGTAGAATTTTGACAAAAATTTTCAAATTTTTCAAAATTATCGAAAAATCAAAAAATGCAGGAAATTGTCTGATTCGCGCACAAAACCGAAAATTTTCCAAAAAATATATAAAAATTTTGAAGTCAAAATTTTTCAAAAATTTTGAGTTTTGTGCGCTTTTTGGACAATTTCCAGCATATTTCGATTTTTTTGAAATTTTTCACGTGCCCATCCTGCCACTTTCACAAACAGTCCCACGCTGGACGTCGTCTTTGAAGAGCATCGTCTCCGACGCACTCGGTTACAGCGAGACCCGGCCTATGAAAGAGCCTGTCTCCAACGGGCAGTCTATACACAGACCCCTTACAGGAAAACCGGGATGTGGCACAACGCGGAGCCCGTTGGCGGCCGTATTGCGCAGAGAACCTGACACAGAGACGGAGTCTTACAGTGACTGAGACAGGCAGAGACCGTGTCTTGCACAGACCGCTTGAGTCATAGTATGAGAAGACAGCGTGTCAGTCAGAATCCGCATTTGCTGCAGACCGGTTCTGGTGTGTACAGGTGGACACAATTTTGAAAAAAAATTTCAAATTTTTCAAAATTATAGAAAAATCAGAAAATGCAGGAAATTGTCTGATTCGCGCACAAAACCGAAAATTTTCCCAAAAATTGATAAAAATTTTGAAGTCAAAATTCTTGAAAAATTTTGAGTTTTGTGCGCTTTTTGGACAATTTCCAGCATATTTTGATTTTTTTTGAAATTTCCAAAATTTCGAAATTTTTCACGTGCCCATCCTGCCACTTTCACAAACAGTCCCACGGTGGACGTCGTCTTTGAAGAGCATCGTCACCGACGCACTAGGTTACAGCGAGACCCGGCCTATGTAAGAGCCTGTCTCCATCGGGCCGTCTATAAACAGACCCCTTACAGCAAAATCCGGATGTGGCAAAGACCGAGCCCGTTGGCGGTCGTATGGCGCAGAGAACGTTACACGGAGACGGAGTCTTACATTGACTGAGACAGGCAGAGACCGTGTCTTGCACAGACCGCTTGAGTCATAGTCTGAGAAGACAGTGTCTGTCAGAATCCGCATTTGCTGCAGACCGGTTCTGTTGTGTACAGGTGGGTAGAATTTTGACAAAAATTTTCAAATTTTTCAAAATTATCGAAAAATCAAAAAATGCAGGAAATTGTCTGATTCGCGAACAAAACCGAAAATTTTCCAAAAAATAGATAAAAATTTTGAAGTCAAAATTTTTCAAAAATTTTGAGTTTTGTGCGCTTTTTAGGACAATTTCCAGCATATTTCGATTTTTTTGAAATTTTCAAAATTTCGAAATTTTTCACGTGCCCATCCTGCCACTTTCACAAACAGTCCCACGCAGGACGTCGTCTTTGAATGCATCGTCTCCGACGCACTCGGTTACAGCGAGACCTGGAATATGTAAGAGCCTGTCTCCATCGGGCCGTCTATACACAGACCCCTTACAGCAAAATCCGAATGTGGCACAGGCCGAGCTCGTTGGCGGTCGTATGGCGCAGAGAACGTGACACAGACGGAGTCTTACATTGACTGAGACAGGCAGAGACCGTGTCTTGCACAGACCGCTTGAGTCATAGTCTGAGAAGACAGCGTGTCTGTCAGAATCCGCATTTGCTGCAGACCGGTTCTGGTGTGTACAGGTGGGTACAATTTTGAAAAAAAAATTTAAATTTTTCAAAATTATCGAAAACTCAAAAAATGCAGGAAATTGTCTTATTCGCGCACAAAACCGAAAATTTTCCAAAAAATTGATAAAAATTTTGAAGTCAAAATTTTTCGAAATTTTTGAGTTTTGTGCGCTTTTTGGACAATTTCCAGCATATTTCGATTTTTTTGAAATTTTCAAAATTTCGAAATTTTTCACGTGCCCATCCTGCCACTTTCACAAACAGTCGCACGCTGGACGTCGTCTTTGAAGAGCATCGTCTCCGACGCACTCGGTTACAGCGAGACCCGGCCTATGTAAGAGCCTGTCTCCTTCGGGCCGTCTATACACAGACCCCTTACAGCAAAATCCGGATGTGGCACAGACCGAGCCCGTTGGCGGTCGTATGGCGCAGAGAACGTTACACAGAGACGGAGCCTTACATTGACTGAGACAGGCAGAGACCGTGTCTTGCACAGACCGCTTGAGTCATAGTATGAGAAGACAGCGTGTCAGTCAGAACTCGCATTTGCTGCAGACCGGTTCTGGTGTGTACAGGTGGGCACAATTTTGACAAAAAATTTCAAATTTTTCAAAATTATCGAAAAATCAAAAAATGCAGGAAATTGTCTGATTCGCGCACAAAACCGAAAATTTCCCAAAAAATTGATAAAAATTTTGAACTCAAAATTTTTCAAACATTTTGTGTTTTGTGCGATTTTTGGACAATTTCCAGCATATTTCGATTTTTTTGAAATTTTCAAAATTTCGAAATTCTTCACATGTGCCCTTCCTGCCACTTTCACAAACAGTCGCACGCTGGACGTCGTCTTTGAAGAGCATCGTCTCCGACGCACTCGGTAACAGCGAGACCCGGCCTATGAAAGAGCCTGTCTCCAACGGGCAGTCTATACACAGACCCCTTACAGCAAAACCCGGATGTGGCACAACCCGGAGCCCGTTGGCGGCCGTATTGCGCAGAGAACGTGACACAGAGACGGAGTCTTACAGTGACTGAGACAGGCAGAAACCGTGTCTTGCACAGACCGCTTGAGTCATAGTCTGAGAAGACAGCGTGTCTGTCAGAATCCGCATTTGCTGCAGACCGGTTCTGGTGTGTACAGGTGGACACAATTTTGAAAAAAAATTTCAAATTTTTCAAAATTATCGAAAAATCAGAAAATGCAGGAAATTGTCTGATTCGCGCACAAAACCGAAAATTTTCCCAAAAATTGATAAAAATTTTGAAGTCAAAATTTTTGAAAAATTTTGAGTTTTGTGCGCTTTTTGGACAATTTCCAGCATATTTTGATTTTTTTTGAAATTTCCAAAATTTCGAAATTTTTCACGTGCCCATCCTGCCACTTTCACAAACAGTCCCACGGTGGACGTCGTCTTTGAAGAGCATCGTCACCGACGCACTAGGTTACAGCGAGACCCGGCCTATGTAAGAGCCTGTCTCCATCGGGCCGTCTATAAACAGACCCCTTACAGCAAAATCCGGATGTGGCAAAGACCGAGCCCGTTGGCGGTCGTATGGCGCAGAGAACGTTACACGGAGACGGAGTCTTACATTGACTGAGACAGGCAGAGACCGTGTCTTGCACAGACCGCTTGAGTCATAGTCTGAGAACACAGCGTGTCTGTAAGAATCCGCATTTGCTGCAGACTGGTTCTGGTGTGTACAGGTGGGTACAATTTTGACAAAAATTTTCAAATTTTTCAAAATTATCGAAAAATTAAAAAATGTAGGAAATTGTCTGATTCGCGCACAAAACCGAAAATTTTCGAAAAAATTGATAAAAATTTTGAACTCAAAATTCTTCAAACATTTTGTGTTTTGTGCGATTTTTGGACAATTTCCAGCATATTTCGATTTTTTTGAAATTTTCAAAATTTCGAAATTCTTCACATGTGCCCATCCTGCCACTTTCACAAACAGTCGCACGCTGGACGTCGTCTTTGAAGAGCATCGTCTCCGACGCTTTCGGTTACAGCGAGACCCGGCCTATGTAAGAGCCTGTCTCCATCGGGCCGTCTATACACAGACCCCTTACAGCAAAATCCGGATGTGGCACAGACCGAGCCCGTTGGTGGTCGTATGGCGCAGAGAACGTGACACAGACGGAGTCTTACATTGACTGAGACAGGCAGAGACCGTGTCTTGCACAGACCGCTTGAGTCATAGTCTGAGAAGACAGTGTCTGTCAGAATCCGCATTTGCTGCAGACCGGTTCTATTGTGTACAGGTGGGTAGAATTTTGACAAAAATTTTCAAATTTTTCAAAATTATCGAAAAATCAAAAAATGCAGGAAATTGTCTGATTCGCGAACAAAACCGAAAATTTTACAAAAAATAGATAAAAATTTTGAAGTCAAAATTTTTCAAACATTTTGAGTTTTGTGCGCCTTTTGGACAATTTCCAGCATATTTCGATTTTTTTGAAATTTTCAAAATTTCGAAATTTTTCACGTGCCCATCCTGCCACTTTCACAAACAGTCCCACGCAGGACGTCGTCTTTGAAGAGCATCGTCTCCGACGCACTCGGTTACAGCGAGACCTGGAATATGTAACAGCCTGTCTCCATCGGGCCGTCTATACACAGACCCCTTACAGCAAAATCCGAATGTGGCACAGGCCGAGCTCGTTGGCGGTCGTATGGCGCAGAGAACGTGACACAGACGGAGTCTTACATTGACTGAGACAGGCAGAGACCGTGTCTTGCACAGACCGCTTGAGTCATAGTCTGAGAAGACAGCGTGTCTGTCAGAATCCGCATTTGCTGCAGACCGGTTCTGGTGTGTACAGGTGGGTACAATTTTGACAAAAAAATTTAAATTTTTCAAAATTATAGAAAACTCAAAAAATGCAGGAAATTGTCTGATTCGCGCACAAAACCGAAAATTTTCCAAAAAATTGATAAAAATTTTGAAGTCAAAATTTTTCGAAATTTTTGAGTTTTGTGCGCTTTTTGGACAATTTCCAGCATATTTCGATTTTTTTGAAATTTTCAAAATTTCGAAATTTTTCACGTTCCCATCCTGCCACTTTCACAAACAGTCGCACGCTGGACGTCGTCTTTGAAGAGCATCGTCTCCGACGCACTCGGTTACAGCGAGATCCGGCCTATGTAAGAGCCTGTCTCCTTCGGGCCGTCTATACACAGACCCCTTACAGCAAAATCCGGATGTGGCACAGACCGAGCCCGTTGGCGGTCGTATGGCGCAGAGAACGTTACACAGAGACGGAGCCTTACATTGACTGAGACAGGCAGAGACCGTGTCTTGCACAGACCGCTTGAGTCATAGTATGAGAAGACAGCGTGTCAGTCAGAACTCGCATTTGCTGCAGACCGGTTCTGGTGTGTACAGGTGGGCACAATTTTGACAAAAAATTTCAAATTTTTCAAAATTATCGAAAAATCAAAAAATGCAGGAAATTGTCTGATTCGCGCACAAAACCGAAAATTTTCCAAAAAATATATAAAAATTTTGAAGTCAAAATATTTCAAAAATTTTGAGTTTTGTGCGCTTTTTGGACAATTTCCAGCATATTTCGATTTTTTTTGAAATTTTCAAAATTTCGAAATTTTTCACGTGCCCATCCTGCCACTTTCACAAACAGTCCCACGCTGGACGTCGTCTTTGAAGAGCATCGTCTCCGACGCACTCGGTTACAGCGAGACCTGGAATATGTAAGAGCCTGTCTCCATCGGGCCGTCTATACACAGACCCCTTACAGCAAAATCCGGATGTGGCACAGACCGAGCCCGTTGGCAGTCGTATGGCGCAGAGAATGTGACACAGAGACGGAGTCTTACATTGACTGAGATAGGCAGAGACCGTGTCTTGCACAGACCGCTTGAGTCATAGTCTGAGAAAACAGCGTGTCTGTCAGAATCCGCATTTGCTGCAGACCGGTTCTGGTGTGTACAGGTGGGTACAATTTTGAAAAAAAAATTCAAATTTTTCAAAATTATCGAAAAATCAAAAAATGCAGGAAATTGTCTGATTCGCGCACAAAACCGAAAATTTCCCAAAAAAGTGATAAAAATTCTAAAGAAAAAATTTTTCAAAAATTTTGAGTTTTGTGCGCTTTTTGGACAATTTCCAGCATATTTCGATTTTTTTGAAATTTTCAAAATTTCGAAATTTTTCACGTGCCCATCCAGCCACTTTCACAAACAGTCCCACGCTGGACGTCGTCTTTGAAGAGCATCGTCTCCGACGCACTCGGTAACAATGAGACCCGGCCTATGAAAGAGCCTGTCTCCAACGGGCAGTCTATACACAGACCCCTTACAGCAAAACCCGGATGTGGCACAACCCGGAGCCCGTTGGCGGCCGTATTGCGCAGAGAACGTGACACAGAGACGGAGTCTTACAGTGACTGAGACAGGCAGAGACCGTGTCTTGCACAGACCGCTTGAGTCAGAGTCTGAGAAGACAGCGTGTCTGTCAGAATCCGCATTTGCTGCAGACCGGTTCTGGTGTGTACAGGTGGGTAGAATTTTGACAAAAATTTTCAAATTTTTCAAAATTATCGAAAAATCAAAAAATGCAGGAAATTGTGTGATTCGCGCACAAAAACGAAAATTTTCCAAAAAATTGATAAAAATTTTGAACTCAAAATTTTTCAAAAATTTTCAGTTTTGTGCGCTTTTTGGACAATTTCCAGCATATTTAGATTTTTTTGAAATTTTCAAAATTTCGAAATTTTTCACGTGCCCATCCTGCCACTATCACAAACAGTCCCACGCTGGACGTCGTCTTTGAAGAGCATCATCTCCGACGCACTCGGTTACAGCGAGACCCGGCCACTGTAAGAGCCTGTCTCCATCGGGCAGTCTATACACAGACCCCTTACAGCAAAATTCGGATGTGGCACAGACCGAGCCCGTTGGCGGTCGTATGGCGCAGAGAACGTTACACAGAGACGGAGCCTTACATTGACTGAGACAGGCAGAGACCGTGTCTTGCACAGACCGCTTGAGTCATAGTATGAGAAGACAGCGTGTCAGTCAGAATTCGCATTTGCTGCAGACCGGTTCTGGTGTGTACAGGTGGACACAATTTTGAAAAAAAATTTCAAATTTTTCAAAAATATCGAAAAATCAAAAAATGCAGGAAATTGTCTGATTCGCGCACAAAACCGCAAATTCCCCAAAAAAGTTATAAAAATTTTGAAGTCAAAAATTTTCAAAAATTTTGAGTTTTGTGCGCTTTTTGGACAATTTCCAGCATATTTCGATTTTTTTGAAATTTTCAAAATTTCGAAAGTTTTCACGTGCCCATCCTGCCACTTTCACAAACAGTCCCACGCTGGACGTTGTCTTTGAAGAGAATCGTCTCCGACGCACTCGGTTACAGCGAGACCCGGCCTCTGTAAGAGCCTGTCTCCATCGGGCCGTCTATACACAGACCCCTTACAGCAAAATCCGGATGTGGCACAGACCGAGCCCGATGGCGGTCGTATGGCGCAGAGAACGTGACACAGAGACGGAGTCTTACATTGACTGAGACAGGCAGAGACCGTGTCTTGCACAGACCGCTTGAGTCATAGTCTGAGAAGACAGTGTCTGTCAGAATCCGCATTTGCTGCAGACCGGTTCTGTTGTGTACAGGTGGGTAGAATTTTGACAAAAATTTTCAAATTTTTCAAAATTATCGAAAAATCAAACAATGCAGGAAATTGTCTGATTCGCGCACAAAACCGAAAATTTTCCAAAAAATATATAAAAATTTTGAAGTCAAAATATTTCAAAAATTTTGAGTTTTGTGCGCTTTTTGGACAATTTCCAGCATATTTCGATTTTTTTTGAAATTTTCAAAATTTCGAAATTTTTCACGTGCCCATCCTGCCACTTTCACAAACAGTCCCACGCTGGACTTCGTCTTTGAAGAGCATCGTCTCCGACGCACTCGGTTACAGCGAGACCTGGAATATGTAAGAGCCTGTCTCCATCGGGCCGTCTATACACAGACCCCTTACAGCAAAATCCGGATGTGGCACAGACCGAGCCCGTTGGCAGTCGTATGGCGCAGAGAATGTGACACAGAGACGGAGTCTTACATTGACTGAGACAGGCAGAGACCGTGTCTTGCACAGACCGCTTGAGTCATAGTCTGAGAAAACAGCGTGTCTGTCAGAATCCGCATTTGCTGCAGACCGGTTCTGGTGTGTACAGGTGGGTACAATTTTGAAAAAAAATTCAAATTTTTCAAAATTATCGAAAAATCAAAAAATGCAGGAAATTGTCTGATTCGCGCACAAAACCGAAAATTTCCCAAAAAAGTGATAAAAATTCTAAAGAAAAAATTTTTCAAAAATTTTGAGTTTTGTGCGCTTTTTGGACAATTTCCAGCATATTTCGATTTTTTTGAAATTTTCAAAATTTCGAAATTTTTCACGTGCCCATCCAGCCACTTTCACAAACAGTCCCACGCTGGACGTCGTCTTTGAAGAGCATCGTCTCCGACGCACTCGGTAACAATGAGACCCGGCCTATGAAAGAGCCTGTCTCCAACGGGCAGTCTATACACAGACCCCTTACAGCAAAACCCGGATGTGGCACAACCCGGAGCCCGTTGGCGGCCGTATTGCGCAGAGAACGTGACACAGAGACGGAGTCTTACAGTGACTGAGACAGGCAGAGACCGTGTCTTGCACAGACCGCTTGAGTCAGAGTCTGAGAAGACAGCGTGTCTGTCAGAATCCGCATTTGCTGCAGACCGGTTCTGGTGTGTACAGGTGGGTAGAATTTTGACAAAAATTTTCAAATTTTTCAAAATTATCGAAAAATCAAAAAATGCAGGAAATTGTGTGATTCGCGCACAAAAACGAAAATTTTCCAAAAAATTGATAAAAATTTTGAACTCAAAATTTTTCAAAAATTTTTAGTTTTGTGCGCTTTTTGGACAATTTCCAGCATATTTAGATTTTTTTGAAATTTTCAAAATTTCGAAATTTTTCACGTGCCCATCCTGCCACTATCACAAACAGTCCCACGCTGGACGTCGTCTTTGAAGAGCATCATCTCCGACGCACTCGGTTACAGCGAGACCCGGCCTCTGTAAGAGCCTGTCTCCATCGGGCAGTCTATACACAGACCCCTTACAGCAAAATTCGGATGTGGCACAGACCGAGCCCGTTGGCGGTCGTATGGCGCAGAGAACGTTACACAGAGACGGAGCCTTACATTGACTGAGACAGGCAGAGACCGTGTCTTGCACAGACCGCTTGAGTCATAGTATGAGAAGACAGCGTGTCAGTCAGAATTCGCATTTGCTGCAGACCGGTTCTGGTGTGTACAGGTGGACACAATTTTGAAAAAAAATTTCAAATTTTTCAAAATTATCGAAAAATCAAAAAATGCAGGAAATTGTCTGATTCGCGCACAAAACCGAAAATTCCCCAAAAAAGTTATAAAAATTTTGAAGTCAAAAATTTTCAAAAATTTTGAGTTTTGTGCGCTTTTTGGACAATTTCCAGCATATTTCGATTTTTTTGAAATTTTCAAAATTTCGAAAGTTTTCACGTGCCCATCCTGCCACTTTCACAAACAGTCCCACGCTGGACGTTGTCTTTGAAGAGCATCGTCTCCGACGCACTCGGTTACAGCGAGACCCGGCCTCTGTAAGAGCCTGTCTCCATCGGGCCGTCTATACACAGACCCCTTACAGCAAAATCCGGATGTGGCACAGACCGAGCCCGATGGCGGTCGTATGGCGCAGAGAACGTGACACAGAGACGGAGTCTTACATTGACTGAGACAGGCAGAGACCGTGTCTTGCACAGACCGCTTGAGTCATAGTCTGAGAAGACAGTGTCTGTCAGAATCCGCATTTGCTGCAGACCGGTTCTGTTGTGTACAGGTGGGTAGAATTTTGACAAAAATTTTCAAATTTTTCAAAATTATCGAAAAATCAAAAAATGCAGGAAATTGTCTGATTCGCGCACAAAACCGAAAATTTTCGAAAAAATTGATAAAAATTTTGAAGTCAAATTTTTTCAAAAATTTTGAGTTTTGTGCGCTTTTTGGACAATTTCCAGCATATTTCGATTTTTTTTGAAATTTTCAAAATTTCGAAATTTTTCACGTGCCCATCCTGCCACTTTCACAAACAGTCCGAGGCTGGACGTCGTCTTTGAAGAGCATCGTCTCCGACGCACTCGGTTACAGCGAGACCCGGGCTATGTAAGAGCCTGTCTCCATCGGGCCGTCTATACACAGACCCCTTACAGCAAAATCCGGATGTGGCACAGACCGAGCCCGTTGGCAGTCGTATGGCGCAGAGAACGTGACACAGAGACGGAGTCTTACATTGACTGAGACAGGCAGAGACCGTGTCTTGCACAGACCGCTTGAGTCATAGTCTGAGAATACAGCGTGTCTGTCAGAATCCGCATTTGCTGCAGACCGGTTCTGGTGTGTACAGGTGGGTACAATTTTGAAAAAAAAATTCAAATTTTTCGAAAAATCAAAAAATGCAGGAAATTGTCTGATTCGCGCACAAAACCGAAAATTTCCCAAAAAATTGATAAAAATTCTAAAGCCAAAATTTTTCAAAAATTTTGAGTTTTGTGCGCTTTTTGGACAATTTCCAGCATGTTTCGATTTTTTTGAAATTTTCAAAATTTCGAATTTTTTCACGTGCCCATCCAGCCACTTTCACAAACAGTCCCACGCTGGACGTCGTCTTTGAAGAGCATCGTCTCCGACGCACTCGGTAACAGCGAGACCCGGCCTATGAAAGAGCCTGTCTCCAACGGGCAGTCTATACACAGACCCCTTACAGCAAAACCCGGATGTGGCACAACCCGGAGCCCGTTGGCGGCCGTATTGCGCAGAGAACGTGACACAGAGACGGAGTCTTACAGTGACTGAGACAGGCAGAAACCGTGTCTTGCACAGACCGCTTGAGTCATAGTCTGAGAAGACAGCGTGTCTGTCAGAATCCGCATTTGCTGCAGACCGGTTCTGGTGTGTACAGGTGGATAGAATTTTGACAAAAATTTTCAAATTTTTCAAAATTATCGAAAAATCAAAAAATGCAGGAAATTGTGTGATTCGCGCACAAAAACGAAAATTTTCCAAAAAATTGATAAAAATTTTGAATTCGAAATTTTTCAAAAATTTTTAGTTTTGTGCGCTTTTTGGACAATTTCCAGCATATTTAGATTTTTTTGAAATTTTCAGAATTTCGAAATTTTTCACGTGCCCATCCTGCCACTTTCACAAACAGTCCCACGCTGGACGTCGTCTTTGAAGAGCATCGTCTCCGACGCACTCGGTTACAGCGAGACCCGGAATATGTAAGAGCCTGTCTCCATCGGGCCGTCTATACACAGACCCCTTACAGCAAAATCCGGATGTGGCACAGACCGAGCCCGTTGGCGGTCGTATGGCGCAGAGAACGTTACACAGAGACGGAGTCTTACATTGACTGAGACAGGCAGAGACCGTGTCTTGCACAGACCGCTTGAGTCATAGTATGAGAAGACAGCGTGTCAGTCAGAATCCGCATTTGCTGCAGACCGGTTCTGGTGTGTACAGGTGGACACAATTTTGAAAAAAAAATTCAAATTTTTCAAAATTATCGAAAAATCAAAAAATGTAGGAAATTGTCTGATTCGCGCACAAAACTGAAAATTTCCCAAAAAATTGATAAAAATTTTGAAGTCAAAATTTTTCAAAAATTTTGAGTTTTGTGCGCTTTTTGGACAATTTCCAACATATTTCGATTTTTTTGAAATTTTTCACGTGCCCATCCTGCCACTTTCACAAACAGTCCCACGCTGGACGTCGTCTTTGAAGAGCATCGTCTCCGACGCACTCGGTTACAGCGAGACCCGGCCTATGAAAGAGCCTGTCTCCAACGGGCAGTCTATACACAGACCCCTTACAGGAAAACCGGGATGTGGCACAACGCGGAGCCCGTTGGCGGCCGTATTGCGCAGAGAACCTGACACAGAGACGGAGTCTTACAGTGACTGAGACAGGCAGAGACCGTGTCTTGCACAGACCGCTTGAGTCATAGTATGAGAAGACAGCGTGTCAGTCAGAATCCGCATTTGCTGCAGACCGGTTCTGGTGTGTACAGGTGGACACAATTTTGAAAAAAAAATTCAAATTTTTCAAAATTATCGAAAAATCAAAAAATGCAGGAAATTGTCTGATTCGCGCACAAAACCGAAAATTTTCCCAAAAATTGATAAAAACTTTGAAGTCAAAATTTTTGAAAAATTTTGAGTTTTGTGCGCTTTTTGGACAATTTCCAGCATATTTTGATTTTTTTTGAAATTTCCAAAATTTCGAAATTTTTCACGTGCCCATCCTGCCACTTTCACAAACAGTCCCACGGTGGACGTCGTCTTTGAAGAGCATCGTCACCGACGCACTAGGTTACAGCGAGACCCGGCCTATGTAAGAGCCTGTCTCCATCGGGCCGTCTATAAACAGACCCCTTACAGCAAAATCCGGATGTGGCACAGACCGAGCCCGTTGGCGGTCGTATGGCGCAGAGAACGTGACACAGAGACGGAGTCTTACATTGACTGAGACAGGCAGAGACCGTGTCTTGCACAAACCGCTTGAGTCGTAGACTGAGAAGACAGCGTGTCAGTCAGAATCCGCATTTGCTGCAGACCGGTTCTGGTGTGTACAGGTGGGTACAATTTTGACAAAATTTTTAAAAATTTTCAAAATTATCGAAAACTCAAAAAATGCAAAATATTGTCTGATTCGCACACAAAAACGAAAATTTTCCAAAAAATTGATAAAAATTTTGAAGTCAAAATTTTTCAAAAATTTTTAGTTTTGTGCGCTTTTTGGACAATTTCCAGCATATTTCGATTTTTTGATATTTTTAAAATTTCGAAATTTTTCACGTGCCCATCCTGATACTTTCACAAACAGTCCCACGCTGGACGTCGTCTTTGATGAGCATCGTCTCCGACGCACTCGGTTACAGCGAGACCCGGCCTCTGTAAGAGCCTGTCTCCATCGGGCCGTCTATACACAGACCCCTTACAGCAAAATCCGGATGTGGCACAGAGTGAGCCCGTTGGCGGTGGTATGGAACAGAGAACGTTACACAGAGACGGAGTCTTACATTGACTGAGACAGGCAGAGACCGTGTCTTGCACAGACCGCTTGAGTCATAGTCTGAGAAGACAGCGTGTCTGTCAGAATCCGCATTTGCTGCAGACCGGTTCTGGTGTGTACAGGTGGGTACAATTTTTACAAAAATTTTCAAATTTTTCAAAATTAACGAAAAATCAAAAATTGTAGGAAATTGTCTGATTCGCGCACAAAACCGAAAATTTTCGAAAAAATTGATAAAATTTTTGAGTTTTGTGCGCTTTTTGGACAATTTCCAGCATATTTCGATTCTTTGGAAATTTTCAAAATTTCGAAATTTTTCACATGTGCCCATCCTGCCACTTTCACAAACAGTCCCAGAGACGTCACGTCATAGCTGTCATAAAGAGCCCGGACCTTGAAGAGCAAGTCAGGCACAGACCGAATTCGTCAGACAATACAGTACATCAGAAAGAGTCCGAGACAGACAGGTTGTGCAATGCATCGGTTCGTGAATTTTTGAAAAATTCCACCTTGAAACGTTTTCCGAAATTTTCAAATTTTTTTGATTTTGTGCGCTTTTCAGAGAATTTCCAGCATTTTTTTGATTTTTCGAAAATTTTGAAAAATTTCAATAATTTTCCTAATCTTTCCGCAACAGATGCCTGCGAAACTCGTTGAATGCCTCATCCTTTCTCTGCAAGCCTCGTCCTCCATAAAATCAAATTTTTTGAAAAATTCCAATTTCAAATTTTTTTCAAAAATTTCAAATTTTTTTTCTTTTTGTGCCACTCTCAGACAAGTTCCAGCGTTTTTTTATTTTTCGAAAATTTTGAAAATATTGAATTTTTTTTCAAAACTCTTACCAAGAGTTGCATGCCAGCCTCGGCGAATGCCTAAAACTGTCTCTGCAGGAATCGGCCTCGATCCTTTCCGATTGCTGACTGCCTCGGTTTCTTCACAACCGGCCTATTCAAGGCTCGATGTGTGGACTGCCGTGTCCCTCCCGCCCGTCTCCGTATCGGCCTTACGTGTTGCATCCAGCACCACTGCTTATAGAAGACGGTACATAAGAGACCGTGTAAAGCACAGACCGCGTTCGTCAGAGACACAGTACATCAGACAGTCCGACGGCGATAGATTTGTATGGCATCAGGTGGGGTGAAATTTGAAAAAAAATTTCAAATGTTTTCAAAATTTTCGAAATATCAAAAAACGCTGGAAATTGTCGAAATAGCGCTCAAAATCAAAATGTTTTGAAAAATTCCGCTTTAAAAAAATTTCAAAAATTTCCAACTTTTTTCCAAAAATTTTAATTTTTTTGGTTTTGTGGGCTTTTAAGACAATTTCCAGCGATTTTTTATTTTTCGAAAATTTTAAAAATTTTGAAATTTTTTTCAAAATTCTCACCAAGAGTTGCATGCCAGTCTCGGCGAATGCCTCACCCTGTCTCTGCCGGACTCGGCCTCGATCCTTTACGATTGCTGACAGCCTCGGTTTCTGCCGAACCGGAACTGTCCTTAACGGGCTCAGGGTGCCCTCACATGCGCAACTCATAGGACTGCACTGCGCAACAACGTCTGCGCAGGTGCCCCACTAACCTAACCTAACCTAACCTAACCTAACCCAAACCAACCAAAACGGGGTAAACTCGATCAGTGCAAAATGGCTTCCTGGCAAGGAAATTTGGATAAAGCGAATGGATGCTCACATATTATTCAAATTTTTTATGGAAGTCATGCCACACGAAAGTTAATGATATTCATACTCAATTATGCCTTATCGTTTTTTATAAATTCGCACGAAGGAATAAAAGTCGTGAGGTGGAGGATGCGCAAAGTCGGCCACGACCACTTACAAATAACGATATTAAGCGCTCACACAATCACCATATAACACAAATAGTGTTTATATGCATGTAATACATCATAATGCGTCTAATTTTACATAATCTTTCCACAAGAATTGTTTCTTGCGAAATTGAAGCAGTGTAGATGTTGACACAAATACGTAGCAGATTCTTGCGTAACGATGACCCAATTTTACTCACTATCAATAAGTATCATGTAATGAAAGTATAGGAATAAACATACCTGAATGATAGTATGTCATTTATTAATTTAAATCGTCTCACAAAAGAAACTGAATATAAACTTCTGATACATTAATTGCAATAATTAGTGGGAGCGGAATTCGGTGCGCACGTCAAACTTGTGGTAACATATTCCTGTAATATGTCCAATGTCAACAAAATATATCGAAAATATTGCCTCACATTTACTCGAGGACACGACGTACCAAACAGAACAACGCATTCTACCGGAAAAATACGGAACCAACGATAAGACGTGCCATCTGTGATGGCCTCAATTGAAAGAAATCAATACTTGCGAATGACGTCGAGGAACAATCAGAAGTCAGTCAGATTAAATTCTGTCTTGGAGCAGTCGACTGGTCCCGATTGAATAGTCGCCATTAAATTACGGTTGGAACTATTTGATTTCGGTCGGTCTGTATCAACGTAACTTTGTGCTCTAGAAATAGAGTTCTTCGGGACAATTAACAAGATTAATTACCACGGTTCAATCAGATATTAACGGGTGCTACCTACAGTGAATCTCAGTGTAAGGAAGTCTTCTCGGTGACGTGTGAGAATAGAAACAAGTGAAACACCAATCCAACATAACATGCAAGAATACGTGCGGTTCGTCACATTGAGACATACGACTTCAGTGGAAGGACATTTGCATGCCATGTATGCTCAGTAAAGACGTTTGTACGAGTTAGAAACACGTAAATCATATACATATATCACTTAACTGCAGAAGCTGGACCTATGTAATTTGAGAACATTTATTCTTTATAACGATGAATGGGGTCACTGTAGTAATTACATGTAGTGTAATATAAAATTAAATAAATATTTCAATAAATTCTTCTTCGTGTGACAACATATATATTTCCACAATGAAATATTCAATAACATCATATTTAAGTGTTAAGTGATTGGTGTACTTGCAATTACTGAAAATATGTGTCCAATATAATATCCTTGTAAAAAGTTTAAATTAGGTATGAAAGTGAAACGCAGAATATAATATTCTTTTTAAAGTGACGGAATAGAATTTTTGGGTGTTTAATAATTTATAACTGTCCATAACGGGCTCAAGGTACCCTCACATGCGCACGTCATATGACTGACCTGCGCAACAACGTCTGCGCAGGTGCCCCACTTACCTAACCTAACCTAACCTAACCCAAACCAACCAAAATGGGAAACTCGATCAGTGCAAAATGACTTCCTGCGCACGAATTTTGGAAAAAACGAATGGATGCTCAGAAATTATTGACATTTGGTATGGACGTCATGCCACAGGTAAAATTAAATTAATATTTCAATAAATTCTTCTTCGTGTGACAACATATATATTTCCACAATGAAATATTCAATAACATCATATTTAAGTGTTAAGTGATTGGTGTACTTGCAATTCCTGAAAATATGTGTCCAATATAATATCCTTGTAAAAAATTTAAATTAGGTATGAAAGTAAAGCCCAGAATATAATATTCTTTTTAAAGTGACGGAATTGAATTTTTGGGTGTTTAATAATTTATAACTGTCCATAACGGGCTCAAGGTGCCCTCACATGCGCACGTCATATGACTGCACTGCGCAACAACGTCTGCGCAGGTGCCCCACTAACCTACTTAACCTAATCCAAACCACGCAAAACAGGGAAACTCGATCAGTGCAAAATGACTTCCTGCGCACGAATTTTGGAAAAAACGAATGGATGCTCAGAAATTATTGAAATTTTGTATGCACGTCATGCCACAGGTAAGTTAATGATATTCATACTCTATTATGCCTTATCGCTTTTTATAAATTCGCACGAAGGCATCAAAGTCGTGAGGTGGAGGATGCGCAAAGTCGGCCACGACCACTTACCAATAACGATATTACGCGCTCACACAATCCCAATATAAAACAAATAGTGCTTATATGCGTGTAATACATCATAATACGTCTAATTTTACATAATCTTTCCACAAGAATTGTTTCTTGCGAAATTGATGCAGTGTAGATGTTGACGCAAATACGTAGCAGATTCATGCGTAACGATGACCCAATTTAACTCACTATCAATAAGTATCATGTAACGAAAGAATCGGAATAAACATACCTGAATGGTAGTATGTCATTTATTAATTAAAATCGCCTCACAAAAGAAACTGAATATAAACCTCTGATACATTAATTGCAATGCTTGGTGGGCGCGGAATTCGGTGCGCACGTCAAACTTGTGGTAACATATTGCTGTCCTATGTCAAATGTCAACAAAATATATCCAAAATATTGCCTCACATTTACTCGAAGCCACGACGTACCAAACAGAACGACGCAATCTACCGGAAATATACGGAACCAAAGATAAGACGTGCCATCTGTGATGGCATCAATTGAAAGAAATCAATACTTTCGAATGACGTCGAGGACCAATCAGAAGTCAGTCAGTATAGATTCTGTCTTGGAGCAGTCGCCTCGTCCCGATTGAATTGTCGCCATTAAACTACGGTTGGAACTATTTGATTTCGGTCGGTCAGTATCAACGTAACTTTGAGCTCTAGAAATAGAGTTCTTCGGGACAATTAACAAGATTAATTACCACGGTTCAATCAGATATTAACGGATGCTACCTACAGTGAATCTCAGTGTAAGGATGTCTTCTCGGTGACGTGTGAGAATAGAAACAAGTGAAACACCAATCCAACATAACATGCAGGAATATGTGCGGTTCGTCACATTGAGACATACGACTTCAGTGAAAGGACATTTGCATGCCATGTATGCTCAGTAAAGCCGTTTGTAGGACTTAGGAACACGTAAATCATATACATATATCACTTAACTGCAGAAGCTGGACCTATGTAATTTGAGAACATTTATTCTTTATAACGATGAATGGGGTCACTAGTAATTACATGTAGTGTAATATAAAATTAAATAAATATTTCAATAAATCCTTCTTCGTGTGACAACATACATATTTCCACAATGAAATATTCAATAACATCATATTTAAGTTTTAAGTGATTGGTGTACTTGCAATTACTGAAAATATGTGTCCAATATAATATCCTTGTAAAAGTTTAAAATAGGTATGAAAGTGTAGCCCAGAATATAATATTCTTTTTAAAGTGACGGAATTGAATTTTTGGGTGTTTAATAATTTATAACTGTCCATAACGGGCTCAAGGTGCCCTCACATGCGCACGTCATATGACTGCACTGCGCAACAACGTCTGCGCAGGTGCCCCACTAACCTACTTAACCTAATCCAAACCACGCAAAACAGGGAAACTCGATCAGTGCAAAATGACTTCCTGCGCACGAATTTTGGAAAAAACGAATGGATGCTCAGAAATTATTGAAATTTTGTATGCACGTCATGCCACAGGTAAGTTAATGATATTCATACTCTATTATGCCTTATCGCTTTTTATAAATTCGCACGAAGGCATCAAAGTCGTGAGGTGGAGGATGCGCAAAGTCGGCCACGACTACTTACTAATAACGATATTACGCGCTCACACAATCCCAATATAACACAAATAGTACTCATATGCGTGTAATACATCATAATACGTCTAATTTTACATAATCGTTCCACAAGAATTGTTTCTTGCGAAATTGATGCAGTGTAGATGTTGACGCAAATACGTAGCAGATTCATGCGTAACGATGACCCAATTTAACTCACTATCAATAAGTATCAAGTAACGAAAGAATCGGAATAAACATACCTGAATGATAGTATGTCATTTATTAATTTAAATCGCCTCACAAAAGAAACTGAATATAAACCTCTGATACATTAATTGCAATGCTTGGTGGGCGCGGAATTCGGTGCGCACGTCAAACTTGTGGTAACATATTGCTGTCCTATGTCAAATGTCAACAAAATATATCGAAAATATTGACTCACATTATCTCGAAGCCACGACGTACCAAACAGAACGACGCAATCTACCGGAAATATACGGAACCAAATATAAGACGTGCCATCTGTGATGGCATCAATTGAATGAAATCAATACTTTCGAATGACGTCGAGGACCAATCAGAAGTCAGTCCGTATAGATTCTGTCTTGGAGCAGTCGGCTCGTCCCGATTGAATTGTCGCCATTAAACTACGGTTGGAACTATTTGATTTCGGTTGGTCAGTATCAACGTAACTTTGAGCTCTAGAAATAGAGTTCTTCGGGACAATTAACAAGATTAATTACCACGGTTCAATCAGATATTAACGGATGCTACCTTCAGTGAATCTCAGTGTAAGGATATCTTCTCGGTGACGTGTGAGAATAGAAACAAGTGAAACACCAATCCAACATAACATGCAAGAATATGTGCGGTTCGTCACATTGAGACATACGACTTCAGTGAAAGGACATTTGCATGCCATGTATGCTCAGTAAAGACGTTTGTAGGACTTAGGAACACGTAAATCATATACATATATCACTTAACTGCAGAAGCTGGACCTATGTAATTTGAGAACATTTATTCTTTATAACGATGAATGGGGTCACTGTAGTAATTACATGTAGTGTAATATAAAATTAAATAAATATTTCAATAAATCCTTCTTCGTGTGACAACATATATATTTCCACAATGAAATATTCAATAACATCATATTTAAGTTTTAAGTGATTGGTGTACTTGCAATTACTGAAAATATGTGTCCAATATAATATCCTTGTAAAAAGTTTAAAATAGGTATGAAAGTGTAGCCCAGAATATAATATTCTTTTTAAAGTGACGGAATTGAATTTTTGGATGTTTAATAATTTATAACTGTCCATAACGGGCTCAAGGTGCCCTCACATGCGCACGTCATATGACTGCACTGCGCAACAACGTCTGCGCAGGTGCCCCACTAACCTAACCTAACCTAACCTAACCCAAACCAACCAAAACGGGGAAACTCGATCAGTGCAAAATGACTTCCTGCGCACGAATTTTGGAAAAAACGAATGGATGCTCAGAAATTATTGAAATTTTGTATGCACGTAATGCCACAGGTAAGTTAATGATATTCATACTCTATTATGCCTTATCGCTTTTTATAAATTCGCACGAAGATATCAAAGTCGTGAGGTGGAGGATGCGCAAAGTCGGCCACGACCACTTACCAATAAAGATATTACGCGCTCACAAAATCCCAATATAACACAAATAGTGCTTATATGCGTGTAATACATCATAATACGTCTACTTTTACATAATCGTTCCACAAGAATTGTTTCTTGCGAAATTGATGCAGTGTAGATGTTGACGCAAATACGTAGCAGATTCATGCGTAACGATGACCCAATTTAACTCACTATCAATAAGTATCATGTAACGAAAGAATCGGAATAAACATACCTGAATGATAGTATGTCATTTATTAATTTAAATCGCCTCACAAAAGAAACTGAATATAAACCTCTGATACATTAATTGCAATGGTTGGTGGGCGTGGAATTCGGTGCGCACGTCAAACTTGTGGTAAGATATTGCTGTCCTATGTCAAATGTCAACAAAATATATCGAAAATATTGCCTCACATTCACTCGAAGACAGGACGTACCAAACAGAACGACGCAGTCTACCGGAAAAATACGGAACCAAAGATAAGGCGTGCCATCTGTGATGGCCTCAATTGAAAGATATCAATACTTTCGAATGACGTCGAGAACCAATCAGAAGTCATTCAGTACAGTTTATGTCTTGCAGCAGTCAGCTGTTCCCGATAGAATAGTCGCCATTAAACTACGGTTCGAACTATTTGATTTCGGTCGGTCAGTATCAACGTAACTTTGAGCTCTAGAAATACAGTTCTTCGGGACAATTAACAAGATTAATTACCACGGTTCAATCAGATATTAACGGGTGCTACCTACAGTGAATCTCAGTGTAAGGATGTCTTCTCGGTGACGTGTGAGAATAGAAACAAGTGAAACACCAATCCAACATAACATGCAAGAATATGTGCTGTTCGTCACATTGAAACATACGACTTCAGTGAAAGGACATTTGCATGCCATGTATGCTCAGTAAAGACGTTTGTATGAGTTAGAAACACGTAACTCATATACATATATCACTTAACTGCAGAAGCTGGACCTATGTAATTTGAGAAAATTTTTTTATAACGATGAATGGGGTCACTGTAGTAATTACATGTAGTGTAATATAAAATTAAATAAATATTTCAATAAATTCTCCTTCGTGTGACAACATATATATTTCCACAATGAAATATTCAATAACATCATATTTAAGTGTTAAGTGATTGGTGTACTTGCAATTACTGAAAATATGTGTCCAATATAATATCCTTGTAAAAAGTTTAAATTAGGTATGAAAGTGAAATGCAGAATATAATACTCTTTTTAAAGTGACGGAATTGAATTTTTGGTTATTTAATAATTCATAACTGTCCATAACGGGCTCAAGGTGCCCTCACATGCGCACGTCATATGACTGCACTGCGCAACAACGTCTGCGCAGATGCTCCACTAACCTAACCTAACCTAACCCAAAACAACCAAAACGGGGAAACTCGATCAGTGCAAAATGACTTCCTGCGCACGAATTTTGGAAAAAAAGAATGGATGCTCAGAAATTATTGAAATTTTGTATGGACGTCATGCCACAGGTAAGTTAATGATATTCATACTCTATTATGCCTTATCGCTTTTTATAAATTCGCACGAAGGCATCAAAGTCGTGAGGTGGAGGATGCGCAAAGTCGGCCACGACCACTTACCAATAACGATATTACGCGCTCACACAATCCCAATATAACACAAATAGTGCTTATATGCGTGTAATACATCATAATACGTCTAATTTTACATAATCTTTCCACAAGAATTGTTTCTTGCGAAATTGATGCAGTGTATATGTTGACGCAAATACGTAGCAGATTCATGCGTAACGATGACCCAATTTAACTCACTATCAATCAGTATCATGTAACGAAAGAATCGGAATAAACATACCTGAATGATAGTATGTCATTTATTAATTTAAATCGCCTCACAAAAGAAACTGAATATAAACCTCTGATACATTAGTTGCAATGCTTGGTGGGCGCGGAATTCGGTGCGCACGTCAAACTTGTGGTAACATATTGCTGTCCTATGTCAAATGTCAACAAAATATATAGAAAATATTGACTCACATTTACTCGTGGACACAATGTACCAAACAGACCGACGCAGTCTGCCGGAAAAATACGGAACCAAAGATAAGACGTGCCATCTGTGATGGCCTCAATTGAAAGAAATCAATACTTTCGAATGACGTCGAGGACCAATCAGAAGTCAGTCAGTATAGATTCTGTCTTGGAGCAGTCGGCTCGTCCCGATTGAATAGTCGCCATTAAACTACGGTTTGGAACTATTTGATTTCGGTCGGTCAGTTCCAACGTAACTTTGAGCTCTAGAAATAGAGTTCTTCGGGACAATTAACAAGATTAATTACCACGGATCAATCAGATATTAACGGGTGCTACCTACAGTGAATCTCAGTGTAAGGATGTCTTCTCGGTGACGTGTGAGAATAGAAACAAGTGAAACACCAATCCAACATAACATGCAAGAATATGTGCGGTTCGTCACATTGAGACATACGACTTCAGTGAAAGAACATTTGCATGCCATGTATGCTCTGTAAAGACGTTTGTACGAGTTAGAAACACGTAACTCATATACATATACCACTTAACTGCAGAAGCTGGACCTATGTAATTTGAGAACATTTATTCTTTATAACGATGATTGGGGTCACTGTAGTAATTACATGTAGTGTAATATAAAATTAAATAAATATTACAATAAATTCTTCTTCGTGTGACAACATATATATTTCCACAATGAAATATTCAATAACATCCTATTTAAGTGTTAAGTGATTGGTGTACTTGCAATTCCTGAAAATATGTGTCCAATATAATATCCTTGTAAAAAGTTTAAATTAGGTATGAAAGTGAAACGCAGAATATAATATTCTTTTTAAAGTGACGGAATTGAATTTTTGGGTGTTTAATAATTTATAACTGTCCATAACGGGCTCAAGGTGCCCTCACATGCGCACGTCATATGACTGCACTGCGCAACAACGTCTGCGCAGGTGCCCCACTAACCTAACCTAACCTAACCCAAACGAACCAAAACGGGGAAACTCGATCAGTGCAAAATGACTTCCTGCGCACGAATTTTGGAAAAAACGAATGGATGCTCAGAAATTATTGAAATTTTGTATGGATGTCATGCCACAGGTAAGTTAATGATATTCATACTCTATTATGCCTTATCGCTTTTTATAAATTCGCACGAAGGCATCAAAGTCGTGAGGTGCAGGATGCGCAAAGTCGGCCACGACCACTTACCAATAACGATATTACGCGCTCACACAATCCCAATATAACACAAATAGTGCTTATATGCGTGTAATACATCATAATACGTCTAATTTTACATAATCTTTCCACAAGAATTGTTTCTTGCGAAATTGATGCAGTGTAGATGTTGACGCAAATATGTAGAAGATTCATGCGTAACGATGACCCAATTTAACTCACTATCAATAAGTATCATGTAACGAAAGAATCGGAATAAACATACCTGAATGATAGTATGTCATTTATTAATTTAAATCGCCTCACAAAAGAAACTGAATATAAACCTCTGATACATTAGTTGCAATGCTTGGTGGGCGCGGAATTCGGTGCGCACGTCAAACTTGTGGTAACATATTGCTGTCCTATGTCAAATGTCAACAAAATATATAGAAAATATTGACTCACATTTACTCGTGGACACAACGTACCACACAGACCGACGCAGTCTGTCGGAAAAATACGGAACCAAACATAAGACGTGCCATCTGTGATGGCATCAATTGAAAGAAATCAATACTTTCGAATGACGTCGAGGACCAATCAGAAGTCAGTCAGTATAGATTCTATCTTGGAGCAGTCGGCTCGTCCCGATTGAATAGTCGCCATTAAACTACGGTTGGAACTATTTGATTTCGGTCGGTCAGTACCAACGTAACTTTGAGCTCTAGAAATAGAGTTCTTCGGGACAATTAACAAGATTAATTACCACGGTTCAATCAGATATTAACGGGTGCTACCTACAGAGAATCTCAGTGCAAGGATGTCTTCTCGGTGACGTGTGAGAATAGAAACAAGTGAAACACCAATCCAACATAACATGCAAGAATATGTGCGGTTCGTCACATTGAGACATACGACTTCAGTGAAAGAACATTTGCATGCCATGTATGCTCAGTAAAGACGTTTGTACGAGTTAGAAACACGTAAATCATATACATATATCACTTTACTGCAGAAGCTGGACCTATGTAATTTCAGAACATTTATTCTTTATAACGATGAATGGGGTCACTGTAGTAATTACATCTAGTGTAATATAAAATTAAATAAATATTTCAATAAATTCTTCTTCGTGTGACAACATATATATTTCCACAATGAAATATTCAATAACATCATATTTAAGTGTTAAATGGTTGGTGTACTTGCAATTCCTGAAAATATGTGTCCAATATAATATCCTTGTAAAAAGTTTAAATTAGGTATGAAAGTGAAACGCAGAATATAATATTCTTTTTAAAGTGACGGAATTGAATTTTTGGGTGTTTAATAATTTATAACAGTCCATAACGGGCTCAAGGTGCCCTCACATGCGCACGTCATATGACTGCACTGCGCAACAACGTCTGCGCAGGTGCCCCACTAACCTAACCTAACCTAACCTAACCTATCCTAACCCAAATCAACCAAAACGGGGAAACTCGATCAGTGCAAAATGACTTCCTGCGCACGAATTTTGGAAAAAACGAATGGATGCTCAGAAATTATTGAAATTTTGTATGGACGTCATGCCACAGGTAAGTTAATGATATTCATACTCTATTATGCCTTATCGCTTTTTATAAATTCGCACGAAGGCATCAAAGTCGTGAGGTGGAGGATGCGCAAAGTCGTTCACGACCACTTACCAATAACGATATTACGCGCTCACACAATCCCAATATAACACAAATAGTGCTTATATGCGTGTAATACATCATAATACGTCTAATTTTACATAATCTTTCCACAAGAATTGTTTCTTGCGAAATTGATGCAGTGTAGATGTTGACGCAAATACGTAGCAGATTCATGCGTAACGATGACCCAATTTAACTCACTATCAATAAGTATCATGTAACGAAAGAATCGGAATAAACATACCTGAATGATAGTATGTCATTTATTAATTTAAATCGCCTCACAAAAGAAACTGAATATAAACCTCTGATACATTAGTTGCAATGCATGGTGGGCGCGGAATTCGGTGCGCACGTCAAACTTGTGGTAACATATTGCTGTCCTATGTCAAATGTCAACAAAATATATAGAAAATATTGACTCACATTTACTCGTGGACACAACGTACCACACAGACCGACGCAGTCTGCCGGAAAAATACGGAACCAAAGATAAGACGTGCCATCTGTGATGGCATCAATTGAAAGAAATCAATACTTTCGAATGACGTCGAGGACCAATCAGAAGTCAGTCAGTATAGATTCTATCTTGGAGCAGTCGGCTCGTCCCGATTGAATAGTCGCCATTAAACTACGGTTGGAACTATTTGATTTCGGTCGGTCAGTACCAACGTAACTTTGAGCTCTAGAAATAGAGTTCTTCGGGACAATTAACAAGATTAATTACCACGGTTCAATCAGATATTAACGGGTGCTACCTACAGTGAATCTCAGTGCAAGGATGTCTTCTCGGTGACGTGTGAGAATAGAAACAAGTGAAACACCAATCCAACACAACATGCAAGAATATGTGCGGTTCGTCACATTGAGACATACGACTTCAGTGAAAGAACATTTGCATGCCATGTATGCTCAGTAAAGACGTTTGTACGAGTTAGAAACACGTAAATCATATACATATATCACTTTACTGCAGAAGCTGGACCTATGTAATTTGAGAACATTTATTCTTTATAACGATGAATGGGGTCACTGTAGTAATTACATCTAGTGTAATATAAAATTAAATAAATATTTCAATAAATTCTTCTTCGTGTGATAACATATATATTTCCACAATGAAATATTCAATAACATCATATTTAAGTGTTAAATGGTTGGTGTACTTGCAATTCCTGAAAATATGTGTCCAATATAATATCCTTGTAAAAAGTTTAAATTAGGTATGAAAGTGAAACGCAGAATATAATATTTTTTTTAAAGTGACGGAATTGAATTTTTGGGTGTTTAATAATTTATAACAGTCCATAACGGGCTCAAGGTGCCCTCACATGCGCACGTCATATGACTGCACTGCGCAACAACGTCTGCGCAGGTGCCCCACTAACCTAACCTAACCTAACCTAACCCAAACCAACCAAAACGGGGAAACTCGATCAGTGCAAAATGACTTCCTGCGCACGAATTTTGGAAAAAACGAATGGATGCTCAGAAATTATTGAAATTTTGTATGGACGTCATGCCACAGGTAAGTTAATGATATTCATACTCTATTATGCCTTATCGCTTTTTATAAATTCGCACGAAGGCATCAAAGTCGTGAGGTGCAGGATGCGCAAAGTCGGCCACGACCACTTACCAATAACGATATTACGCGCTCACACAATCCCAATATAACACAAATAGTGCTTATATGCGTGTAATACATCATAATACGTCTAATTTTACATAATCTTTCCACAAGAATTGTTTCTTGCGAAATTGATGCAGTGTAGATGTTGACGCAAATATGTAGAAGATTCATGCGTAACGATGACCCAATTTAACTCACTATCAATAAGTATCATGTAACGAAAGAATCGGAATAAACATACCTGAATGATAGTATGTCATTTATTAATTTAAATCGCCTCACAAAAGAAACTGAATATAAACCTCTGATACATTAGTTGCAATGCTTGGTGGGCGCGGAATTCGGTGCGCACGTCAAACTTGTGGTAACATATTGCTGTCCTATGTCAAATGTCAACAAAATATATAGAAAATATTGACTCGCATTTACTCGTGGACACAACGTACCACACAGACCGACGCAGTCTGTCGGAAAAATACGGAACCAAACATAAGACGTGCCATCTGTGATGGCATCAATTGAAAGAAATCAATACTTTCGAATGACGTCGAGGACCAATCAGAAGTCAGTCAGTATAGATTCTATCTTGGAGCAGTCGGCTCGTCCCGATTGAATAGTCGCCATTAAACTACGGTTGGAACTATTTGATTTCGGTCGGTCAGTACCAACGTAACTTTGAGCTCTAGAAATAGAGTTCTTCGGGACAATTAACAAGATTAATTACCACGGTTCAATCAGATATTAACGGGTGCTACCTACAGAGAATCTCAGTGCAAGGATGTCTTCTCGGTGACGTGTGAGAATAGAAACAAGTGAAACACCAATCCAACATAACATGCAAGAATATGTGCGGTTCGTCACATTGAGACATACGACTTCAGTGAAAGAACATTTGCATGCCATGTATGCTCAGTAAAGACGTTTGTACGAGTTAGAAACACGTAAATCATATACATATATCACTTTACTGCAGAAGCTGGACCTATGTAATTTCAGAACATTTATTCTTTATAACGATGAATGGGGTCACTGTAGTAATTACATCTAGTGTAATATAAAATTAAATAAATATTTCAATAAATTCTTCTTCGTGTGACAACATATATATTTCCACAATGAAATATTCAATAACATCATATTTAAGTGTTAAATGGTTGGTGTACTTGCAATTCCTGAAAATATGTGTCCAATATAATATCCTTGTAAAAAGTTTAAATTAGGTATGAAAGTGAAACGCAGAATATAATATTCTTTTTAAAGTGACGGAATTGAATTTTTGGGTGTTTAATAATTTATAACAGTCCATAACGGGCTCAAGGTGCCCTCACATGCGCACGTCATATGACTGCACTGCGCAACAACGTCTGCGCAGGTGCCCCACTAACCTAACCTAACCTAACCTAACCTAACCCAAACCAACCAAAACGGGAAAACTCGATCAGTGCAAAATGACTTCCTGCGCACGAATTTTGGAAAAAACGAATGGATGCTCAGAAATTATTGAAATTTTGTATGGACGTCATGCCACAGGTAAGTTAATGATATTCATACTCTATTATGACTTATCGCTTTTTATAAATTCGCACGAAGGCCTCAAAGTCATGAGGTGGAGGATGCGCAAAGTCGGCCACGACCACTTACCAATAACGATATTACGCGCTCACACAATCCCAATATAACACAAATAGTGCTTATATGCGTGTAATACATCATAATACGTCTAATTTTACATAATCTTTCCACAAGAATTGTTTCTTGCGAAATTGATGCAGTGTAGATGTTGAAGCAAATATGTAGAAGATTCATGCGTAACGATGACCCAATTTAACTCACTATCAATAAGTATCATGTAACGAAAGAATCGGAATAAACATACCTGAATGATAGTATGTCATTTATTAATTTAAATCGCCTCACAAAAGAAACTGAATATAAACCTCTGATACATTAGTTGCAATGCTTGGTGGGCGCGGAATTCGGTGCGCACGTCAAACTTGTGGTAACATATTGCTGTCCTATGTCAAATGTCAACAAAATATATAGAAAATATTGACTCACATTTACTCGTGGACACAACGTACCACACAGACCGACGCAGTCTGTCGGAAAAATACGGAACCAAACATAAGACGTGCCATCTGTGATGGCATCAATTGAAAGAAATCAATACTTTCGAATGACGTCGAGGACCAATCAGAAGTCAGTCAGTATAGATTCTATCTTGGAGCAGTCGGCTCGTCCCGATTGAATAGTCGCCATTAAACTACGGTTGGAACTATTTGATTTCGGTCGGTCAGTACCAACGTAACTTTGAGCTCTAGAAATAGAGTTCTTCGGGACAATTAACAAGATTAATTACCACGGTTCAATCAGATGTTAACGGGTGCTACCTACAGTGAATCTCAGTGCAAGGATGTCTTCTCGGTGACGTGTGAGAATAGAAACAAGTGAAACACCAATCCAACATAACATGCAAGAATATGTGCGGTTCGTCACATTGAGACATACGACTTCAGTGAAAGGACATTTGCATGCCATGTATGCTCAGTAAAGCGTTTGTACGAGTTAGAAACACGTAACTCATATACATATATCACTTAACTGCAGAAGCTGGACCTATGTAATTTGAGAACATTTATTCTTTATAACGATGAATGGGGTCACTGTAGTAATTACATCTAGTGTAATATAAAATTAAATAAATATTTCAATAAATTCTTCTTCGTGTGACAACATATATATTTCCACAATGAAATATTCAATAACATCATATTTAAGTGTTAAATGGTTGGTGTACTTGCAATTCCTGAAAATATGTGTCCAATATAATATCCTTGTAAAAAGTTTAAATTAGGTATGAAAGTGAAACGCAGAATATAATATTCTTTTTAAAGTGACGGAATTGAATTTTTGGGTGTTTAATAATTTATAACTGTCCATAACGGGCTCAAGGTGCCCTCACATGCGCACGTCATATGACTGCACTGCGCAGTAACGTCTGCGCAGTTGCCCCACTAACCTAACCTAACCTAACCTAACCTAACCTAACCCAAACCAACCAAAACGGGGAAACTCGATCAGTGCAAAATGACTTCCTGCACACGAATTTGGAAAAAACGAATGGATGCCCAGAAATTATTGAAATTTTGTATGGACGTCATGCCACAGGTAAGTTAATGATATTCATACTCTATTATGCCTTATCGCTTTTTATAAATTCGCACGAAGGCATCAAAGTCATGAGGTGGAGGATGCGCAAAGTCGGCCACGACCACTTACCAATAACGATATTACGCGCTCACACAATCCCAATATAACACAAATAGTGCTTATATGCGTGTAATACATCATAATACGTCTAATTTTACATAATCTTTCCACAAGAATTGTTTCTTGCGAAATTGATGCAGTGTAGATGTTGACGCAAATATGTAGAAGATTCATGCGTAACGATGACCCAATTTAACTCACTATCAATAAGTATCATGTACCGAAAGAATCGGAATAAACATACCTGAATGATAGTATGTCATTTATTAATTTAAATCGCCTCACAAAAGAAACTGAATATAAACCTCTGATACATTAGTTGCAATGCTTGGTGGGCGCGGAATTCGGTGCGCACGTCAAACGTGTGGTAACATATTGCTGTCCTATGTCAAATGTCAACAAAATATATAGAAAATATTGACTCACATTTACTCGTGGACACAACGTACCACACAGACCGACGCAGTCTGCCGGAAAAATACGGAACCAAATATAAGACGTGCCATCTGTGATGGCATCAATTGAAAGAAATCAATACTTTCGAATGACGTCGAGGACCAATCAGAAGTCAGTCAGTATAGATTCTATCTTGGAGCAGTCGGCTCGTCCCGATTGAATAGTCGCCATTAAACTACGGTTGGAACTATTTGATTTCGGTCGGTCAGTACCAACGTAACTTTGAGCTCTAGAAATAGAGTTCTTCGGGACAATTAACAAGATTAATTACCACGGTTCAATCAGATATTAACGGGTGCTACCTACAGTGAATCTCAGTGCAAGGATGTCTTCTCGGTGACGTGTGAGAATAGAAACAAGTGAAACACCAATCCAACATAACATGCAAGAATATGTGCGGTTCGTCACATTGAGACATACGACTTCAGGGAAAGAACATTTGCATGCCATGTATGCTCAGTAAAGACGTTTGTACGAGTTAGAAACACGTAAATCATATACATATATCACTTTACTGCAGAAGCTGGACCTATGTAATTTGAGAACATTTATTCTTTATAAAGATGAATGGGGTCACTGTAGTAATTACATCTAGTGTAATATAAAATTAAATAAAAATTTCAATAAATTCTTCTTCGTGTGACAACATATATATTTCCACAATGAAATATTCAATAACATCATATTTAAGTGTTAAATGGTTGGTGTACTTGCAATTCCTGAAAATATGTGTCCAATATAATATCCTTGTAAAAAGTTTAAATTAGGTATGAAAGTGAAACGCAGAATATAATATTCTTTTTAAAGTGACGGAATTGAATTTTTGGGTGTTTAATAATTTATAACTGTCCATAACGGGCTCAAGGTGCCCTCACATGCGCACGTCATATGACTGCACTGCGCAGTAACGTCTGCGCAGGTGCCCCACTAACCTAACCTAACCTAACCTAACCTAACCTAACCCAAACCAACCAAAACGGGGAAACTCGATCAGTGCAAAATGACTTCCTGCACACGAATTTGGAAAAAACGAATGGATGCCCAGAAATTATTGAAATTTTGTATGGACGTCATGCCACAGGTAAGTTAATGATATTCATACTCTATTATGCCTTATCGCTTTTTATAAATTCGCACGAAGGCATCATTGTCGTGAGGTGGAGGATGCGCAAAGTCGGCCACGACCACTTACCAATAAAGATATTACGCGCTCACACAATCCCAATATAAAACAAATAGTGCTTATATGCGTGTAATACATCATAATACGTCTAATTTTACATAATTTTTCCACAAGAATTGTTTCTTGCGAAATTGATGCAGTGTAGATGTTGACGCAAATACGTAGCAGATTCATGCGTAACGTTGACCCAATTTAACTCACTATCAATAAGTATCATGTAACGAAAGAATCGGAATAAACATACCTGAAAGATAGTATGTCATTTATTAATTTAAATCGCCTCACAAAAGAAACTGAACATAAAACTCTAATACATTAGTTGCAATGCTTGGTGGGCGCGGAAATCGGTGCGCACGTCAAACTTGTGGTAACATATTGCTGTCCTATGTCAAATGTCAACAAAATATATCGAAAATATTGCCTCACATTCACTCGAAGACAACGTACCAAACAGACCGACGCAGTCTACCGGAAAAATACGGAACCAAAGATAAGACGTGCCATCTGTGATGGCCTCAACTGAAAGAATTCAATACTTTCGAATGACGTCGAGGACCAATCAGAAGTCAGTCAGTATAGATTCTATCTTGAAGCAGTCGGCTCGTCCCGATTGAATAGTCGCCATTAAACTACGGTTGGAACTATTTGATTTCGGTCGGTCAGTACCAACGTAACTTTGAACTCTAGAAATAGAGTTCTTCGGGACAATTAACAAGATCAATTACCACGGTTCAATCAGATATTAACGCGTACTACCTACAGTGAATCTCAGTGTAAGAATGTCTTCTCGGTGACGTGTGAGAATAGAAACAAGTGAAACACCAATCCAACATAACATGCAAGAATATGTGCGGTTCGTCACATTGAGACATATCACTTCAGTGAAAGGACATTTGCATGCCATGTATGCTCAGTAAAGACGTTTGTACGAGTTAGAAACACGTAACTCATATACATATATCACTTAACTGCAGAAGCTGGACCTATGAAAATTGAGAACATTTATTATTTATAACCATGAATGGGGTCACTGTAGTAATTACATGTAGTGTAATATAAAATTAAATAAATATTTCAATAAATTCTTCTTCGTGTGACAACATATATATTTCCACAATGAAATATTCAATAACATCATATTTAAGTGTTAAGTGATTGGTGCACTTGAAATTCCTGAAAATATGTGTCCAATATAATATAATTGTAAAAAGTTTAAATTAGGAATGAAAGTGAAACGCAGAATATAATATTCTTTTTAAAGTGACGGAATTGAATTTTTGGGTGTTTAATAATTTATAACTGTCCATAACGGGCTCAAGGTGCCCTCACATGCGCACGTCATATGACTGCACTGCGCAACAACGTCTGCGCAGGTGCCCCACTAACCTAACCTAACCTAACCCAAACCAACCAAAACGGGGAAACTCGATCAGTCCAAATGACTTCCTGCGCACGAACTTTGGAAAAAACGAATGGATGCTCAGAAATTATTGAAATTTTGTATGGACGTCATGCCACAGGTACGTTAATGATATTCATCCTCTATTATGCCTTATCGCTTTTTATAAATTCGCACGAAGGCATCAAAGTCGAAAGTTGGAGAATGCGCAAAGTCGGCCACGACCACTTACCAATAACGATATTACGCGCTCACACAATCCCAATATAACACAAATAGTGCTTATATGCGTGTAATACATCATAATACGTCTTATTTTACATAATCTTTCCACAAGAATTGTTTCTTGCGAAATTGATGCAGTGTAGATGTTGACGCAAATACGTAGCAGATTCATGCGTAACGATGACCCAATTTAACTCACTATCAATAAGTATCATGTAACGAAAGAATCGGAATAAACATACCTGAATGATAGTATGTCATTTATTAATTTAAATCGCCTCACAAAAGAAACTGAATATAAACCTCTGATACATTAATTGCAATGCTTGGTGGGCGCGGAATTCGGTGCGCACGTCAAACTTGTGGTAACATATTGCTGTCCTATGTCAAATGTCAACAAAATATATAGAAAATATTGACTCACATTTACTCGTGGACACAACGTACCACACAGACCGACGCAGTCTACCGGAAAAATACGGAACCAAAGATAAGACGTGCCATCTGTGATGGCCTCAATTAAAAGAAATCAATAATTTCCAATGACGTCTAGGTCCAATCAGAAGTCAGTCAGTATAGATTCTGTCTTGGAGCAGTCGTCTGGCCCCGATTGAATAGTCGCCATTAAACTACGGTTGGAACTATTTGATTTCGGTCGGTCAGTACCAACGTAACTTTGAGCTCTAGAAATAGAGTTCTTCGGGACAATTAACAAGATTAATTACCACGGTTCAATCAGATATAAACGGATGCTACCTACAGTGAATCTCAGTGTAAGGATGTCTTCTCGGTGACGTGTGAGAATAGAAACAAGTGAAATACCAATCCAACATAACATGCAAGAATATGTGCGGTTCGTCACATTGAGACATACGACTTCAGTGAAAGGACATTTGCAAGCCACGTATGCTCAGTAAAGACGTTTGTACGAGTTAGAAAAACGTAAATCATATACATATATCACTTAACTGCAGAAGCTGGACCTATGTAATTTGAGAACATTTATTCTTTATAACGATCAATGGGGTCACTGTAGTAATTACAGGTAGTGTAATATAAAATTAAATAAATATTTCAATAAATTCTTCTTCGTGTGACAACATATATATTTCCACAATGAAATATTCAATAACATCATATTTAAGTGTTAAGTGATTGGTGTACTTGCTATTCCTGAAAATATGTGTCCAATATAATATCCTTGTAAAAAGTATAAATTAGGTATGACAGTGAAACGCAGAATATAATATTCTTTTTAAAGTGACGAAATTGAATTTTTGGGTGTTTAATAATTTATAACTGTCCATAACGGGCTCAAGGTGCCCTCACATGCGCACGTCATATGACTGCACTGCGAAACAACGTCTGCGCAGGTGCCCCACTAACCTAAGCTAACCTAACCTAACCTAATCCAAACCAACCAAAACGGGGAAACTCGATCAGTGCAAAATGACTTCCTGCGCACGAATTTTGGAAAAAACGAATGGATGCTCAGAAATTATTGAAATTTTGTATGGACGTCATGCCACAGGTAAGTTAATGATATTCATACTCTATTATGCCTTATCGCTTTTTATAAATTCGCACGAAGGCATCAAAGTCGTGAGGTGGAGGATGCGCAAAGTCGGCCACGACCACTTACCAATAACGATATTACGCGCTCACACAATCCCAATATAACACAAATAGTGCTTATATGCGTGTAATACATCATAATACGTCTAATTTTACATAATCTTTCCACAAGAATTGTTTCTTGCGAAATTGATGCAGTGTAGATGTTGACGCAAATACGTAGCAGATTCATGAGTAACGATGGCCCAATTTAACTCACTATCAATAAGTATCATGTAACGAAAGAATCGGAATAAACATACCTGAATGATAGTATGTCATTTATTAATTTAAATCGCCTCACAAAAGAAACTGAATATAAACCTCTGATACATTAGTTGCAATGCTTGGTGGGCGCGGAATTCGGTGCGCACGTCAAACTTGTGGTAACATATTGCTGTCCGATGTCAAATGCCAACAAAATATATCGAAAATATTGCCTCACATTTACTCGAAGACACAACGTACCAAACAGACCGACGCAGTCTACCGGAAAAATACGGAACCAAAGATAAGACGTGCCATCTGTGATGGCCTCAATTGAAAGAAATCAATACTTTCGAATGACGTCGAGGACCAATCAGAAGTCAGCCAGTATAGATTCTATCTCGGAGCAGTCCGCTCGTCCCGATTGAATAGTCGCCATTAAACTACGGTTGGAACTATTTGATTTCGGTCGGTCAGTACCAAGGTAACTTTCAGCTCTAGAAATAGAGTTCTTCGGGACAATTAACAAGATTCATTACCACGGTTCCATCAGATATTAACGGGTGCTACCTACAGTGAATCTCAGTGTAAGGATGTCTTCTCGGTGACGTGTGAGAATAGAAACAAGTGAAACACCAATCCAACATAACATGCAAGAATATGTGCGGTTCGTCACATTGAGACATACGACTTCAGTGAAAGGACATTTGCATGCCATGTATTCTCAGTAAAGACGTTTGTACGAGTTAGAAACACGTAACTCATATACATATTTCACTTAACTGCAGAAGCTGGACCTATGTAATTTGAGAACATTTATTCTTTATAACGATGATTGGGGTCAATGTAGTAATTACATGTAGTGTAATATAAAATTAAATAAATATTTCAATAAATTCTTCTTCGTGTGACAACATATATATTTCCACAAAGAAATATTCAATAACATCATATTTAAGTGTTAAGTGATTGGTGTACTTGCAATTCCTGAAAATATGTGTCCAATATAATATCCTTGTAAAAAGTTTAAATTAGGTATGAAAGTGAAACGCAGAATATAATATTCTTTTTAAAGTGACGGAATTGAATTTTTGGGTTTTTAATAATTTATAACTGTCCATAACGGGCTCAAGGTGCCCTCACATGCGCACGTCATATGACTGCACTGCGCAACAACGTCTGCGCAGGTGCCCCATTAACCTAACCTAACCTAACCTAACCTAACCCAAACCAACCAAAACGGGGAAACTCGATCAGTGCAAAATGACTTCCTGCGCACGAATTCTGGAAAAAACGAATGGATGCTCAGAAATTATTGAAATTCTGTATGGACGTCATGCCACAGGTAAGTTAATGATATTCATCCTCTATTATGCCTTATCGCTTTTTATAAATTCGCACGAAGGCATCAAAGTCGTGAGGTGGAGGATGCGCAAAGTCGGCCACGACCACTTACCAATAACGATATTACGCGCTCACACAATCCCAATATAACACAAATAGTGCTTATATGCGTGTAATACATCATAATACGTCTAATTTTACATAATCTTTCCACAAGAATTGTCTATTGAGAAATTGATGCAGTGTAGATGTTGACGCAAATACGTAGCAGATTCATGCGTAACGATGACCCAATTTAACTCACTATCAATAAGTATCATGTAACGAAAGAATCGGAATAAACATAGCTGAATGATAGTATGTCATTTATTAATTTAAATCGCCTCACAAAAAAACTGAATATAAACCTCTGATACATTAGTTGCAATGCTTGGTGGGCGCGGAATTCGGTGCGCACGTCAAACTTGTGGTAACATATTGCTGTCCTATGTCAAATGTCAACAAAATATATAGAAAATATTGACTCACATTTACTCGTGGACACAACGTACCAAACAGACCGACGCAGTCTGCCGGAAAAATACGGAACCAAACATAAGACGTGCCATCTGTGATGGCCTCAATTGAAAGAAATCAATACTTTCGAATAACGTCGAGGACCAATCAGAAGTCAGTCAGTATAGATTCTATCTTGGAGCAGTCCGCTCGTCCCGATTGAATAGTCGCCATTAAACTACGGTTGGAACTATTTGATTTCGGTCGGTCAGTACCAACGTACCTTTCAGCTTTAGAAATAGAGTTCTTCGGGACAATTAACAAGATTAATTACCACGGTTCAATCAGATATTAACGGGTGCTACCTACAGTGAATCTCAGTGTAAGGATGTCTTCTCGGTGACGTGTGAGAATAGAAACAAGTGAAACACCAATCCAACATAACATGCAAGAATATGTGCGGTTCGTCACATTGAGACATACGACTTCAGTGACAGAACATTTGCATGCCATGTATGCTCAGTAAAGACGTTTGTACGAGTTAGAAACACGTAACTCATATACATATATCACTTAACTGCAGAAGCTGGACCTATGTAATTTGAGAACATCTATTCTTTATAACGATGAATGGGGTCAGTGTAGTAATTACATGTAGTGTAATATAAAATTAAATAAATATTTCAATAAATTCTTCTTCGTGTGACAACATATATATTTCCACAATGAAATATTCAAAAACATCATATTTAAGTGTTAAGTGATTGGTGTACTTGCAATTCCTGAAAATATGTGTCCAATATAATATCCTTGTAAAAAGTTTAAATTAGGTATAAAAGTGAAACGCAGATAATAATATTCTTTTTAAAGTGACGGAATTGAATTTTTGGGTATTTAATAATTTATAACTGTCCACAACGGGCTCAAGGTGCCCTCACATGCGCACGTCATATGACTGACCTGCGGAACAACGTCTGCGCAGGTGCCCCACTAACCTAACCTAACCTAACCTAACCTAACCCAAAAACCAACCAAAACGGGGAAACTCCATCAGTGCAAAATGACTTCCTGCGCACGAATTTTGGAAAAAACGAATGGATGCTCAGAAATTATTGAAATTTTGTATGGACGTCATGCCACAGGTAAGTTAATGATATTCATACTCTATTATGCCTTATCGCTTTTTATAAATTCGCACGAAGGCATCAAAGTCGTGAGGTGGAGGATGCGCAAAGTCGGCCACGACCACTTACCAATAACGATATTACGCGCTCACACAATCCCAATATAACACAAATAGTGCTTATATGCGTGTAATACATCATAATACGTCTAATTTTACATAATCTTTCCACAAGAATTGTTTCTTGCGAAATTGATGCAGTGTAGATGTTGACGCAAATACGTAGCAGATTCATGCGTAACGATGACCCAATTTAACTCACTATCAATAAGTATCATGTAACGAAAGATTCGGAATAAACATACCTGAATGATAGTATGTCATTTATTAATTTAAATCGCCTCACAAAAGAAACTGAATATAAACCTCTGATACATTAGTTGCAATGCTTGGTGGGCGCGGAATTCGGTGCGCACGTCAAACTTGTGGTAACATATTGCTGTCCGATGTCAAATGTCAACAAAATATATCGAAAATATTGCCTCACATTTACTCGAAGACACAACGTACCAAACAGACCGACGCAGTCTACCGGAAAAATACGGAACCAAAGATAAGACGTGCCATCTGTGATGGCCTCAATTGAAAGAAATCAATACTTTCGAATGACGTCGAGGACCAATCAGAATTCAGTCAGTATAGATTCTATCTTGGAGCAGTCGGCTCGTCCCGATTGAATAGTCGCCATTAAACTACGGTTGGAACTATTTGATTTCGGTAGGTCAGTACCAACGTAAATTTGAACTCTAGAAATAGAGTTCTTCGGGACAATTAACAAGATTAATTACCACGGTTCAATCAGATATTAACGGGTGCTACCTACAGTGAATGTCAGTGTAAGGATGTCTTCTCGGTGACGTGTGAGAATAGAAACAAGTGAAACACCAATCCAACATAACATGCAAGAATATGTGCGGTTCGTCACATTGAGACATACGACTTCAGTGAAAGGACATTTGCATGCCATGTATGCTCAGTAAAGACGTTTGTACGAGTTAGAAACACGTAAATCATATACATATATCACTTAACTGCAGAAGCTGGACCTATGTAATTTGAGAACATTTATTCTTCATAACGATGAATGGGGTCACTGTAGTATTTACATGTAGTGTAATATAAAATTAAATAAATATTTCAATAAATTCTTCTTCGTGTGACAACATATATATTTCCACAATGAAATATTCAATAACATCATATTTAAGTGTTAAGTGATTGGTGTACTTGCAGTTCCTGAAAATATGTGTCCAATATAATATCCTTGTAAAAAGTTTAAATTAGGTATGAAAGTGAAACGCAGAATATAATATTCTTTTTAAAGTGACGGAATTGAATTTTTGGGTATTTAATAATTTATAACTGTCCATAACGGGCTCAAGGTGCCCTCACATGCGCACGTCATATGACTGCACTGCGCAACAACGTCTGCGCAGGTGCCCCACTAACCTAAACTAACCTAACCTAACCTAACCTAACCCAAACCAACCAAAACGGGGAAACTCGATCAGTGCAAAATGACTTCCTGCGCACGAATTTTGGAAAAAAAGAATGGATGCTCAGAAATTATTGAAATTTTGTATGGACGTCATGCCACAGGTAAGTTAATGATATTCATACTCTATTATGCCTTATCGCTTTTTATAAATTCTCACGAAGGCATCAAAGTCGTGAGGTGGAGGATGCGCAAAGTCGGCCACGACCACTTACCAATAACGATATTACGCGCTCACACAATCCCAATATAACACAAATAGTGCGTATATGCGTGTAATACATCATAATACGTCTAATTTTACATAATCTTTCCACAAGAATTGTTTCTTGCGAAATTGATGCAGTGTAGATGTTGACGAAAATACGTAGCAGATTCATGCGTAACGATGACCCAATTTAACTCACTATCAATAAGTATCATGTAACGAAAGAATCAGAATAAACATACCTGAATGACAGTATGTCATTTATTAATTTAAATCGCCTCACAAAAGAAACTGAATATAAACCTCTGATACATTAGTTGCAATGCTTGATGGGCGCAGAATTCGGTGCGCACGTCAAACTTGTGGTAACATATTGCTGTTCTATGTCAAATGTCAACAAAATATATAGAAAATATTGACTCACATTTACTCGTGGACACAACGTACCAAACAGACCGACGCAGTCTGCCGGAAAAATACGGAACCAAAGATAAGACGTGCCATCTGTGATGGCCTCAATTGAAAGAAATCAATACTTTCCAATGACGTCTAGGACCAATCAGAAGTCAGTCAGTATAGATTCTGTCTTGGAGCAGTCGTCTGGCCACGATTGAATAGTCGCCATTAAACTACGGTTGGAACTATTTGATTTCGGTCGGTCAGTATCAACGTAACTTTGAGCTCTAGAAATAGAGTTCTTCGGGACAATAAACAAGATTAACTACCACGGTTATTATCAGATATTAACGGATGCTACCTACAGTGAATCTCAGTGTAAGGATGTTTTCTCGGTGGCGTGTGAGAATAGAAACAAGTGAAACATCAATCCAACATAACATGCAAGAATATGTGCGGTTCGTCACATTGAGATATACGACTTCAGTGAAGGGACATTTGCATGCCATGTATGCTCAGTAAAGGCGTTAGTACGAGTTAGAAACACGTAAATCATATACATATATCACTTAACTGCAGAAGCTGGACCTATGTAATTTGAGAACATTTATTCTTTATAACGATGAATGGGATCACTGTAGTAATTACATGTAGTGTAATATAAAATTAAATAAATATTTCAATAAATTCTTCTTCGTGTGACTACATATATATTTCCACAATGAAATATTCAATAACATCATATTTAAGTGTTAAGTGATTGGTGTACTTGCAATTATTGAAAATATGTGTCCATTATAATATCCTTGTAAAAAGTTTAAATTAGGTATGAAAGTGAAAAGCAGAATATAATATTCTTTTTAAAGTGACGGAATTGAATTTTTGGGTATTTAATAATTTAAAACTGTCCATAACGGGCTCAAGGTGCCCTCACATGCGCACGTCATATGACTGCACTGCGCAACAAAGTCTGCGCAGGTGCCCCACTAACCTAACCTAACCTAACCTAACCTAACCCAAACCAACCAAAACTGGGAAACTCGATCAGTGCAAAATGACTTCCTGCGCACGAATTTTGGAAAAAACGAATGGATGCTCAGAGATTATTGAAATTTTGAATGGACGTCATGCCACAGGTAAGTTAATGATATTCATACTCTATTATGCCTTATCGCTTTTTATAAATTCGCACGAATTCATCAAAATCGTGAGGTTGAGGATGCGCAAAGTCGGCCACGACCACTTACCAATAACGATATTACGCGCTCACACAATCCCAATATAACACAAATAGTGCTTATATGCGTGTAATACATCATAATACGTCTAATTTTACATAATCTTTCCACAAGAATTGTTTCTTGCGAAATTGATGCAGGTAGATGTTGACGCAAATACGTAGCAGATTCATGCGTAACGATGACCCAATTTAACTCACTGTCAATCAGTATCATGTAACAAAAGAATCGGAATAAACATACCTGAATGAAAGTATGTCATTTATTAATTTAAATCGCCTCACAAAAGAAACTGAACATAAACCTCTGATACATTAGTTGCAATGCTTGGTGGGCGCGGAATTCGGTGCGCACGTCAAACTTGTGGTAACATATTGCTGTCCTATGTCAAATGTCAACAAAATATAAAGAAAATATTGACTCACATTTACTCGTGGACACAACGTACCAAACAGACCGACGCAGTCTGCCGGAAAAATACGGAACCAAAGATAAGACGTGCCATCTGTGATGGCATCAATTGAAAGAAATCAATACTTTCGAATGACGTCGAGGACCAATCAGAAGTCAGTCAGTATAGATTCTATCTTGGAGCAGTCGGCTCGTCCCGATTGAATAGTCGCCATTAAACTACGTTTGGAACTATTTGATTTCGGTCGGTCAGTACCAACGTAACTTTGAGCTCTAGAAATAGAGTTCTTGGGACAATTAACAAGATTAATTACCACGGTTCAATCAGATATTAACGGATGCTACCTACAGTGAATCTCAGTGTAAGGATGTCTTCTCGGTGACGTGTGAGAATAGAAACAAGTGAAACACCAATCCAACATAACATGCAAGAATATGTGCGGTTCGTCACATTGAGACATACGACTTCAGTGAAAGGACATTTGCATGCCATGTATGCTCAGTAAAGACGTTTGTACGAGTTAGAAGCACGTAAATCATATACATATATCACTTAACTGCAGAAGCTGGACCTATGTAATTTGAGAACATTTATTCTTTATAACGATGAATGGGGTCACTGTAGTAATTACATGTAGTGTAATATAAAATTAAATAAATATTTCAATAAATCCTTCTTCGTGTGACAACATATATATTTCCACAATGAAATATTCAATAACATCATATTTAAGTGTTAAGTGATTGGTGTACTTGCAATTACTGAAAATATGTGTCCAATATAATATCCTTGTAAAAAGTTTAAATTAGGTATGAAAGTGAAACGCAGAATATAATATTCCTTTTAAAGTGACGGAATAGAATTTTTGGGTGTTTAATAATTTATAACTGTCCATAACGGGCTCAAGGTGCCCTCACATGCGCACGTCATATGACTGCACTGCGCAACAACGTCTGCGCAGGTGCCCCACTAACCTAACCTAACCTAACCTAACCTAACCTAACCTAACCCAAACCAACCAAAAAGGGGAAACTCGATCAGTGCAAAATGACTTCCTGCGCACGAATTTTGGAAAAAATGAATGGATGCTCAGAAATTATTGAAATTTTGTATGGACGTCATGCCACAGGTAAGTTAATGATATTCATACTCTATTATGCCTTATCGCTTTTTATAAATTCGCACGAAGGCATCAAAGTCGTGAGGTGGAGGATGCGCAAAGTCGGCCACGACCACTTACCAATAACGATATTACGCGCTCACACAATCCCAATATAACACAAATAGTGCTTATATGCGTGTAATACATCATAATACGTCTAATTTTACATAATCTTTCCACAAGAATTGTTTCTTGCGAAATTGATGCAGTGTAGATGTTGACGCAAATACGTAGCAGATTCATGCGTAACGATGACCCAATTTAAATCACTATCAATAAGTATCATGTAACGAAAGAATCGGAATAAACATACCTGAATGATAGTATGTCATTTATTAATTTAAATCGCCTCACAAAAGAAACTGAATATAAACCTCTGATACATTAATTGCAATGCTTGGTGGGCTCGGAATTCGGTGCGCACGTCAAACTTGTGGTAACATATTGCTGTCCTATGTCAAATGTCAACAAAATATATCGAAAATATTGCCACACATTCACTCGAAGACACGACGTACCAAACAGAACGACGCAGTCTACCGGAAAAATACGGAACCAAAGATAAGACGTGCCATCTGTGATGGCCTCAATTGAAAGAAATCAATACTTTCCAATGACGTCTAGGACCAATCAGAAGTCAGTCAGTATAGATTCTGTCTTGGAGCAGTCGTCTGGCCCCGATTGAATAGTCGCCATTAAACTACGGTTGGAACTATTTGATTTCGGTCGGTCAGTATCAACGTAACTTTGAGATCTAGAAATAGAGTTCTTGGGACAATTAACAAGATTAATTACCACGGTTCAATCAGATATTAACGGATGCTACCTACAGTGAATCTCAGTGTAAGGATGTCTTCTCGGTGACGTGTGAGAATAGAAACAAGTGAAACACCAATCCAACATAACATGCAAGAATACGTGCGGTTCGTCACATTGAGACATACGACTTCAGTGGAAGGACATTTGCATGCCATGTATGCTCAGTAAAATCGTTTGTACGAGTTAGAAACACGTAAATCATATACATATATCACTTAACTGCAGAAGCTGGACCTATGTAATTTGAGAACATTTATTCTTTATAACGATGAATGGGGTCACTGTAGTAATTACATGTAGTGTAATATAAAATTAAATAAATATTTCAATAAATTCTTCTTCGTGTGACAACATATATATTTCCACAATGAAATATTCAATAACATCATATTTAAGTGTTAAGTGATTGGTGTATTTGCAATTACTGAAAATATGTGTCCAATATAATATCCTTGTAAAAAGTTTAAATTAGGTATGAAAGTGAAACGCAGAATATAATATTCTTTTTAAAGTGACGGAATAGAATTTTTGGGTGTTTAATAATTTATAACTGTCCATAACGGGCTCAAGGTACCCTCACATGCGCACGTCATATGACTGCACTGCGCAACAACGTCTGCGCAGGTGCCCCACTAAACTAACCTAACCTAACCTAACCCAAACCAACCAAAACGGGGAAACTCGATCAGTGCAAAATGACTTCCTGCGCACGAATTTTGGAAAAAACGAATGGATGCTCAGAAATTATTGAAATTTTGTATGGACGTCATGCCACAGGTAAGTTAATGATATTCATACTCTATTATGCCTTATCGCTTTTTATAAATTCGCACGAAGGCATCAAAGTCGTGAGGTGGAGGATGCGCAAAGTCGGCCACGACCACTTACCAATAACGATATTACGCGCTCACACAATCCCAATATAACACAAATAGTGCTTATATGCGTGTAATACATCATAATACGTCTCATTTTACATAATCTTTCCACAAGAATTGTTTCTTGCGAAATTGATGCAGTGTAGATGTTGACGCAAATACGTAGCAGATTCATGCGTAACGATGACCCAATTTAACTCACTATCAATAAGTATCATGTACCGAAAGAATCGGAATAAACATACCTGAATGATAGTATGTCATTTATTAACTTAAATCGCCTCACAAAAGAAACTGAATATAAACCTCTGATACATTAGTTGCAATGCTTGGTGGGCGCGGAATTCGGTGCGCACGTCAAACTTGTGGTAACATATTGCTGTCCTATGTCAAATGTCAACAAAATATATCGAAAATATTGCCTCACATTTACTCGAAGACACAACGTACCAAACAGACCGACGCAATCTACCGGAAAAATACGGAACCAAAGATAAGACGTGCCATCTGTGATGGCCTCAATTGAAAGAAATCAATACTTTCGAATGACGTCGAGGACCAATCAGAAGTCAGCCACTATAGATTCTATCTTGGAGCAGTCCGCTCGTCCCGATTGAATAGTCGCCATTAAACTACGGTTGGAACTATTTGATTTCGGTCGGTCAGTACCAACGTAACTTTGAGCTCTAGAAATAGAGTTCTTCGGGACAATTAACAAGATTAATTACCACGGTTCAATCAGATATTAACGGGTGCTACCTACAGTGAATCTCAGTGTAAGGATGTCTTCTTGGGGACGTGTGAGAATAGAAACAAGTGAAACACCAATCCAACATAACATGCAAGAATATGTGCGGTTCGTCACATTGAGACATACGACTTCAGTGAAAGGACATTTGCATGCAATGTATGCTCAGTAAAGACGTTTGTACGAGTTAGAAACACGTAACTCATATACATATATCACTTAACTGCAGAAGCTGGACCTATGTAATTTGAGAACATTTATTCTTTATAACGATGATTGGGGTCACTGTAGTAATTACATGTAGTGTAATATAAAATTAAATAAATATTTCAATAAATTCTTCTTCGTGTGACAACATATATATTTCCACAATGAAATATTCAATAACATCATATTTAAGTGTTAAGTGATTGGTGTACTTGCAATTCCTGAAAATATGTGTCCAATATAATATCCTTGTAAAAAGTTTAAATTAGGTATGAAAGTGAAACGCAGAATATAATATTCTTTTTAAAGTGACGGAATTGAATTTTTGGGTATTTAATAATTTATAACTGTCCATAACGGGCTCAAGGTGCCCTCACATGCGCACGTCATATGACTGCACTGCGAAACAACGTCTGCGCAGGTACCCCACTAACCTAAGCTAAACCTAACCTAACCTATCCTAACCCAAACCAACCAAAACGGGGAAACTCGATCAGTGCAAAATGACTTCCTGCGCACGAATTTTGGAAAAAACGAATGGATGCTCAGAAATTATTGAAATTTTGTATGGACGTCATGCCACAGGTAAGTTAATGATATTCATACTCTATTATGCCTTATCGCTTTTTATAAATTCGCACGAAGGCATCAAAGTCGTGAGGTGGAGGATGCGCAAAGTCGGCCACGACCACTTACCAATAACGATATTACGCGCTCACACAATCCCAATATAACACAAATAGTGCTTATATGCGTGTAATACATCATAATACGTCTAATTTTACATAATCTTTCCACAAGAATTGTTTCTTGCGAAATTGATGCAGTGTAGATGTTGACGCAAATACGTAGCAGATTCATGCGTAACGATGACCCAATTTAAATCACTATCAATAAGTATCATGTAACGAAAGAATCGGAATAAACATACCTGAATGATAGTATGTCATTTATTAATTTAAATCGCCTCACAAAAGAAACTGAATATAAACCTCTGATACATTAATTGCAATGCTTGGTGGGCTCGGAATTCGGTGCGCACGTCAAACGTGTGGTAACATATTGCTGTCCTATGTCAAATGTCAACAAAATATATCGAAAATATTGCCACACATTCACTCGAAGACACGACGTACCAAACAGAACGACGCAGTCTACCGGAAAAATACGGAACCAAAGATAAGACGTGCCATCTGTGATGGCCTCAATTGAAAGAAATCAATACTTTCCAATGACGTCTAGGACCAATCAGAAGTCAGTCAGTATAGATTCTGTCTTGGAGCAGTCGTCTGGCCCCGATTGAATAGTCGCCATTAAACTACGGTTGGAACTATTTGATTTCGGTCGGTCAGTATCAACGTAACTTTGAGATCTAGAAATAGAGTTCTTGGGACAATTAACAAGATTAATTACCACGGTTCAATCAGATATTAACGGATGCTACCTACAGTGAATCTCAGTGTAAGGATGTCTTCTCGGTGACGTGTGAGAATAGAAACAAGTGAAACACCAATCCAACATAACATGCAAGAATACGTGCGGTTCGTCACATTGAGACATACGACTTCAGTGGAAGGACATTTGCATGCCATGTATGCTCAGTAAAGACGTTTGTACGAGTTAGAAACACGTAAATCATATACATATATCACTTAACTGCAGAAGCTGGACCTATGTAATTTGAGAACATTTATTCTTTATAACGATGAATGGGGTCACTGTAGTAATTACATGTAGTGTAATATAAAATTAAATAAATATTTCAATAAATTCTTCTTCGTGTGACAACATATATATTTCCACAATGAAATATTCAATAACATCATATTTAAGTGTTAAGTGATTGGTGTATTTGCAATTACTGAAAATATGTGTCCAATATAATATCCTTGTAAAAAGTTTAAATTAGGTATGAAAGTGAAACGCAGAATATAATATTCTTTTTAAAGTGACGGAATAGAATTTTTGGGTGTTTAATAATTTATAACTGTCCATAACGGGCTCAAGGTACCCTCACATGCGCACGTCATATGACTGCACTGCGCAACAACGTCTGCGCAGGTGCCCCACTAAACTAACCTAACCTAACCTAACCCAAACCAACCAAAACGGGGAAACTCGATCAGTGCAAAATGACTTCCTGCGCACGAATTTTGGAAAAAACGAATGGATGCTCAGAAATTATTGAAATTTTGTATGGACGTCATGCCACAGGTAAGTTAATGATATTCATACTCTATTATGCCTTATCGCTTTTTATAAATTCGCACGAAGGCATCAAAGTCGTGAGGTGGAGGATGCGCAAAGTCGGCCACGACCACTTACCAATAACGATATTACGCGCTCACACAATCCCAATATAACACAAATAGTGCTTATATGCGTGTAATACATCATAATACGTCTCATTTTACATAATCTTTCCACAAGAATTGTTTCTTGCGAAATTGATGCAGTGTAGATGTTGACGCAAATACGTAGCAGATTCATGCGTAACGATGACCCAATTTAACTCACTATCAATAAGTATCATGTACCGAAAGAATCGGAATAAACATACCTGAATGATAGTATGTCATTTATTAACTTAAATCGCCTCACAAAAGAAACTGAATATAAACCTCTGATACATTAGTTGCAATGTTTGGTGGGCGCGGAATTCGGTGCGCACGTCAAACTTGTGGTAACATATTGCTGTCCTATGTCAAATGTCAACAAAATATATCGAAAATATTGCCTCACATTTACTCGAAGACACAACGTACCAAACAGACCGACGCAATCTACCGGAAAAATACGGAACCAAAGATAAGACGTGCCATCTGTGATGGCCTCAATTGAAAGAAATCAATACTTTCCAATGACGTCGAGGACCAATCAGAAGTCAGCCACTATAGATTCTATCTTGGAGCAGTCCGCTCGTCCCGATTGAATAGTCGCCATTAAACTACGGTTGGAACTATTTGATTTCGGTCGGTCAGTACCAACGTAACTTTGAGCTCTAGAAATAGAGTTCTTCGGGACAATTAACAAGATTAATTACCACGGTTCAATCAGATATTAACGGGTGCTACCTACAGTGAATCTCAGTGTAAGGATGTCTTCTTGGGGACGTGTGAGAATAGAAACAAGTGAAACACCAATCCAACATAACATGCAAGAATATGTGCGGTTCGTCACATTGAGACATACGACTTCAGTGAAAGGACATTTGAATGCCATGTATGCTCAGTAAAGACGTTTGTACGAGTTAGAAACACGTAACTCATATACATATATCACTTAACTGCAGAAGCTGGACCTATGTAATTTGAGAACATTTATTCTTTATAACGATGATTGGGGTCACTGTAGTAATTACATGTAGTGTAATATAAAATTAAATAAATATTTCAATAAATTCTTCTTCGTGTGACAACATATATATTTCCACAATGAAATATTCAATAACATCATATTTAAGTGTTAAGTGATTGGTGTACTTGCAATTCCTGAAAATATGTGTCCAATATAATATCCTTGTAAAAAGTTTAAATTAGGTATGAAAGTGAAACGCAGAATATAATATTCTTTTTAAAGTGACGGAATTGAATTTTTGGGTATTTAATAATTTATAACTGTCCATAACGGGCTCAAGGTGCCCACACATGCGCACGTCATATGACTGCACTGCGAAACAACGTCTGCGCAGGTACCCCACTAACCTAAGCTAAACCTAACGTAACCTATCCTAACCCAAACCAACCAAAACGGGGAAACTCGATCAGTGCAAAATGACTTCCTGCGCACGAATTTTGGAAAAAACGAATGGATGCTCAGAAATTATTGAAATTTTGTATGGACGTCATGCCACAGGTAAGTTAATGATATTCATACTCTATTATGCCTTATCGCTTTTTATAAATTCGCACGAAGGCATCAAAGTCGTGAGGTGGAGGATGCGCAAAGTCGGCCACGACCACTTACCAATAACGATATTACGCGCTCACACAATCCCAATATAACACAAATAGTGCTTATATGCGTGTGATACATCATAATACGTCTAATTTTACATAATCTTTCCACAAGAATTGTTTCTTGCGAAATTGATGCAGGTAGATGTTGACGCAAATACGTAGCAGATTCATGCGTAACGATGACCCAATTTAACTCACTATCAATCAGTATCATGTAACAAAAGAATCGGAATAAACATACCTGAATGAAAGTATGTCATTTATTAATTTAAATCGCCTCACAAAAGAAACTGAATATAAACCTCTGATACATTAGTTGCAATGCTTGGTGGGCGCGGAATTCGGTGCGCACGTCAAACTTGTGGTAACATATTGCTGTCCTATGTCAAATGTCAACAAAATATAAAGAAAATATTGACTCACATTTACTCGTGGACACAACGTACCAAACAGACCGACGCAGTCTGCCGGAAAAATACGGAACCAAAGATAAGACGTGCCATCTGTGATGGCCTCAATTGAAAGAAATCAATACTTTCGAATGACGTCGAGGACCAATCAGAAGTCAGTCAGTATAGATTCTATCTTGGAGCAGTCGGCTCGTCCCGATTGAATAGTCGCCATTAAACTACGGTTGGAACTATTTGATTTCGGTCGGTCAGTACCAACGTAACTTTGAGCTCTAGAAATAGAGTTCTTCGGGACAATTAACAAGACTAATTACCACGGATCAATCAGATATTAACGGGTGCTACCTGCAGTGAATCTCAGTGTAAGGATGTCTTCTCGGTGACGTGTGAGAATGGAAACAAGTGAAACACCAATCCAACATAACATGCAAGAATATGTGCGGTTCGTCACATTGAGACATACGACTTCAGTGCAAGGACATTTGCATGCCATGTATGCTGAGTAAAGACGTTTGTACGAGTTAGAAACACGTAACTCATATACATATATCACTTAACTGCAGAAGCTGGACCTATGTAATTTGAGAACATTTATTCTGTATAACGATGAATGGGGTCACTGTAGTAATTACATGTAGTGTAATGTAAAATTAAATAAATATTTCAATAAATTCTTCTTCGTGTGACTACATATATATTTCCACAATGAAATATTCAATAATATCATATTTAAGTGTTAAGTGATTGGTGTACTTGCAATTACTGAAAATATGTGTCCAATATAATATCCTTGTAAAAAGTTTAAATTAGGTATGAAAGTGAAACGCAGAATATAATATTCTTTTTAAAGTGACGGAATTGAATTTTTGGGTATTTAATAATTTAAAACTGTCCATAACGGGCTCAAGGTGCCCTCACATGCGCACGTCATATGACTGCACTGCGCAACAACGTCTGCGCAGGTGCCCCACTAACCTAACCTAACCTAACCTAACCTAACCTAACCCAAACCAACCAAAACGGGGAAACTCGATCAGAGCAAAATGACTTCCTGTGCACGAATTTTGGAAAAAACGAATGGATGCTCAGAAATTATTGAAATTTTGTATGGACGTCATGCCACAGGTAAGTTAATGATATTCATACTCTATTATGCCTTATCGCTTTTTATAAATTCGCACGAAGGCATCAAAGTCGTGAGGTGGAGGATGCGCAAAGTCGGCCACGACTACTTACCAATAACGATATTACGCGCTCACACAATCCCAATATAACACAAATAGTGCTTATATGCGTGTAATACATCATAATACGTCTCATTTTACATAATATTTCCACAAGAATTGTTTCTTGCGAAATTGATGCAGTGTAGATGTTGACGCAAATACGTAGCAGATTCATGCGTAACGATGACCCAATTTAACTCACTATCAATCAGTACCATGTAAGGAAAGAATCGGAATAAACATACCTGAATGATAGTATGTCATTTATTAATTTAAATCGCCTCACAAAAGAAACTTAATATAAACCTCTGATACATTAGTTGTAATGCTTGGTGGGCGCGGAATTCGGTGCGCACGTCAATCTTGTGGTAACATATTGCTGTCCTATGTCAAATGTCAACAAAATATATAGAAAATATTGACTCACATTTACTCGTGGACACAACGTACCAAACAGACCGACGCAGTCTGCAGGAAAAATACGGAAAAAAAGATAAGACGTGCCATCTGTGATGGCCTCAATTGAAAGAAATCAATACTTTCCAATGACGTCTAGGACCAATCAGAAGTCAGTCAGTATAGATTCTGTCTTGGAGCAGTCGTCTAGCCCCGATTGAATAGTCGCCATTAAACTACGGTTGGAACTATTTGATTTCGGTCGGTCAGTATCAACGTAACTTTCAGATCTAGAAATAGAGTTCTTGGGACAATTAACAAGATTAATTACCACGGTTCAATCAGATATTAACGGATGCTACCTACAGTGAATCTCAGTGTAAGGATGTCTTCTCGGTGACGTGTGAGAATAGAAACAAGTGAAACACCAATCCAACATAACATGCAAGAATACGTGCGGTTCGTCACATTGAGACATACGACTTCAGTGGAAGGACATTTGCATGCCATGTATGCTCAGTAAAGACGTTTGTACGAGTTAGAAACACGTAAATCATATACATATATCACTTAACTGCAGAAGCTGGACCTATGTAATTTGAGAACATTTATTCTTTATAACGATGAATGGGGTCACTGTAGTAATTACATGTAGTGTAATATAAAATTAAATAAATATTTCAATAAATTCTTCTTCGTGTGACAACATATATATTTCCACAATGAAATATTCAATAACATCATATTTAAGTGTTAAGTGATTGGTGTACTTGCAATTACTGAAAATATGTGTCCAATATAATATCCTTGTAAAAAGTTTAAATTAGGTATGAAAGTGAAACGCAGAATATAATATTCTTTTTAAAGTGACGGAATAGAATTTTTGGGTGTTTAATAATTTATAACTGTCCATAACGGGCTCAAGGTACCCTCACATGCGCACGTCATATGACTGCACTGCGCAACAACGTCTGCGCAGGTGCCCCACTAAACTAACCTAACCTAACCTAACCCAAACCAACCAAAACGGGGAAACTCGATCAGTGCAAAATGACTTCCTGCGCACGAATTTTGGAAAAAACGAATGGATGCTCAGAAATTATTGAAATTTTGTATGGACGTCATGCCACAGGTAAGTTAATGATATTCATACTCTATTATGCCTTATCGCTTTTTATAAATTCGCACGAAGGCATCAAAGTCGTGAGGTGGAGGATGCGCAAAGTCGGCCACGACCACTTACCAATAACGATATTACGCGCTCACACAATCCCAATATAACACAAATAGTGCTTATATGCGTGTGATACATCATAATACGTCTCATTTTACATAATCTTTCCACAAGAATTGTTTCTTGCGAAATTGATGCAGTGTAGATGTTGACGCAAATACGTAGCAGATTCATGCGTAACGATGACCCAATTTAACTCACTATCAATAAGTATCATGTACCGAAAGAATCGGAATAAACATACCTGAATGATAGTATGTCATTTATTAACTTAAATCGCCTCACAAAAGAAACTGAATATAAACCTCTGATACATTAGTTGCAATGCTTGGTGGGCGCGGAATTCGGTGCGCACGTCAAACTTGTGGTAACATATTGCTGTCCTATGTCAAATGTCAACAAAATATATCGAAAATATTGCCTCACATTTACTCGAAGACACAACGTACCAAACAGACCGACGCAATCTACCGGAAAAATACGGAACCAAAGATAAGACGTGCCATCTGTGATGGCCTCAATTGAAAGAAATCAATACTTTCGAATGACGTCGAGGACCAATCAGAAGTCAGCCACTATAGATTCTATCTTGGAGCAGTCCGCTCGTCCCGATTGAATAGTCGCCATTAAACTACGGTTGGAACTATTTGATTTCGGTCGGTCAGTACCAACGTAACTTTGAGCTCTAGAAATAGAGTTCTTCGGGACAATTAACAAGATTAATTACCACGGTTCAATCAGATATTAACGGGTGCTACCTACAGTGAATCTCAGTGTAAGGATGTCTTCTTGGGGACGTGTGAGAATAGAAACAAGTGAAACACCAATCCAACATAACATGCAAGAATATGTGCGGTTCGTCACATTGAGACATACGACTTCAGTGAAAGGACATTTGCATGCCATGTATGCTCAGTAAAGACGTTTGTACGAGTTAGAAACACGTAACTCATATACATATATCACTTAACTGCAGAAGCTGGACCTATGTAATTTGAGAACATTTATTCTTTATAACGATGATTGGGGTCACTGTAGTAATTACATGTAGTGTAATATAAAATTAAATAAATATTTCAATAAATTCTTCTTCGTGTGACAACATATATATTTCCACAATGAAATATTCAATAACATCATATTTAAGTGTTAAGTGATTGGTGTACTTGAAATTACTGAAAATATGTGTCCAATATAATATCCTTGTAAAAAGTTTAAATTAGGTATGAAAGTGAAACGCAGAATATAATATTCTTTTTAAAGTGACGGAATTGAATTTTTGGGTATTTAATAATTTAAAACTGTCCATAACGGGCTCAAGGTGCCCTCACATGCGCACGTCATATGACTGCACTGCGCAACAAAGTCTGCGCAGGTGCCCCACTAACCTAACCTAACCTAACCGAAACCAACCAAAACGGGGAAACTCGGTCAGTGCAAAATGACTTCCTGCGCACGAATTTTGGAAAAAACGAATGGATGCTCAGAAATTATTGAAATTTTGTATGGACGTCATGCCACAGGTAAGTTAATGATATTCATACTCTATTATGCCTTATCGCTTTTTATAAATTCGCACGATGGCATCAAAGTCGTGAGGTGGAGGATGCGCAAAGTCGGCCACGACCACTTACCAATAACGATATTACGCGCTCACACAATCCCAATATAACACAAATAGTGCTTATATGCGTGTGATACATCATAATACGTCTAATTTTACATAATCTTTCCACAAGAATTGTTTCTTGCGAAATTGATGCAGGTAGATGTTGACGCAAATACGTAGCAGATTCATGCGTAACGATGACCCAATTTAACTCACTATCAATCAGTATCATGTAACAAAAGAATCGGAATAAACATACCAGAATGAAAGTATGTCATTTATTAATTTAAATCGCCTCACAAAAGAAACTGAATATAAACCTCTGATACATTAGTTGCAATGCTTGGTGGGCGCGGAATTCGGTGCGCACGTCAAACTTGTGGTAACATATTGCTGTCCTATGTCAAACGTCAACAAAATATATCGAAAATATTGCCTCACATTCACTCGAAGACACGACGTACCAAACAGAACAACGCAGTCTACCGGAAAAATACGGAACCAAAGATAAGACGTGCCATCTGTGATGGCCTCAATTGAAAGAAATCAATACTTTCCAATGACGTCTAGGACCAATCAGAAGTCAGTCAATATACATTCTGTCTTGGAGCAGTCGTCTGGCCCCGATTGAATAGTCGCCATTAAACTACGGTTGGAACTATTTGATTTCGGTCGGTCAGTATCAACGTAACTTTGAGCTCTAGAAATAGAGTTCTTGGGACAATTAACAAGATTAATTACCACGGTTCAATCAGATATTAACGGATGCTACCTACAGTGAATCTCAGTGTAAGGATGTCTTCTCGGTGACGTGTGAGAATAGAAACAAGTGAAGCACCAATCCAACATAACGTGCAAGAATATGTGCGGTTCGTCACATTGAGACATACGACTTCAGTGAAAGGACATTTGCATGCCATGTATGCTCAGTAAAGACGTTTGTACGAGTTAGAAGCACGTAAATCATATACATATATCACTTAACTGCAGAAGCTGGACCTATGTAATTTGAGAACATTTATTCTTTATAACGATGAATGGGGTCACTGTAGTAATTACATGTAGTGTAATATAAAATTAAATAAATATTTCAATAAATTCTTCTTCGTGTGACAACATATATATTTCCACAATGAAATATTCAATAACATCATATTTAAGTGTTAAGTGATTGGTGTACTTGCAATTACTGAAAATATGTGTCCAATATAATATCCTTGTAAAAAGTTTAAATTAGGTATGAAAGTGAAACGCAGAATATAATATTCCTTTTAAAGTGACGGAATAGAATTTTTGGGTGTTTAATAATTTATAACTGTCCATAACGGGCTCAAGGTGCCCTCACATGCGCACGTCATATGACTGCACTGCGCAACAACGTCTGCGCAGGTGCCCCACTAACCTAACCTAACCTAACCTAACCTAACCCAAACCAACCAAAAAGGGGAAACTCGATCAGTGCAAAATGACTTCCTGCGCACGAATTTTGGAAAAAACGAATGGATGCTCAGAAATTATTGAAATTTTGTATGGACGTCATGCCACAGGTAAGTTAATGATATTCATACTCTATTATGCCTTATCGCTTTTTATAAATTCGCACGAAGGCATCAAAGTCGTGAGGTGGAGGATGCGCAAAGTCGGCCACGACCACTTACCAATAACGATATTACGCGCTCACACAATCCCAATATAACACAAATAGTGCTTATATGCGTGTGATACATCATAATACGTCTCATTTTACATAATCTTTCCACAAGAATTGTTTCTTGCGAAATTGATGCAGTGTAGATGTTGACGCAAATACGTAGCAGATTCATGCGTAACGATGACCCAATTTAACTCACTATCAATAAGTATCATGTACCGAAAGAATCGGAATAAACATACCTGAATGATAGTATGTCATTTATTAACTTAAATCGCCTCACAAAAGAAACTGAATATAAACCTCTGATACATTAGTTGCAATGCTTGGTGGGCGCGGAATTCGGTGCGCACGTCAAACTTGTGGTAACATATTGCTGTCCTATGTCAAATGTCAACAAAATATATCGAAAATATTGCCTCACATTTACTCGAAGACACAACGTACCAAACAGACCGACGCAATCTACCGGAAAAATACGGAACCAAAGATAAGACGTGCCATCTGTGATGGCCTCAATTGAAAGAAATCAATACTTTCGAATGACGTCGAGGACCAATCAGAAGTCAGCCACTATAGATTCTATCTTGGAGCAGTCCGCTCGTCCCGATTGAATAGTCGCCATTAAACTACGGTTGGAACTATTTGATTTCGGTCGGTCAGTACCAACGTAACTTTGAGCTCTAGAAATAGAGTTCTTCGGGACAATTAACAAGATTAATTACCACGGTTCAATCAGATATTAACGGGTGCTACCTACAGTGAATCTCAGTGTAAGGATGTCTTCTTGGGGACGTGTGAGAATAGAAACAAGTGAAACACCAATCCAACATAACATGCAAGAATATGTGCGGTTCGTCACATTGAGACATACGACTTCAGTGAAAGGACATTTGCATGCCATGTATGCTCAGTAAAGACGTTTGTACGAGTTAGAAACACGTAACTCATATACATATATCACTTAACTGCAGAAGCTGGACCTATGTAATTTGAGAACATTTATTCTTTATAACGATGATTGGGGTCACTGTAGTAATTACATGTAGTGTAATATAAAATTAAATAAATATTTCAATAAATTCTTCTTCGTGTGACAACATATATATTTCCACAATGAAATATTCAATAACATCATATTTAAGTGTTAAGTGATTGGTGTACTTGAAATTACTGAAAATATGTGTCCAATATAATATCCTTGTAAAAAGTTTAAATTAGGTATGAAAGTGAAACGCAGAATATAATATTCTTTTTAAAGTGACGGAATTGAATTTTTGGGTATTTAATAATTTAAAACTGTCCATAACGGGCTCAAGGTGCCCTCACATGCGCACGTCATATGACTGCACTGCGCAACAAAGTCTGCGCAGGTGCCCCACTAACCTAACCTAACCTAACCGAAACCAACCAAAACGGGGAAACTCGGTCAGTGCAAAATGACTTCCTGCGCACGAATTTTGGAAAAAACGAATGGATGCTCAGAAATTATTGAAATTTTGTATGGACGTCATGCCACAGGTAAGTTAATGATATTCATACTCTATTATGCCTTATCGCTTTTTATAAATTCGCACGATGGCATCAAAGTCGTGAGGTGGAGGATGCGCAAAGTCGGCCACGACCACTTACCAATAACGATATTACGCGCTCACACAATCCCAATATAACACAAATAGTGCTTATATGCGTGTGATACATCATAATACGTCTAATTTTACATAATCTTTCCACAAGAATTGTTTCTTGCGAAATTGATGCAGGTAGATGTTGACGCAAATACGTAGCAGATTCATGCGTAACGATGACCCAATTTAACTCACTATCAATCAGTATCATGTAACAAAAGAATCGGAATAAACATACCAGAATGAAAGTATGTCATTTATTAATTTAAATCGCCTCACAAAAGAAACTGAATATAAACCTCTGATACATTAGTTGCAATGCTTGGTGGGCGCGGAATTCGGTGCGCACGTCAAACTTGTGGTAACATATTGCTGTCCTATGTCAAACGTCAACAAAATATATCGAAAATATTGCCTCACATTCACTCGAAGACACGACGTACCAAACAGAACAACGCAGTCTACCGGAAAAATACGGAACCAAAGATAAGACGTGCCATCTGTGATGGCCTCAATTGAAAGAAATCAATACTTTCCAATGACGTCTAGGACCAATCAGAAGTCAGTCAATATACATTCTGTCTTGGAGCAGTCGTCTGGCCCCGATTGAATAGTCGCCATTAAACTACGGTTGGAACTATTTGATTTCGGTCGGTCAGTATCAACGTAACTTTGAGCTCTAGAAATAGAGTTCTTGGGACAATTAACAAGATTAATTACCACGGTTCAATCAGATATTAACGGATGCTACCTACAGTGAATCTCAGTGTAAGGATGTCTTCTCGGTGACGTGTGAGAATAGAAACAAGTGAAGCACCAATCCAACATAACGTGCAAGAATATGTGCGGTTCGTCACATTGAGACATACGACTTCAGTGAAAGGACATTTGCATGCCATGTATGCTCAGTAAAGACGTTTGTACGAGTTAGAAGCACGTAAATCATATACATATATCACTTAACTGCAGAAGCTGGACCTATGTAATTTGAGAACATTTATTCTTTATAACGATGAATGGGGTCACTGTAGTAATTACATGTAGTGTAATATAAAATTAAATAAATATTTCAATAAATTCTTCTTCGTGTGACAACATATATATTTCCACAATGAAATATTCAATAACATCATATTTAAGTGTTAAGTGATTAGTGTACTTGCAATTACTGAAAATATGTGTCCAATATAATATCCTTGTAAAAAGTTTAAATTAGGTATGAAAGTGAAACGCAGAATATAATATTCCTTTTAAAGTGACGGAATAGAATTTTTGGGTGTTTAATAATTTATAACTGTCCATAACGGGCTCAAGGTGCCCTCACATGCGCACGTCATATGACTGCACTGCGCAACAACGTCTGCGCAGGTGCCCCACTAACCTAACCTAACCTAACCTAACCTAACCCAAACCAACCAAAAAGGGGAAACTCGATCAGTGCAAAATGACTTCCTGCGCACGAATTTTGGAAAATACGAATGGATGCTCAGAAATTATTGAAATTTTGTATGGACGTCATGCCACAGGTAAGTTAATGATATTCATACTCTATTATGCCTTATCGCTTTTTATAAATTCGCACGAAGGCATCAAAGTCGTGAGGTGGAGGATGCGCAAAGTCGGCCAAGACCACTTACCAATAACGATATTACGCGCTCACACAATCCCAATATAACACAAATAGTGCTTATATGCGTGTAATACATCATAATACGTCTCATTTTACATAATCTTTCCACAAGAATTGTTTCTTGCGAAATTGATGCAGTGTAGATGTTGACGCAAATACGTAGCAGATTCATGCGTAACGATGACCCAATTTAAATCACTATCAATAAGTATCATGTAACGAAAGAATCGGAATAAACATACCTGAATGATAGTATGTCATTTATTAATTTAAATCGCCTCACAAAAGGAACTGAATATAAACCTCTGATACATTAATTGCAATGCTTGGTGGGCTCGGAATTCGGTGCGCACGTCAAACTTGTGGTAACATATTGCTGTCCTATGTCAAATGTCAACAAAATATATCGAAAATATTGCCTCACATTCACTCGAAGACACGACGTACCAAACAGAACGACGCAGTCTACCGGAAAAATACGGAACCAAAGATAAGACGTGCCATCTGTGATGGCCTCAATTGAAAGAAATCAATACTTTCCAATGACGTCTAGGACCAATCAGAAGTCAGTCAATATACATTCTGTCTTGGAGCAGTCGTCTGGCCCCGATTGAATTGTCGCCATTAAACTACGGTTGGAACTATTTGATTTCGGTCGGTCAGTATCAACGTAACTTTGAGCTCTAGAAATAGAGTTCTTCGGGACAATTAACAAGATTAATTACCACGGTTCAATCAGATATTAACGGATGCTACCTACAGTGAATCTCAGTGTAAGGATGTCTTCTCGGTGACGTGTGAGAATAGAAACAAGTGAAACACCAATCCAACATAACATGCAAGAATATGTGCGGTTCGTCACATTGAGACATACGACTTCAGTGAAAGGACATTTGCATGCCATGTATGCTCAGTAAAGACGTTTGTACGAGTTAGAAACACGTAAATCATATACATATATCACTTAACTGCAGAAGCTGGACCTATGTAATTTGAGAACATTTATTCTTTATAACGATGAATGGGGTCACTGTAGTAATTACATGTAGTGTAATATAAAATTAAATAAATATTTCAATAAATTCTTCTTCGTGTGACAACATATATATTTCCACAATGAAATATTCAATAACATCATATTTAAGTGTTAAGTGATTGGTGTATTTGCAATTACTGAAAATATGTGTCCTTGTAAAAAGTTTAAATTAGGTATGAAAGTGAAACGCAGAATATAATATTCTTTTTAAAGTGACGGAATTTAATTTTTGGGTGTTTAATAATTTATAACTGTCCATAACGGGCTCAAGGTGCCCTCACATGCGCACGTCATATGACTGCACTGCGCAACAAAGTCTGCGCAGGTAGACCACTAACCTAACCTAACCTAACCGAAACCAACCAAAACGGGGAAACTCGGTCAGTGCAAAATGACTTCCTGCGCACGAATTTTGGAAAAAACGAATGGATGCTCAGAAATTATTGAAATTTTGTATGGACGTCATGCCACAGGTAAGTTAATGATATTCATACTCTATTATGCCTTATCGCTTTTTATAAATTCGCACGATGGCATCAAAGTCGTGAGGTGGAGGATGCGCAAAGTCGGCCACGACCACTTACCAATAACGATATTACGCGCTCACACAATCCCAATATAACACAAATAGTGCTTATATGCGTGTGATACATCATAATACGTCTAATTTTACATAATCTTTCCACAAGAATTGTTTCTTGCGAAATTGATGCAGGTAGATGTTGACGCAAATACGTAGCAGATTCATGCGTAACGATGACCCAATTTAACTCACTATCAATCAGTATCATGTAACAAAAGAATCGGAATAAACATACCTGAATGAAAGTATGTCATTTATTAATTTAAATCGCCTCACAAAAGAAACTGAATATAAACCTCTGATACATTAGTTGCAATGCTTGGTGGGCGCGGAATTCGGTGCGCACGTCAAACTTGTGGTAACATATTGCTGTCCTATGTCAAATGTCAACAAAATATATCGAAAATATTGCCTCACATTCACTCGAAGACACGACGTACCAAACAGAACAACGCAGTCTACCGGAAAAATACGGAACCAAAGATAAGACGTGCCATCTGTGATGGCCTCAATTGAAAGAAATCAATACTTTCCAATGACGTCTAGGACCAATCAGAAGTCAGTCAATATACATTCTGTCTTGGAGCAGTCGTCTGGCCCCGATTGAATAGTCGCCATTAAACTACGGTTGGAACTATTTGATTTCGGTCGGTCAGTATCAACGTAACTTTGAGCTCTAGAAATAGAGTTCTTGGGACAATTAACAAGATTAATTACCACGGTTCAATCAGATATTAACGGATGCTACCTACAGTGAATCTCAGTGTAAGGATGTCTTCTCGGTGACGTGTGAGAATAGAAACAAGTGAAAAACCAATCCAACATAACGTGCAAGAATATGTGCGGTTCGTCACATTGAGACATACGACTTCAGTGAAAGGACATTTGCATGCCATGTATGCTCAGTAAAGACGTTTGTACGAGTTAGAAGCACGTAAATCATATACATATATCACTTAACTGCAGAAGCTGGACCTATGTAATTTGAGAACATTTATTCTTTATAACGATGAATGGGGTCACTGTAGTAATTACATGTAGTGTAATATAAAATTAAATAAATATTTCAATAAATTCTTCTTCGTGTGACAACATATATATTTCCACAATGAAATATTCAATAACATCATATTTAAGTGATAAGTGATTGGTGTACTTGCAATTACTGAAAATATGTGTCCAATATAATATCCTTGTAAAAAGTTTAAATTAGGTATGAAAGTGAAACGCAGAATATAATATTCCTTTTAAAGTGACGGAATAGAATTCTTGGGTGTTTAATAATTTATAACTGTCCATAACGGGCTCAAGGTGCCCTCACATGCGCACGTCATATGACTGCACTGCGCAACAACGTCTGCGCAGGTGCCCCACTAACCTAACCTAACCTAACCTAACCTAACCTAACCCAAACCAACCAAAAAGGGGAAACTCGATCAGTGCAAAATGACTTCCTGCGCACGAATTTTGGAAAAAACGAATGGATGCTCAGAAATTATTGAAATTTTGTATGGACGTCATGCCACAGGTAAGTTAATGATATTCATACTCTATTATGCCTTATCGCTTTTTATAAATTCGCACGAAGGCATCAAAGTCGTGAGGTGGAGGATGCGCAAAGTCGGCCACGACCACTTACCAATAACGATATTACGCGCTCACACAATCCCAATATAACACAAATAGTGCTTATATGCGTGTAATACATCATAATACGTCTCATTTTACATAATCTTTCCACAAGAATTGTTTCTTGCGAAATTGATGCAGTGTAGATGTTGACGCAAATACGTAGCAGATTCATGCGTAACGATGACCCAATTTAAATCACTATCAATAAGTATCATGTAACGAAAGAATCGGAATAAACATACCTGAATGATAGTATGTCATTTATTAATTTAAATCGCCTCACAAAAGAAACTGAATATAAACCTCTGATACATTAATTGCAATGCTTGGTGGGCTCGGAATTCGGTGCGCACGTCAAACTTGTGGTAACATATTGCTGTCCTATGTCAAATGTCAACAAAATATATCGAAAATATTGCCTCACATTCACTCGAAGACACGACGTACCAAACAGAACGACGCAGTCTACCGGAAAAATACGGAACCAAAGATAAGACGTGCCATCTGTGATGGCCTCAATTGAAAGAAATCAATACTTTCCAATGACGTCTAGGACCAATCAGAAGTCAGTCAATATACATTCTGTCTTGGAGCAGTCGTCTGGCCCCGATTGAATTGTCGCCATTAAACTACGGTTGGAACTATTTGATTTCGGTCGGTCAGTACCAACGTAACTTTGAGCTCTAGAAATAGAGTTCTTCGGGACAATTAACAAGATTAATTACCACGGTTCAATCAGATATTAACGGATGCTACCTACAGTGAATCTCAGTGTAAGGATGTCTTCTCGGTGACGTGTGAGAATAGAAACAAGTGAAACACCAATCCAACATAACATGCAAGAATATGTGCGGTTCGTCACATTGAGACATACGACTTCAGTGAAAGGACATTTGCATGCCATGTATGCTCAGTAAAGACGTTTGTACGAGTTAGAAACACGTAAATCATATACATATATCACTTAACTGCAGAAGCTGGACCTATGTAATTTGAGAACATTTATTCTTTATAACGATGAATGGGGTCACTGTAGTAATTACATGTAGTGTAATATAAAATTAAATAAATATTTCAATAAATTCTTCTTCGTGTGACAACATATATATTTCCACAATGAAATATTCAATAACATCATATTTAAGTGTTAAGTGATTGGTGTATTTGCAATTACTGAAAATATGTGTCCAATATAATATCCTTGTAAAAAGTTTAAATTAGGTATGAAAGTGAAACGCAGAATATAATATTCTTTTTAAAGTGACGGAATTTAATTTTTGGGTGTTTAATAATTTATAACTGTCCATAACGGGCTCAAGGTGCCCTCACATGCGCACGTCATATGACTGCACTGCGCAACAAAGTCTGCGCAGGTGCCCCACTAACCTAACCTAACCTAACCGAAACCAACCAAAACGGGGAAACTCGATCAGTGCAAAATGACTTCCTGCGCACGAATTTTGGAAAAAACGAATGGATGCTCAGAAATTATTGAAATTTTGTATGGACGTCATGCCACAGGTAAGTTAATGATATTCATACTCTATTATGCCTTATCGCTTTTTATAAATTCGCACGAAGGCATCAAAGTCGTGAGGTGGAGGATGCGCAAAGTCGGCCACGACCACTTACCAATAACGATATTACGCGCTCACACAATCCCAATATAACACAAATAGTGCTTATATGCGTGTGATACATCATAATACGTCTAATTTTACATAATCTTTCCACAAGAATTGTTTCTTGCGAAATTGATGCAGGTAGATGTTGACGCAAATACGTAGCAGATTCATGCGTAACGATGACCCAATTTAACTCACTATCAATCAGTATCATGTAACAAAAGAATCGGAATAAACATACCTGAATGAAAGTATGTCATTTATTAATTTAAATCGCCTCACAAAAGAAACTGAATATAAACCTCTGATACATTAGTTGCAATGCTTGGTGGGCGCGGAATTCGGTGCGCACGTCAAACTTGTGGTAACATATTGCTGTCCTATGTCAAATGTCAACAAAATATAAAGAAAATATTGACTCACATTTACTCGTGGACACAACGTACCAAACAGAACGACGCAGTCTGCCGGAAAAATACGGAACCAAAGATAAGACGTGCCATCTGTGATGGCCTCAATTGAAAGAAATCAATACTTTCGAATGACGTCGAGGACCAATCAGAAGTCAGTCAGTATAGATTCTATCTTGGAGCAGTCGGCTCGTCCCGATTGAATAGTCGCCATTAAACTACGGTTGGAACTATTTGATTTCGGTCGGTCAGTACCAACGTAACTTTGAGCTCTAGAAATAGAGTTCTTCGGGACAATTAACAAGATTAATTACCACGGATCAATCAGATATTAACGGGTGCTACCTGCAGTGAATCTCAGTGTAAGGATGTCTTCTCGGTGACGTGTGAGAATGGAAACAAGTGAAACACCAATCCAACATAACATGCAAGAATATGTGCGGTTCGTCACATTGAGACATACGACTTCAGTGAAAGAACATTTGCATGCCATGTATGCTGAGTAAAGACGTTTGTACGAGTTAGAAACACGTAACTCATATACATATATCACTTAACTGCAGAAGCTGGACCTATGTAATTTGAGAACATTTATTCTGTATAACGATGAATGGGGTCACTGTAGTAATTACATGTAGTGTAATGTAAAATTAAATAAATATTTCAATAAATTCTTCTTCGTGTGACTACATATATATTTCCACAATGAAATATTCAATAATATCATATTTAAGTGTTAAGTGATTGGTGTACTTGCAATTACTGAAAATATGTGTCCAATATAATATCCTTGTAAAAAGTTTAAATTAGGTATGAAAGTGAAACGCAGAATATAATATTATTTTTAAAGTGACGGAATAGAATTTTTGGGTGTTTAATAATTTATAACTGTCCATAACGGGCTCAAGGTACCCTCACATGCGCACGTCATATGACTGCACTGCGCAACAACGTCTGCGCAGGTGCCCCACTAAACTAACCTAACCTAACCTAACCCAAACCAACCAAAACGGGGAAACTCGATCAGTGCAAAATGACTTCCTGCGCACGAATTTTGGAAAAAACGAATGGATGCTCAGAAATTATTGAAATTTTGTATGGACGTCATGCCACAGGTAAGTTAATGATATTCATACTCTATTATGCCTTATCGCTTTTTATAAATTCGCACGAAGGCATCAAAGTCGTGAGGTGGAGGATGCGCAAAGTCGGCCACGACCACTTACCAATAACGATATTACGCGCTCACACAATCCCAATATAACACAAATAGTGCTTATATGCGTCTAATACATCATAATACGTCTCATTTTACATAATCTTTCCACAAGAATTGTTTCTTGCGAAATTGATGCAGTGTAGATGTTGACGCAAATACGTAGCAGATTCATGCGTAACGATGACCCAATTTAACTCACTATCAATAAGTATCATGTACCGAAAGAATCGGAATAAACATACCTGAATGATAGTATGTCATTTATTAACTTAAATCGCCTCACAAAAGAAACTGAATATAAACCTCTGATACATTAGTTGCAATGCTTGGTGGGCGCGGAATTCGGTCCGCACGTCAAACTTGTGGTAACATATTGCTGTCCTATGTCAAATGTCAACAAAATATATCGAAAATATTGCCTCACATTTACTCGAAGACACAACGTACCAAACAGACCGACGCAATCTACCGGAAAAATACGGAACCAAAGATAAGACGTGCCATCTGTGATGGCCTCAATTGAAAGAAATCAATACTTTCGAATGACGTCGAGGACCAATCAGAAGTCAGCCACTATAGATTCTATCTTGGAGCAGTCCGCTCGTCCCGATTGAATAGTCGCCATTAAACTACGGTTGGAACTATTTGATTTCGGTCGGTCAGTACCAACGTAACTTTGAGCTCTAGAAATAGAGTTCTTCGGGACAATTAACAAGATTAATTACCACGGTTCAATCAGATATTAACGGGTGCTACCTACAGTGAATCTCAGTGTAAGGATGTCTTCTTGGGGACGTGTGAGAATAGAAAAAAGTGAAACACCAATCCAACATAACATGCAAGAATATGTGCGGTTCGTCACATTGAGACATACGACTTCAGTGAAAGGACATTTGCATGCCATGTATGCTCAGTAAAGACGTTTGTACGAGTTAGAAACACGTAACTCATATACATATATCACTTAACTGCAGAAGCTGGACCTATGTAATTTGAGAACATTTATTCTTTATAACGATGATTGGGGTCACTGTAGTAATTACATGTAGTGTAATATAAAATTAAATAAATATTTCAATAAATTAATCTTCGTGTGACAACATATATATTTCCACAATGAAATATTCAATAACATCATATTTAAGTGTTAAGTGATTGGTGTACTTGCAATTCCTGAAAATATGTGTCCAATATAATATCCTTGTAAAAAGTTTAAATTAGGTATGAAAGTGAAACGCAGAATATAATATTCTTTTTAAAGTGACGGAATTGAATTTTTGGGTATTTAATAATTTATAACTGTCCATAACGGGCTCAAGGTGCCCTCACATGCGCACGTCATATGACTGCACTGCGAAACAACGTCTGCGCAGGTACCCCACTAACCTAAGCTAAACCTAACGTAACCTATCCTAACCCAAACCAACCAAAACGGGGAAACTCGATCAGTGCAAAATGACTTCCTGCGCACGAATTTTGGAAAAAACGAATGGATGCTCAGAAATTATTGAAATTTTGTATGGACGTCATGCCACAGGTAAGTTAATGATATTCATACTCTATTATGCCTTATCGCTTTTTATAAATTCGCACGAAGGCATCAAAGTCGTGAGGTGGAGGATGCGCAAAGTCGGCCACGACCACTTACCAATAACGATATTACGCGCTCACACAATCCCAATATAACACAAATAGTGCTTATATGCGTGTGATACATCATAATACGTCTAATTTTACATAATCTTTCCACAAGAATTGTTTCTTGCGAAATTGATGCAGGTAGATGTTGACGCAAATACGTAGCAGATTCATGCGTAACGATGACCCAATTTAACTCACTATCAATCAGTATCATGTAACAAAAGAATCGGAATAAACATACCTGAATGAAAGTATGTCATTTATTAATTTAAATCGCCTCACAAAAGAAACTGAATATAAACCTCTGATACATTAGTTGCAATGCTTGGTGGGCGCGGAATTCGGTGCGCACGTCAAACTTGTGGTAACATATTGCTGTCCTATGTCAAATGTCAACAAAATATAAAGAAAATATTGACTCACATTTACTCGTGGACACAACGTACCAAACAGACCGACGCAGTCTGCCGGAAAAATACGGAACCAAAGATAAGACGTGCCATCTGTGATGGCCTCAATTGAAAGAAATCAATACTTTCGAATGACGTCGAAGACCAATCAGAAGTCAGTCAGTATAGATTCTATCTTGGAGCAGTCGGCTCGTCCCGATTGAATAGTCGCCATTAAACTACGGTTGGAACTATTTGATTTCGGTCGGTCAGTACCAACGTAACTTTGAGCTCTAGAAATAGAGTTCTTCGGGACAATTAACAAGACTAATTACCACGGATCAATCAGATATTAACGGGTGCTACCTGCAGTGAATCTCAGTGTAAGGATGTCTTCTCGGTGACGTGTGAGAATGGAAACAAGTGAAACACCAATCCAACATAACATGCAAGAATATGTGCGGTTCGTCACATTGAGACATACGACTTCAGTGCAAGGACATTTGCATGCCATGTATGCTGAGTAAAGACGTTTGTACGAGTTAGAAACACGTAACTCATATACATATATCACTTAACTGCAGAAGCTGGACCTATGTAATTTGAGAACATTTATTCTGTATAACGATGAATGGGGTCACTGTAGTAATTACATGTAGTGTAATGTAAAATTAAATAAATATTTCAATAAATTCTTCTTCGTGTGACTACATATATATTTCCACAATGAAATATTCAATAATATCATATTTAAGTGTTAAGTGATTGGTGTACTTGCAATTACTGAAAATATGTGTCCAATATAATATCCTTGTAAAAAGTTTAAATTAGGTATGAAAGTGAAACGCAGAATATAATATTCTTTTTAAAGTGACGGAATTGAATTTTTGGGTATTTAATAATTTAAAACTGTCCATAACGGGCTCAAGGTGCCCTCACATGCGCACGTCATATGACTGCACTGCGCAACAAAGTCTGCGCAGGTGCCCCACTAACCTAACCTAACCTAACCGAAACCAACCAAAACGGGGAAACTCGGTCAGTGCAAAATGACTTCCTGCGCACGAATTTTGGAAAAAACGAATGGATGCTCAGAAATTATTGAAATTTTGTATGGACGTCATGCCACAGGTAAGTTAATGATATTCATACTCTATTATGCCTTATCGCTTTTTATAAATTCGCACGATGGCATCAAAGTCGTGAGGTGGAGGATGCGCAAAGTCGGCCACGACCACTTACCAATAACGATATTACGCGCTCACACAATCCCAATATAACACAAATAGTGCTTATATGCGTGTGATACATCATAATACGTCTAATTTTACATAATCTTTCCACAAGAATTGTTTCTTGCGAAATTGATGCAGGTAGATGTTGACGCAAATACGTAGCAGATTCATGCGTAACGATGACCCAATTTAACTCACTATCAATCAGTATCATGTAACAAAAGAATCGGAATAAACATACCTGAATGAAAGTATGTCATTTATTAATTTAAATCGCCTCACAAAAGAAACTGAATATAAACCTCTGATACATTAGTTGCAATGCTTGGTGGGCGCGGAATTCGGTGCGCACGTCAAACTTGTGGTAACATATTGCTGTCCTATGTCAAATGTCAACAAAATATATCGAAAATATTGCCTCACATTCACTCGAAGACACGACGTACCAAACAGAACAACGCAGTCTACCGGAAAAATACGGAACCAAAGATAAGACGTGCCATCTGTGATGGCATCAATTGAAAGAAATCAATACTTTCGAATGACGTCGAGGACCAATCAGAAGTCAGTCAGTATAGATTCTATCTTGGAGCAGTCGGCTCGTCCCGATTGAATAGTCGCCATTAAACTACGTTTGGAACTATTTGATTTCGGTCGGTCAGTACCAACGTAACTTTGAGCTCTAGAAATAGAGTTCTTGGGACAATTAACAAGATTAATTACCACGGTTCAATCAGATATTAACGGATGCTACCTACAGTGAATCTCAGTGTAAGGATGTCTTCTCGGTGACGTGTGAGAATAGAAACAAGTGAAACACCAATCCAACATAACGTGCAAGAATATGTGCGGTTCGTCACATTGAGACATACGACTTCAGTGAAAGGACATTTGCATGCCATGTATGCTCAGTAAAGACGTTTGTACGAGTTAGAAGCACGTAAATCATATACATATATCACTTAACTGCAGAAGCTGGACCTATGTAATTTGAGAACATTTATTCTTTATAACGATGAATGGGGTCACTGTAGTAATTACATGTAGTGTAATATAAAATTAAATAAATATTTCAATAAATTCTTCTTCGTGTGACAACATATATATTTCCACAATGAAATATTCAATAACATCATATTTAAGTGTTAAGTGATTGGTGTACTTGCAATTCCTGAAAATATGTGTCCAATATAATATCCTTGTAAAAAGTTTAAATTAGGTATGAAAGTGAAACGCAGAATATAATATTCCTTTTAAAGTGACGGAATAGAATTTTTGGGTGTTTAATAATTTATAACTGTCCATAACGGGCTCAAGGTGCCCTCACATGCGCACGTCATATGACTGCACTGCGCAACAACGTCTGCGCAGGTGCCCCACTAACCTAACCTAACCTAACCTAACCTAACCTAACCTAACCTAACCCAAACCAACCAAAAAGGGGAAACTCGATCAGTGCAAAATGACTTCCTGCGCACGAATTTTGGAAAAAACGAATGGATGCTCAGAAATTATTGAAATTTTGTATGGACGTCATGCCACAGGTAAGTTAATGATATTCATACTCTATTATGCCTTATCGCTTTTTATAAATTCGCACGAAGGCATCAAAGTCGTGAGGTGGAGGATGCGCAAAGTCGGCCACGACCACTTACCAATAACGATATTACGCGCTCACACAATCCCAATATAACACAAATAGTGCTTATATGCGTGTGATACATCATAATACGTCTAATTTTACATAATCTTTCCACAAGAATTGTTTCTTGCGAAATTGATGCAGGTAGATGTTGACGCAAATACGTAGCAGATTCATGCGTAACGATGACCCAATTTAACTCACTATCAATCAGTATCATGTAACAAAAGAATCGGAATAAACATACCTGAATGAAAGTATGTCATTTATTAATTTAAATCGCCTCACAAAAGAAACTGAATATAAACCTCTGATACATTAGTTGCAATGCTTGGTGGGCGCGGAATTCGGTGCGCACGTCAAACTTGTGGTAACATATTGCTGTCCTATGTCAAATGTTAACAAAATATAAAGAAAATATTGACTCACATTTACTCGTGGACACAACGTACCAAACAGACCGACGCAGTCTGCCGGAAAAATACGGAACCAAAGATAAGACGTGCCATCTGTGATGGCCTCAATTGAAAGAAATCAATACTTTCGAATGACGTCGAGGACCAATCAGAAGTCAGTCAGTATAGATTCTATCTTGGAGCAGTCGGCTCGTCCCGATTGAATAGTCGCCATTAAACTACGGTTGGAACTATTTGATTTCGGTCGGTCAGTACCAACGTAACTTTGAGCTCTAGAAATAGAGTTCTTCGGGACAATTAACAAGATTAATTACCACGGATCAATCAGATATTAACGGGTGCTACCTGCAGTGAATGTCAGTGTAAGGATGTCTTCTCGGTGACGTGTGAGAATGGAAACAAGTGAAACACCAATCCAACATAACATGCAAGAATATGTGCGGTTCGTCACATTGAGACATACGACTTCAGTGCAAGGACATTTGCATGCCATGTATGCTGAGTAAAGACGTTTGTACGAGTTAGAAACACGTAACTCATATACATATATCACTTAACTGCAGAAGCTGGACCTATGTAATTTGAGAACATTTATTCTGTATAACGATGAATGGGGTCACTGTAGTAATTACATGTAGTGTAATGTAAAATTAAATAAATATTTCAATAAATTCTTCTTCGTGTGACTACATATATATTTCCACAATGAAATATTCAATAATATCATATTTAAGTGTTAAGTGATTGGTGTACTTGCAATTACTGAAAATATGTGTCCAATATAATATCCTTGTAAAAAGTTTAAATTAGGTATGAAAGTGAAACGCAGAATATAATATTCTTTTTAAAGTGACGGAATTGAATTTTTGGGTATTTAATAATTTAAAACTGTCCATAACGGGCTCAAGGTGCCCTCACATGCGCACGTCATATGACTGCACTGCGCAACAACGTCTGCGCAGGTGCCCCACTAACCTAACCTAACCTAACCTAACCTAACCTAACCCAAACCAACCAAAACGGGGAAACTCGATCAGAGAAAAATGACTTCCTGTGCACGAATTTTGGAAAAAACGAATGGATGCTCAGAAATTATTGAAATTTTGTATGGACGTCATGCCACAGGTAAGTTAATGATATTCATACTCTATTATGCCTTATCGCTTTTTATAAATTCGCACGAAGGCATCAAAGTCGTGAGGTGGAGGATGCGCAAAGTCGGCCACGACCACTTACCAATAACGATATTACGCGCTCACACAATCCCTATATAACACAAATAGTGCTTATATGCGTGTAATACATCATAATACGTCTCATTTTACATAATCTTTCCACAAGAATTGTTTCTTGCGAAATTGATGCAGTGTAGATGTTGACGCAAATACGTAGCAGATTCATGCGTAACGATGACCCAATTTAACTCACTATCAATCAGTACCATGTAAGGAAAGAATCGGAATAAACATACCTGAATGATAGTATGTCATTTATTAATTTAAATCGCCTCACAAAAGAAACTTAATATAAACCTCTGATACATTAGTTGTAATGCTTGGTGGGCGCGGAATTCGGTGCGCACGTCAAACTTGTGGTAACATATTGCTGTCCTATGTCAAATGTCAACAAAATATATAGAAAATATTGACTCACATTTACTCGTGGACACAACGTACCAAACAGACCGACGCAGTCTGCAGGAAAAATACGGAAAAAAAGATAAGACGTGCCATCTGTGATGGCCTCAATTGAGAGAAATCAATACTTTCCAATGACGTCTAGGACCAATCAGAAGTCAGTCAGTATAGATTCTGTCTTGGAGCAGTCGTCTGGCCCCGATTGAATAGTCGCCATTAAACTACGGTTGGAACTATTTGATTTCGGTCGGTCAGTATCAACGTAACTTTGAGATCTAGAAATAGAGTTCTTGGGACAATTAACAAGATTAATTACCACGGTTCAATCAGATATTAACGGATGCTACCTACAGTGAATCTCAGTGTAAGGATGTCTTCTCGGTGACGTGTGAGAATAGAAACAAGTGAAACACCAATCCAACATAACGTGCAAGAATATGTGCGGTTCGTCACATTGAGACATACGACTTCAGTGAAAGGACATTTGCATGCCATGTATGCTCAGTAAAGACGTTTGTACGAGTTAGAAGCACGTAAATCATATACATATATCACTTAACTGCAGAAGCTGGACCTATGTAATTTGAGAACATTTATTCTTTATAACGATGAATGGGGTCACTGTAGTAATTACATGTAGTGTAATATAAAATTAAATAAATATTTCAATAAATTCTTCTTCGTGTGACAACATATATATTTCCACAATGAAATATTAAATAACATCATATTTAAGTGTTAAGTGATTGGTGTACTTGCAATTACTGAAAATATGTGTCCAATATAATATCCTTGTAAAAAGTTTAAATTAGGTATGAAAGTGAAACGCAGAATATAATATTCTTTTTAAAGTGACGGAATAGAATTTTTGGGTGTTTAATAATTTATAACTGTCCATAACGGGCTCAAGGTACCCTCACATGCGCACGTCATATGACTGCACTGCGCAACAACGTCTGCGCAGGTGCCCCACTAAACTAACCTAACCTAACCTAACCCAAACCAACCAAAACGGGGAAACTCGATCAGTGCAAAATGACTTCCTGCGCACGAATTTTGGAAAAAACGAATGGATGCTCAGAAATTATTGAAATTTTGTATGGACGTCATGCCACAGGTAAGTTAATGATATTCATACTCTATTATGCCTTATCGCTTTTTATAAATTCGCACGAAGGCATCAAAGTCGTGAGGTGGAGGATGCGCAAAGTCGGCCACGACCACTTACCAATAACGATATTACGCGCTCACACAATCCCAATATAACACAAATAGTGCTTATATGCGTGTAATACATCATAATACGTCTCATTTTACATAATCTTTCCACAAGAATTGTTTCTTGCGAAATTGATGCAGTGTAGATGTTGACGCAAATACGTAGCAGATTCATGCGTAACGATGACCCAATTTAACTCACTATCAATAAGTATCATGTACCGAAAAAATCGGAATAAACATACCTGAATGATAGTATGTCATTTATTAACTTAAATCGCCTCACAAAAGAAACTGAATATAAAACTCTGATACATTAGTTGCAATGCTTGGTGGGCGCGGAATTCGGTGCGCACGTCAAACTTGTGGTAACATATTGCTGTCCTATGTCAAATGTCAACAAAATATATCGAAAATATTGCCTCACATTTACTCGAAGACACAACGTACCAAACAGACCGACGCAATCTACCGGAAAAATACGGAACCAAAGATAAGACGTGCCATCTGTGATGGCCTCAATTGAAAGAAATCAATACTTTCGAATGACGTCGAGGACCAATCAGAAGTCAGCCACTACAGATTCTATCTTGGAGCAGTCCGCTCGTCCCGATTGAATAGTCGCCATTAAACTACGGTTGGAACTATTTGATTTCGGTCGGTCAGTACCAACGTAACTTTGAGCTCTAGAAACAGAGTTCTTCGGGACAATTAACAAGATTAATTACCACGGTTCAATCAGATATTAACGGGTGCTACCTTCAGTGAATCTCAGTGTAAGGATGTCTTCTCGGTGACGTGTGAGAATAGAAACAAGTGAAACACCAATCCAACATAACATGCAAGAATATGTGCGGTTCGTCACATTGAGACATACGACTTCAGTGAAAGAACATTTGCATGCCATGTATACTCAGTAAAGACGTTTGTACGAGTTAGAAACATGTAACTCATATACATATATCACTTAACTGCAGAAGCTGGACCTATGTAATTTGAGAACATTTATTCTTTATAACGATTATTGGGGTCACTGTAGAAATTACATGTAGTGTAATATAAAATAAAATAAATATTTCAATAAATTCTTCTTCGTGTGACAACATATATATTTCCACAATGAAATATTCAATAACATCATATTTAAGTGTTAAGTGATTGGAGTACTTGCAATTACTGAAAATATGTGCCCAATACAATATCCTTGTAAAAAGTTTAAATTAGGTATGAAAGTGAAGCCCAGAATATAATATTATTTTTAAAGTGACGGAATTGAATTTTTGGGTGTTTAATAATTTAAAACTGTCCATAACGGGCTGAAGGTGCCCTCACATGCGCACGTCATATGACTGCACTGCGCAACAACGTCTGCGCAGGTGCCCCACTAACCTAACCTAACCTAACCTATCCTAACCCAAAACAACCAAAACGGGGAAACTCGATCAGTGCAAAATGACTTCCTGCGCACGAATTTTGGAAAAAACGAATGGATGCTCAGAAATTATTGAAATTTTGTATGGACGTCATGCCACAGGTAAGTTAATGCTATTCATACTCTATTATGCCTTATCGCTTTTTATAAATTCGCACGAAGGCATCAAAGTCGTGAGGTGGAGGATGCGCAAAGTCGTTCACGACCACTTACCAATAACGATATTACGCGCTCACACAATCCCAATATAACACAAATAGTGCTTATATGCGTGTAATACATCATAATACGTCTAATTTGACATAATCTTTCCACAAGAATTGTTTCTTGCGAAATTGATGCAGTGTAGATGTTGACGCAAATACGTAGCAGATTCATGCGTAACGATGACCCAATTTAAATCACTATCAATAAGTATCATGTAACGAAAGAATCGGAATAAACATACCTGAATGATAGTATGTCATTTATTAATTTAAATCGCCTCACAAAAGAAACTGAATATAAACCTCTGATACATTAATTGCAATGCTTGGTGGGCTCGGAATTCGGTGCGCACGTCAAACTTGTGGTAACATATTGCTGTCCTATGTCAAATGTCAACAAAATATATCGAAAATATTGCCTCACATTCACTCGAAGACACGACGTACCAAACAGAACGACGCAGTCTACCGGAAAAATACGGAACCAAAGATAAAACGTGCCATCTGTGATGGCCTCAATTGAAAGAAATCAATACTTTCCAATGACGTCTAGGACCAATCAGAAGTCAGTCAATATACATTCTGTCTTGGAGCAGTCGTCTGGCCCGGATTGAATAGTCGCCAATAAACTACGGTTGGAACTATTTGATTTCGGTCGGTCAGTACCAACGTAACTTTGAGCTCTAGAAATAGAGTTCTTCGGGACAATTAACAAGATTAATTACCACGGATCAATCAGATATTAACGGGTGCTACCTACAGTGAATCTCAGTGTAAGGATGTCTTCTCGGTGACGTGTGAGAATAGAAACAAGTGAAACACCAATCCAACATAACATGCAAGAATATGTGCGGTTCGTCACATTGAGACATACGACTTCAGTGAAAGGACATTTGCATGCCATGTATGCTGAGTGAAGACGTTTGTACTAGTTAGAAACACGTAAATCATATACATATATCACTTAACTGCAGAAGCTGGACCTATGTAATTTGAGAACATTTATTCTTTATAACGATGAATGGGGTCACTGTAGTAATTACATGTAGTGTAATATAAAATTAAATAAATATTTCAATAAATTCTTCTTCGTGTGACTACATATATATTTCCACAATGAGATATTCAATAACATCATATTTAAGTGTTAAGTGATTGGTGTACTTGCAATTACTGAAAATATGTGTCCAATATAATATCCTTGTAAAAAGTTTAAATTAGGTATTAAAGTGAAACGCAGAATATAATATTCTTTTTAAAGTGACGGAATTGAATTTTTGGGTATTTAATAATTTAAAACTGTCCATAACGGGCTCAAGGTGCCCTCACATGCGCACGTCATATGACTGCACTGCGCAACAAAGTCTGCGCAGGTGCCCCACTAACCTAACCTAACCTAACCGAAACCAACCAAAACGGGGAAACTCGGTCAGTGCAAAATGACTTCCTGCGCACGAATTTTGGAAAAAACGAATGGATGCTCAGAAATTATTGAAATTTTGTATGGACGTCATGCCACAGGTAAGTTAATGATATTCATACTCTATTATGCCTTATCGCTTTTTATAAATTCGCACGATGGCATCAAAGTCGTGAGGTGGAGGATGCGCAAAGTCGGCCACGACCACTTACCAATAACGATATTACGCGCTCACACAATCCCAATATAACACAAATAGTGCTTATATGCGTGTGATACATCATAATACGTCTAATTTTACATAATCTTTCCACAAGAATTGTTTCTTGCGAAATTGATGCAGGTAGATGTTGACGCAAATACGTAGCAGATTCATGCGTAACGATGACCCAATTTAACTCACTATCAATCAGTATCATGTAACAAAAGAATCGGAATAAACATACCTGAATGAAAGTATGTCATTTATTAATTTAAATCGCCTCACAAAAGAAACTGAATATAAACCTCTGATACATTAGTTGCAATGCTTGGTGGGCGCGGAATTCGGTGCGCACGTCAAACTTGTGGTAACATATTGCTGTCCTATGTCAAATGTCAACAAAATATATCGAAAATATTGCCTCACATTCACTCGAAGACACGACGTACCAAACAGAACAACGCAGTCTACCGGAAAAATACGGAACCAAAGATAAGACGTGCCATCTGTGATGGCCTCAATTGAAAGAAATCAATACTTTCCAATGACGTCTAGGACCAATCAGAAGTCAGTCAATATACATTCTGTCTTGGAGCAGTCGTCTGGCCCCGATTGAATAGTCGCCATTAAACTACGGTTGGAACTATTTGATTTCGGTCGGTCAGTATCAACGTAACTTTGAGCTCTAGAAATAGAGTTCTTGGGACAATTAACAAGATTAATTACCACGGTTCAATCAGATATTAACGGATGCTACCTACAGTGAATCTCAGTGTAAGGATGTCTTCTCGGTGACGTGTGAGAATAGAAACAAGTGAAACACCAATCCAACATAACGTGCAAGAATATGTGCGGTTCGTCACATTGAGACATACGACTTCAGTGAAAGGACATTTGCATGCCATGTATGCTCAGTAAAGACGTTTGTACGAGTTAGAAGCACGTAAATCATATACATATATCACTTAACTGCAGAAGCTGGACCTATGTAATTTGAGAACATTTATTCTTTATAACGATGAATGGGGTCACTGTAGTAATTACATGTAGTGTAATATAAAATTAAATAAATATTTCAATAAATTCTTCTTCGTGTGACAACATATATATTTCCACAATGAAATATTCAATAACATCATATTTAAGTGTTAAGTGATTGGTGTACTTGCAATTCCTGAAAATATGTGTCCAATATAATATCCTTGTAAAAAGTTTAAATTAGGTATGAAAGTGAAACGCAGAATATAATATTCCTTTTAAAGTGACGGAATAGAATTTTTGGGTGTTTAATAATTTATAACTGTCCATAACGGGCTCAAGGTGCCCTCACATGCGCACGTCATATGACTGCACTGCGCAACAACGTCTGCGCAGGTGCCCCACTAACCTAACCTAACCTAACCTAACCTAACCTAACCTAACCTAACCCAAACCAACCAAAAAGGGGAAACTCGATCAGTGCAAAATGACTTCCTGCGCACGAATTTTGGAAAAAACGAATGGATGCTCAGAAATTATTGAAATTTTGTATGGACGTCATGCCACAGGTAAGTTAATGATATTCATACTCTATTATGCCTTATCGCTTTTTATAAATTCGCACGAAGGCATCAAAGTCGTGAGGTGGAGGATGCGCAAAGTCGGCCACGACCACTTACCAATAACGATATTACGCGCTCACACAATCCCAATATAACACAAATAGTGCTTATATGCGTGTGATACATCATAATACGTCTAATTTTACATAATCTTTCCACAAGAATTGTTTCTTGCGAAATTGATGCAGGTAGATGTTGACGCAAATACGTAGCAGATTCATGCGTAACGATGACCCAATTTAACTCACTATCAATCAGTATCATGTAACAAAAGAATCGGAATAAACATACCTGAATGAAAGTATGTCATTTATTAATTTAAATCGCCTCACAAAAGAAACTGAATATAAACCTCTGATACATTAGTTGCAATGCTTGGTGGGCGCGGAATTCGGTGCGCACGTCAAACTTGTGGTAACATATTGCTGTCCTATGTCAAATGTTAACAAAATATAAAGAAAATATTGACTCACATTTACTCGTGGACACAACGTACCAAACAGACCGACGCAGTCTGCCGGAAAAATACGGAACCAAAGATAAGACGTGCCATCTGTGATGGCCTCAATTGAAAGAAATCAATACTTTCGAATGACGTCGAGGACCAATCAGAAGTCAGTCAGTATAGATTCTATCTTGGAGCAGTCGGCTCGTCCCGATTGAATAGTCGCCATTAAACTACGGTTGGAACTATTTGATTTCGGTCGGTCAGTACCAACGTAACTTTGAGCTCTAGAAATAGAGTTCTTCGGGACAATTAACAAGATTAATTACCACGGTTCAATCAGATATTAACGGGTGCTACCTGCAGTGAATGTCAGTGTAAGGATGTCTTCTCGGTGACGTGTGAGAATGGAAACAAGTGAAACACCAATCCAACATAACATGCAAGAATATGTGCGGTTCGTCACATTGAGACATACGACTTCAGTGCAAGGACATTTGCATGCCATGTATGCTGAGTAAAGACGTTTGTACGAGTTAGAAACACGTAACTCATATACATATATCACTTAACTGCAGAAGCTGGACCTATGTAATTTGAGAACATTTATTCTGTATAACGATGAATGGGGTCACTGTAGTAATTACATGTAGTGTAATGTAAAATTAAATAAATATTTCAATAAATTCTTCTTCGTGTGACTACATATATATTTCCACAATGAAATATTCAATAATATCATATTTAAGTGTTAAGTGATTGGTGTACTTGCAATTACTGAAAATATGTGTCCAATATAATATCCTTGTAAAAAGTTTAAATTAGGTATGAAAGTGAAACGCAGAATATAATATTCTTTTTAAAGTGACGGAATTGAATTTTTGGGTATTTAATAATTTAAAACTGTCCATAACGGGCTCAAGGTGCCCTCACATGCGCACGTCATATGACTGCACTGCGCAACAACGTCTGCGCAGGTGCCCCACTAACCTAACCTAACCTAACCTAACCTAACCTAACCCAAACCAACCAAAACGGGGAAACTCGATCAGAGAAAAATGACTTCCTGTGCACGAATTTTGGAAAAAACGAATGGATGCTCAGAAATTATTGAAATTTTGTATGGACGTCATGCCACAGGTAAGTTAATGATATTCATACTCTATTATGCCTTATCGCTTTTTATAAATTCGCACGAAGGCATCAAAGTCGTGAGGTGGAGGATGCGCAAAGTCGGCCACGACCACTTACCAATAACGATATTACGCGCTCACACAATCCCTATATAACACAAATAGTGCTTATATGCGTGTAATACATCATAATACGTCTCATTTTACATAATCTTTCCACAAGAATTGTTTCTTGCGAAATTGATGCAGTGTAGATGTTGACGCAAATACGTAGCAGATTCATGCGTAACGATGACCCAATTTAACTCACTATCAATCAGTACCATGTAAGGAAAGAATCGGAATAAACATACCTGAATGATAGTATGTCATTTATTAATTTAAATCGCCTCACAAAAGAAACTTAATATAAACCTCTGATACATTAGTTGTAATGCTTGGTGGGCGCGGAATTCGGTGCGCACGTCAAACTTGTGGTAACATATTGCTGTCCTATGTCAAATGTCAACAAAATATATAGAAAATATTGACTCACATTTACTCGTGGACACAACGTACCAAACAGACCGACGCAGTCTGCAGGAAAAATACGGAAAAAAAGATAAGACGTGCCATCTGTGATGGCCTCAATTGAGAGAAATCAATACTTTCCAATGACGTCTAGGACCAATCAGAAGTCAGTCAGTATAGATTCTGTCTTGGAGCAGTCGTCTGGCCCCGATTGAATAGTCGCCATTAAACTACGGTTGGAACTATTTGATTTCGGTCGGTCAGTATCAACGTAACTTTGAGATCTAGAAATAGAGTTCTTGGGACAATTAACAAGATTAATTACCACGGTTCAATCAGATATTAACGGATGCTACCTACAGTGAATCTCAGTGTAAGGATGTCTTCTCGGTGACGTGTGAGAATAGAAACAAGTGAAACACCAATCCAACATAACGTGCAAGAATATGTGCGGTTCGTCACATTGAGACATACGACTTCAGTGAAAGGACATTTGCATGCCATGTATGCTCAGTAAAGACGTTTGTACGAGTTAGAAGCACGTAAATCATATACATATATCACTTAACTGCAGAAGCTGGACCTATGTAATTTGAGAACATTTATTCTTTATAACGATGAATGGGGTCACTGTAGTAATTACATGTAGTGTAATATAAAATTAAATAAATATTTCAATAAATTCTTCTTCGTGTGACAACATATATATTTCCACAATGAAATATTAAATAACATCATATTTAAGTGTTAAGTGATTGGTGTACTTGCAATTACTGAAAATATGTGTCCAATATAATATCCTTGTAAAAAGTTTAAATTAGGTATGAAAGTGAAACGCAGAATATAATATTCTTTTTAAAGTGACGGAATAGAATTTTTGGGTGTTTAATAATTTATAACTGTCCATAACGGGCTCAAGGTACCCTCACATGCGCACGTCATATGACTGCACTGCGCAACAACGTCTGCGCAGGTGCCCCACTAAACTAACCTAACCTAACCTAACCCAAACCAACCAAAACGGGGAAACTCGATCAGTGCAAAATGACTTCCTGCGCACGAATTTTGGAAAAAACGAATGGATGCTCAGAAATTATTGAAATTTTGTATGGACGTCATGCCACAGGTAAGTTAATGATATTCATACTCTATTATGCCTTATCGCTTTTTATAAATTCGCACGAAGGCATCAAAGTCGTGAGGTGGAGGATGCGCAAAGTCGGCCACGACCACTTACCAATAACGATATTACGCGCTCACACAATCCCAATATAACACAAATAGTGCTTATATGCGTGTAATACATCATAATACGTCTCATTTTACATAATCTTTCCACAAGAATTGTTTCTTGCGAAATTGATGCAGTGTAGATGTTGACGCAAATACGTAGCAGATTCATGCGTAACGATGACCCAATTTAACTCACTATCAATAAGTATCATGTACCGAAAGAATCGGAATAAACATACCTGAATGATAGTATGTCATTTATTAACTTAAATCGCCTCACAAAAGAAACTGAATATAAAACTCTGATACATTAGTTGCAATGCTTGGTGGGCGCGGAATTCGGTGCGCACGTCAAACTTGTGGTAACATATTGCTGTCCTATGTCAAATGTCAACAAAATATATCGAAAATATTGCCTCACATTTACTCGAAGACACAACGTACCAAACAGACCGACGCAATCTACCGGAAAAATACGGAACCAAAGATAAGACGTGCCATCTGTGATGGCCTCAATTGAAAGAAATCAATACTTTCGAATGACGTCGAGGACCAATCAGAAGTCAGCCACTACAGATTCTATCTTGGAGCAGTCCGCTCGTCCCGATTGAATAGTCGCCATTAAACTACGGTTGGAACTATTTGATTTCGGTCGGTCAGTACCAACGTAACTTTGAGCTCTAGAAACAGAGTTCTTCGGGACAATTAACAAGATTAATTACCACGGTTCAATCAGATATTAACGGGTGCTACCTTCAGTGAATCTCAGTGTAAGGATGTCTTCTCGGTGACGTGTGAGAATAGAAACAAGTGAAACACCAATCCAACATAACATGCAAGAATATGTGCGGTTCGTCACATTGAGACATACGACTTCAGTGAAAGAACATTTGCATGCCATGTATACTCAGTAAAGACGTTTGTACGAGTTAGAAACATGTAACTCATATACATATATCACTTAACTGCAGAAGCTGGACCTATGTAATTTGAGAACATTTATTCTTTATAACGATTATTGGGGTCACTGTAGAAATTACATGTAGTGTAATATAAAATAAAATAAATATTTCAATAAATTCTTCTTCGTGTGACAACATATATATTTCCACAATGAAATATTCAATAACATCATATTTAAGTGTTAAGTGATTGGAGTACTTGCAATTACTGAAAATATGTGCCCAATACAATATCCTTGTAAAAAGTTTAAATTAGGTATGAAAGTGAAGCCCAGAATATAATATTATTTTTAAAGTGACGGAATTGAATTTTTGGGTGTTTAATAATTTAAAACTGTCCATAACGGGCTGAAGGTGCCCTCACATGCGCACGTCATATGACTGCACTGCGCAACAACGTCTGCGCAGGTGCCCCACTAACCTAACCTAACCTAACCTATCCTAACCCAAAACAACCAAAACGGGGAAACTCGATCAGTGCAAAATGACTTCCTGCGCACGAATTTTGGAAAAAACGAATGGATGCTCAGAAATTATTGAAATTTTGTATGGACGTCATGCCACAGGTAAGTTAATGCTATTCATACTCTATTATGCCTTATCGCTTTTTATAAATTCGCACGAAGGCATCAAAGTCGTGAGGTGGAGGATGCGCAAAGTCGTTCACGACCACTTACCAATAACGATATTACGCGCTCACACAATCCCAATATAACACAAATAGTGCTTATATGCGTGTAATACATCATAATACGTCTAATTTGACATAATCTTTCCACAAGAATTGTTTCTTGCGAAATTGATGCAGTGTAGATGTTGACGCAAATACGTAGCAGATTCATGCGTAACGATGACCCAATTTAAATCACTATCAATAAGTATCATGTAACGAAAGAATCGGAATAAACATACCTGAATGATAGTATGTCATTTATTAATTTAAATCGCCTCACAAAAGAAACTGAATATAAACCTCTGATACATTAATTGCAATGCTTGGTGGGCTCGGAATTCGGTGCGCACGTCAAACTTGTGGTAACATATTGCTGTCCTATGTCAAATGTCAACAAAATATATCGAAAATATTGCCTCACATTCACTCGAAGACACGACGTACCAAACAGAACGACGCAGTCTACCGGAAAAATACGGAACCAAAGATAAGACGTGCCATCTGTGATGGCCTCAATTGAAAGAAATCAATACTTTCCAATGACGTCTAGGACCAATCAGAAGTCAGTCAATATACATTCTGTCTTGGAGCAGTCGTCTGGCCCGGATTGAATAGTCGCCATTAAACTACGGTTGGAACTATTTGATTTCGGTCGGTCAGTACCAACGTAACTTTGAGCTCTAGAAATAGAGTTCTTCGGGACAATTAACAAGATTAATTACCACGGATCAATCAGATATTAACGGGTGCTACCTACAGTGAATCTCAGTGTAAGGATGTCTTCTCGGTGACGTGTGAGAATAGAAACAAGTGAAACACCAATCCAACATAACATGCAAGAATATGTGCGGTTCGTCACATTGAGACATACGACTTCAGTGAAAGGACATTTGCATGCCATGTATGCTGAGTGAAGACGTTTGTACTAGTTAGAAACACGTAAATCATATACATATATCACTTAACTGCAGAAGCTGGACCTATGTAATTTGAGAACATTTATTCTTTATAACGATGAATGGGGTCACTGTAGTAATTACATGTAGTGTAATATAAAATTAAATAAATATTTCAATAAATTCTTCTTCGTGTGACTACATATATATTTCCACAATGAGATATTCAATAACATCATATTTAAGTGTTAAGTGATTGGTGTACTTGCAATTACTGAAAATATGTGTCCAATATAATATCCTTGTAAAAAGTTTAAATTAGGTATTAAAGTGAAACGCAGAATATAATATTCTTTTTAAAGTGACGGAATTGAATTTTTGGGTATTTAATAATTTAAAACTGTCCATAACGGGCTCAAGGTGCCCTCACATGCGCACGTCATATGACTGCACTGCGCAACAACGTCTGCGCAGGTGCCCCACTAACCTAACTTAACCTAACCTAACCTAACCCAAACCAACCAAAACGGGGAAACTCGATCAGTGCAAAATGACTTCCTGCGCACGAATTTTGGAAAATACGAATGGATGCTCAGAAATTATTGAAATTTTGTATGGACGTCATTCCACAGGTAAGTTAATGATATTCATACTCTATTATGCCTTATCGCTTTTTATAAATTCGCACGAAGGCATCAAATTCGTGAGGTGGAGGATGCGCAAAGTCGGGCACGACCACTTACCAATAACGATATTACGCGCTCACACAATCCCAATATAACACAAATAGTGCTTATATTCGTGTAATAAATCATAATACGTCCAATTTTACATAATCTTTCCACAAGAATTGTTCCTTGCGAAATTGATGCAGTGTAGATGTTGACGCAAATACGTAGCAGATTCATGCGTAACGATGTCCCAATTTAAGTCACTATCAATAAGTATCATGTAACGAAAGAATCGGAATAAACATACCTGAATGATAGTATGTCATTTATTAATTTAAATCGCCTCACAAAAGAAACTGAATATAAACCTCTGATACATTAATTGCAATGATTGGTGGGCGCGGAATTCGGTGCGCACGTCAAACTTGTGGTAACATATTGCTGTCCTATGTCAAATGTCAACAAAATATATCGAAAATATTGCCTCACATTCACTCGAAGACACGACGTACCAAACAGAACGACGCAGTCTACTGGAAAAATACGGAACCAAAGATAGGACGTGCCATCTGTGATGGCCTCAATTGAAAGAAATCAATACTTTCCAATGACGTAAAGGACCAATCAGAAGTCAGTCAGTATAGATTCTGTCTTGGAGCAGTCGTCTGGCCCCGATTGAATAGTCGCCATTAAACTACGGTTGGAACTATTTGATTTCGGTCGGTCAGTATCAACGTAACTTTGAGCTCTACAAATAGAGTTCTTCGGGACAATTATCAAGATTAATTACCACGGTTCAATCAGATATTAACGGATGCTACCTACAGTGAATCTCAGTGTAAGGATGTCTTCTCGGTGACGTGTGCGAATAGAAACAAGTGAAACACCAATCCAACATAGCATGCAAGAATATGTGCGGTTCGTCACATTGAGACATACGACTTCAGTGAAAGGACATTTGCATGCCATGTATGCTCAGTAAAGACGTTTGTACGAGTTAGAAACACGTAAATCATATACATATATCACTTAACTGCAGAAGCTGGACCTATGTAATTTGAGAACATTTATTCTTTATAACGATGAATGGGGTCACTGTAGTAATTACATGTAGTGTAATATAAAATTAAATAAATATTTCAATAAATTCTTCTTCGTGTGACTACATATATATTTCCACAATGAGATATTCAATAACATCATATTTAAGTGTTAAGTGATTGGTGTACTTGCAATTACTGAAAATATGTGTCCAATATAATATCCTTGTAAAAAGTTTAAATTAGGTATTAAAGTGAAACGCAGAATATAATATTCTTTTTAAAGTGACGGAATTAAATTATTGGGTATTTAATAATTTAAAACTGTCCATAACGGGCTCAAGGTGCCCTCACATGCGCACGTCATATGACTGCACTGCGCAACAACGTCTGCGCAGGTAACCCCACTAACCTATCTTAACCTAACCTAACCTAACCCAAACCAACCAAAACGGGGAAACTCGATCAGTGCAAAATGACTTCCTGCGCACGAATTTTGGAAAAAACGAATGGATGCTCAGAAATTATTGAAATTTTGTATGGACGTCATGCCACAGGTAAGTTAATGATATTCATACTCTATTATGCCTTATCGCTTTTTATAAATACGCACGAAGGCATCAAATTCGTGAGGTGGAGAATGCGCAAAGTCGTCACGACCACTTACCAATAACGATATTACGCGCTCACACAATCCCAATATAACACAAATAGTGCTTATATGCGTGTAATACATCATAATACGTCTAATTTTACATAATCTTTCCACAAGAATTGTTTCTTGCGAAATTGATGCAGTGTAGATGTTGACGCAAATACGTAGCAGATTCATGCGTAACGATGACCCAATTTAACTCACTATCAATAAGTATCATGTAACGAAAGAATCGGAACAAACATACCTGAATGATAGTACGTCATTTATTAATTTAAATCGCCTCACAAAAGAAACTGAATATAAACCTCTGATACATTAATCTCAATGCTTGGTGGGCGCGGAATTCGGTGCGCACGTCAAACTTGTGGTAACATATTGCTGTCCTGTGTCAAATATCAACAAAATATATCGAAAATATTGCCTCACATTCACTCGAAGACACGACGTACCAAACAGAACGACGCAGTCTACCGGAAAAATACGGAACCAAAGATAAGACGTGCCATCTGTGATGGCCTCAATTGAAAGAAATCAATACTTTCCAATGACGTCTAGGACCAATCAGAAGTCAGTCAGTATAGATTCTGTCTTGGAGCAGTCGACTGGCCCCGATTGAATAGTCGCCATTAAACTACGGTTGGAACTATTTGATTTCGGTCGGTCAGTATCAACGTATCTTTGAGCTCTAGAAATAGAGTTCTTCGGGACAATTAACAAGATTAATTACCACGGTTCAATCAGATATTAACGGATGCTACCTACAGTGAATCTCAGTGTAAGGATGTCTTCTCGGTGACGTGTGAGAATAGAAACAAGTAAAACACCAATCCAACATAACATGCAAGAATATGTGCGGTTCGTCACATTGAGACATACGACTTCAGTGAAAGGACATTTGCATGCCATGTATGCTCAGTAAAGACGTTTGTACGAGTTAGAAACACGTAAATCATATACATATATCACTTAACTGCAGAAGCTGGACCTATGTAATTTGAGAACATTTATTCTTTATAACGATGAATGGGGTCACTGTAGTAATTACATGTAGTGTAATATAAAATTAAATAAATATTTCAATAAATTCTTCTTCGTGTGACTACATATATATTTCCACAATGAAATATTCAATAACATCATATTTAAGTGTTAAGCGATTGGCGTACTTGCAATTACTGAAAATATGTGTCCAATATAATATCCTTGTAAAAAGTTTAAATTAGGTATGAAAGTGAAACACAGAATATAATATTCTTTTTAAAGTGACGGAATTGAATTTTTGGGTATTTAATAATTTAAAACTGTCCATAACGGGCTCAAGGTGCCCTCACATGCGCACGTCATATGACTGCACTGCGCAACAACGTCTGCGCAGGTGCCCCACTAACCTAACCTAACCTAACCTAACCTAACCTAACCCAAACCAACCAAAACGGGGAAACTCGATCAGTGCAAAATGACTTCCTGCGCACGAATTTTGGAAAAAACGAATGGATGCTCAGAAATTATTGAAATTTTGTATGGACGTCATGCCACAGGTAAGTTAATGATATTCATACTCTATTATGCCTTATCGCTTTTTATAAATTCGCACGAAGGCATCAAAGTCGTGAGGTGGAGGATGCGCAAAGTCGGCCACGACCACTTACCAATAACGATATTACGCGCTCACACAATCCCAATATAACACAAATAGTGCTTATATGCGTGTAATACATCATAATACGTCTAATTTTACATAATCTTTCCACAAGAATAGTTTCTTGCGAAATTGATGCAGTGTAGATGTTGACGCAAATACGTAGCAGATTCATGCGTAACGATGACCCAATTTAACTCAATATCAATAAGTATCATGTAACCAAAGAATCGGAACAAACATACCTGAATGATAGTATGTCATTTATTAATTTAAATCGCCTCACAAAAGAAACTGAATATAAACCTCTGATACATTAATTGCAATGCTTGGTGGGCGCGGAATTCGGTGCGCACGTCAAACTTGTAGTAACATATTGCTGTCCTATGTAAAATGTCAACAAAATATATCGAAAATATTGCCTCACATTCACTCGAAGACACGACGTACCAAACAGAACGACGCAGTCTGCCGGAAAAATACGGAACCAAAGACAAGACGTGCCATCTGTGATGGCCTCAATTGAAAGAAATCAATACTTTCGAATGACGTCGAGGACCAATCAGAAGTCAGTCAGTATAGATTCTATCTTGAAACAGTCGGCTCGTCCCGATTGAATTGTCGCCATTAAACTACGGTTGGAACTATTTGATTTCGGTCGGTCAGTACCAACGTAACTTTGAGCTCTAGAAATAGAGTTCTTCGGGACAATTAACAAGATTAATTACCACGGATCAATCAGATATTAACGGGTGCTACCTACAGTGAATCTCAGTGTAAGGATGTCTTCTCGGTGACGTGTGAGAATAGAAACAAGTGAAACACCAATCCAACATAACATGCAAGAATATGTGCGGTTCGTCACATTGAGACATACGACTTCAGTGAAAGGACATTTGCATGCCATGTATGCTGAGTAAAGACGTTTGTACTAGTTAGAAACACGTAAATCATATACATATATCACTTAACTGCAGAAGCTGGACCTATGTAATTTGAGAACATTTATTCTTTATAACGATGAATGGGGTCACTGTAGTAATTACATGTAGTGTAATATAAAATTAAATAAATATTTCAATAAATTCTTCTTCGTGTGACTACATATATATTTCCACAATGAGATATTCAATAACATCATATTTAAGTGTTAAGTGATTGGTGTACTTGCAATTACTGAAAATATGTGTCCAATATAATATCCTTGTAAAAAGTTTAAATTAGGTATTAAAGTGAAACGCAGAATATAATATTCTTTTTAAAGTGACGGAATTGAATTTTTGGGTATTTAATAATTTAAAACTGTCCATAACGGGCTCAAGGTGCCCTCACATGCGCACGTCATATGACTGCACTGCGCAACAACGTCTGCGCAGGTGCCCCACTAACCTAACTTAACCTAACCTAACCTAACCCAAACCAACCAAAACGGGGAAACTCGATCAGTGCAAAATGACTTCCTGCGCACGAATTTTGGAAAATACGAATGGATGCTCAGAAATTATTGAAATTTTGTATGGACGTCATTCCACAGGTAAGTTAATGATATTCATACTCTATTATGCCTTATCGCTTTTTATAAATTCGCACGAAGGCATCAAATTCGTGAGGTGGAGGATGCGCAAAGTCGGGCACGACCACTTACCAATAACGATATTACGCGCTCACACAATCCCAATATAACACAAATAGTGCTTATATTCGTGTAATAAATCATAATACGTCCAATTTTACATAATCTTTCCACAAGAATTGTTTCTTGCGAAATTGATGCAGTGTAGATGTTGACGCAAATACGTAGCAGATTCATGCGTAACGATGTCCCAATTTAAGTCACTATCAATAAGTATCATGTAACGAAAGAATCGGAATAAACATACCTGAATGATAGTATGTCATTTATTAATTTAAATCGCCTCACAAAAGAAACTGAATATAAACCTCTGATACATTAATTGCAATGATTGGTGGGCGCGGAATTCGGTGCGCACGTCAAACTTGTGGTAACATATTGCTGTCCTATGTCAAATGTCAACAAAATATATCGAAAATATTGACTCACATTCACTCGAAGACACGACGTACCAAACAGAACGACGCAGTCTACTGGAAAAATACGGAACCAAAGATAGGACGTGCCATCTGTGATGGCCTCAATTGAAAGAAATCAATACTTTCCAATGACGTCTAGGACCAATCAGAAGTCAGTCAGTATAGATTCTGTCTTGGAGCAGTCGTCTGGCCCCGATTGAATAGTCGCCATTAAACTACGGTTGGAACTATTTGATTTCGGTCGGTCAGTATCAACGTAACTTTGAGCTCTACAAATAGAGTTCTTCGGGACAATTATCAAGATTAATTACCACGGTTCAATCAGATATTAACGGATGCTACCTACAGTGAATCTCAGTGTAAGGATGTCTTCTCGGTGACGTGTGCGAATAGAAACAAGTGAAACACCAATCCAACATAGCATGCAAGAATATGTGCGGTTCGTCACATTGAGACATACGACTTCAGTGAAAGGACATTTGCATGCCATGTATGCTCAGTAAAGACGTTTGTACGAGTTAGAAACACGTAAATCATATACATATATCACTTAACTGCAGAAGCTGGACCTATGTAATTTGAGAACATTTATTCTTTATAACGATGAATGGGGTCACTGTAGTAATTACATGTAGTGTAATATAAAATTAAATAAATATTTCAATAAATTCTTCTTCGTGTGACTACATATATATTTCCACAATGAGATATTCAATAACATCATATTTAAGTGTTAAGTGATTGGTGTACTTGCAATTACTGAAAATATGTGTCCAATATAATATCCTTGTAAAAAGTTTAAATTAGGTATTAAAGTGAAACGCAGAATATAATATTCTTTTTAAAGTGACGGAATTGAATTATTGGGTATTTAATAATTTAAAACTGTCCATAACGGGCTCAAGGTGCCCTCACATGCGCACGTCATATGACTGCACTGCGCAACAACGTCTGCGCAGGTAACCCCACTAACCTAACTTAACCTAACCTAACCTAACCCAAACCAACCAAAACGGGGAAACTCGATCAGTGCAAAATGACTTCCTGCGCACGAATTTTGGAAAAAACGAATGGATGCTCAGAAATTATTGAAATTTTGTATGGACGTCATGCCACAGGTAAGTTAATGATATTCATACTCTATTATGCCTTATCGCTTTTTATAAATACGCACGAAGGCATCAAATTCGTGAGGTGGAGAATGCGCAAAGTCGTCACGACCACTTACCAATAACGATATTACGCGCTCACACAATCCCAATATAACACAAATAGTGCTTATATGCGTGTAATACATCATAATACGTCTAATTTTACATAATCTTTCCACAAGAATTGTTTCTTGCGAAATTGATGCAGTGTAGATGTTGACGCAAATACGTAGCAGATTCATGCGTAACGATGACCCAATTTAACTCACTATCAATAAGTATCATGTAACGAAAGAATCGGAACAAACATACCTGAATGATAGTACGTCATTTATTAATTTAAATCGCCTCACAAAAGAAACTGAATATAAACCTCTGATACATTAATCTCAATGCTTGGTGGGCGCGGAATTTGGTGCGCACGTCAAACTTGTGGTAACATATTGCTGTCCTGTGTCAAATGTCAACAAAATATATCGAAAATATTGCCTCACATTCACTCGAAGACACGACGTACCAAACAGAACGACGCAGTCTACCGGAAAAATACGGAACCAAAGATAAGACGTGCCATCTGTGATGGCCTCAATTGAAAGAAATCAATACTTTCCAATGACGTCTAGGACCAATCAGAAGTCAGTCAGTATAGATTCTGTCTTGGAGCAGTCGACTGGCCCCGATTGAATAGTCGCCATTAAACTACGGTTGGAACTATTTGATTTCGGTCGGTCAGTATCAACGTATCTTTGAGCTCTAGAAATAGAGTTCTTCGGGACAATTAACAAGATTAATTACCACGGTTCAATCAGATATTAACGGATGCTACCTACAGTGAATCTCAGTGTAAGGATGTCTTCTCGGTGACGTGTGAGAATAGAAACAAGTGAAACACCAATCCAACATAACATGCAAGAATATGTGCGGTTCGTCACATTGAGACATACGACTTCAGTGAAAGGACATTTGCATGCCATGTATGCTCAGTAAAGACGTTTGTACGAGTTAGAAACACGTAAATCATATACATATATCACTTAACTGCAGAAGCTGGACCTATGTAATTTGAGAACATTTATTCTTTATAACGATGAATGGGGTCACTGTAGTAATTACATGTAGTGTAATATAAAATTAAATAAATATTTCAATAAATTCTTCTTCGTGTGACTACATATATATTTCCACAATGAAATATTCAATAACATCATATTTAAGTGTTAAGCGATTGGCGTACTTGCAATTACTGAAAATATGTGTCCAATATAATATCCTTGTAAAAAGTTTAAATTAGGTATGAAAGTGAAACACAGAATATAATATTCTTTTTAAAGTGACGGAATTGAATTTTTGGGTATTTAATAATTTAAAACTGTCCATAACGGGCTCAAGGTGCCCTCACATGCGCACGTCATATGACTGCACTGCGCAACAACGTCTGCGCAGGTGCCCCACTAACCTAACCTAACCTAACCTAACCTAACCTAACCCAAACCAACCAAAACGGGGAAACTCGATCAGTGCAAAATGACTTCCTGCGCACGAATTTTGGAAAAAACGAATGGATGCTCAGAAATTATTGAAATTTTGTATGGACGTCATGCCACAGGTAAGTTAATGATATTCATACTCTATTATGCCTTATCGCTTTTTATAAATTCGCACGAAGGCATCAAAGTCGTGAGGTGGAGGATGCGCAAAGTCGGCCACGACCACTTACCAATAACGATATTACGCGCTCACACAATCCCAATATAACACAAATAGTGCTTATATGCGTGTAATACATCATAATACGTCTAATTTTACATAATCTTTCCACAAGAATAGTTTCTTGCGAAATTGATGCAGTGTAGATGTTGACGCAAATACGTAGCAGATTCATCCGTAACGATGACCCAATTTAACTCAATATCAATAAGTATCATGTAACCAAAGAATCGGAACAAACATACCTGAATGATAGTATGTCATTTATTAATTTAAATCGCCTCACAAAAGAAACTGAATATAAACCTCTGATACATTAATTGCAATGCTTGGTGGGCGCGGAATTCGGTGCGCACGTCAAACTTGTAGTAACATATTGCTGTCCTATGTCAAATGTCAACAAAATATATCGAAAATATTGCCTCACATTCACTCGAAGACACGACGTACCAAACAGAACGACGCAGTCTGCCGGAAAAATACGGAACCAAAGACAAGACGTGCCATCTGTGATGGCCTCAATTGAAAGAAATCAATACTTTCGAATGACGTCGAGGACCAATCAGAAGTCAGTCAGTATAGATTCTATCTTGAAACAGTCGGCTCGTCCCGATTCAATAGTCGCCATTAAACTACGGTTGGAACTATTTGATTTCGGTCGGTCAGTACCAACGTAACTTTGAGCTCTAGAAATAGAGTTCTTCGGGACAATTAACAAGATTAATTACCACGGTTCAATCAGATATTAACGGGTGCTACCTTCAGTGAATCTCAGTGTAAGGATGTCTTCTCGGTGACGTGTGAGAATAGAAACAAGTGAAACACCAATCCAACATAACATGCAAGAATATGTGCGGTTCGTCACATTGAGACATACGACTACAGTGAAAGGACATTTGCATGCCATGTATACTCAGTAAAGACGTTTGTACGAGTTAGAAACACGTAACTCATATACATATTTCACTTAACTGCAGAAGCTGGGCCTATGTAATTTGAGAACATTTATTCTTTATAACGATGATTGGGGTCACTATAGTAATTACATGTAGTGTAATATAAAATTAAATAAATATTTCAATAAATTCTTCTTCGTGTGACAACATATATATTTCCACAATGAAATATTCAATAACATCATATTTAAGTGTTAAGTGATTGGTGTACTTGCAATTCCTGAAAATATGTGTCCAATATAATATCCTTGTAAAAAGTTTAAATTAGGTATGAAAGTGAAACGCAGAATATAATATTCTTTTTAAAGTGCCGGAATTGAATTTTTGGGTGTTTAATAATTTATAACTGTCCATAACGGGCTCAAGGTGCCCTCACATGCGCACGTCATATGACTGTACTGCGCAACAACGTCTGCGCAGGTGCCCCACTAACCTAACCTAACCTAACCTAACCTAACCCAATCCAACCAAAACGGGGAAACTCGATCAGTGCAAAATGACTTCCTGCGCACGAATTTTGGAAAAAACGAATGGATGCTCAGAAATTATTGAAATTTTGTATGGACGTCATGCCACAGGTAAGTTAATGATATTCATACTCTATTATGCCTTATCGCTTTTCATAAATTCGCACGAAGGCATCAAAGTCGTGAGGTGGAGGATGCGCAAAGTCGGCCACGACCACTTACCAATAATGATATTACGCGCTCACACAATCCCAATATAACACAAATAGTGCTTATATGCGTGTAATACATCATAATACGTCTAATTTTACATAATCTTTCCACAAGAATTGTTTCTTGCGAAATTGATGCAGTGTAGATGTTGACGCAAATACGTAGAAGATCCATGCGTAACGATGACCCAATTTAACTCACTATCAATAAGTATCATGTAACGAAAGAATCGGAATAAACACACCTGAACGATAGTATGTCATTTATTAATTTAAATCGCCTCACAAAAGAAACTGAATATAAACCTCTGATACATTAGTTGCAATGCTTGGTGGGCGCGGAATTCGGTGCGCACGTCAAACTTGTGGTAACATATTGCTGTCCTATGTCAAATGTCAACAAAATATATAGAAAATATTGACTCACATTTACTTGTGGACACAACGTACCAAACAGACCAACGCAGTCTGCCGGAAAAATACGGAACCAAAGATAAGACGTGCCATCTGTGATGGCCTCAATTGAAAGAAATCAATACTTTCGAATGACGTCGAGGACCAATCAGAAGTCAGTCAGTATAGATTCTATCTTGGAGCAGTCGGCTCGTCCCGATTGAATAGTCGCCATTAAACTACGGTTGGAATTATTTGATTTCGGTCGGTCAGTATCAACGTAACTTTGAGCTCTAGAAATAGAGTTCTTCGGGACAATTAACAAGATTAATTACCACGGTTCAATCAGATATTAACGGGTGCTACCTACAGTGAATCTCAGTGTAAGGATGTCTTCTCGGTGACGTGTGAGAATAGAAACAAGTGAAACACCAATCCAACATAACATGCAAGAATATGTGCGGTTCGTCACATTGAGACAAACGACTTCAGTGAAAGAACATTTGCATGCCATGTATGCTCAGTAAAGACGTTTGTACGAGTTAGAAACACGTAACTCATATACATATATCACTTAACTGCAGAAGCTGGACCTATGTAATTTGAGAACATTTATTCTTTATAACGATGAATGGGATCACTGTAGTAATTACATGTAGTGTAATATAAAATTAAATAAATATTTCAATAAATTCTTCTTCGTGTGACAACATATATATTTCCACAATGAAATATTGAATAACATCATATTTAAGTGTTAAGTGATTGGTGTACTTGCAATTCCTGAAAATATGTGTCCAATATAATATCCTTGTAAAAAGTTTAAATTAGGTATTACAGTGAAACGCAGAATATAATATTCTTTTTAAAGTGACGGAATTGATTTTTTGGGTATTTAATAATTTATAACTGTCCATAATGGGCTCAAGGTGCCCTCACATGCGCACGTCATATGACTGCACTGCGCAACAACGTCTGCGCAGGTACCCCACTAACCTAACCTAACCTAACCTAACCTAACCTAACCCAAATCAACCAAAACGGGGAAACTCGATCAGTGCAAAATGACTTCCTGCGCACGAATTTTGGAAAAAACGAATGGATGCTCAGAAATTATTGAAATCTTATATGGACGTCATGCCACAGGTAAGTTAATGATATTCATACCCTATTATGCCTTATCGCTTTTTATAAATTCGCACGAAGGCATCAAAGTCGTGAGGTGGAGGATGCGCAAAGTCGGCCACGACCACTTACCAATAACGATATTACGCGCTCACACAATCCCAATATAACACAAATAGTGCTTATATGCGTGTAATACATCATAATACGTCTAATTTTACATAATCTTTCCACAAGAATTGTTTCTTGCGAAATTGATGCAGTGTAGATGTTGACGCAAATACGTAGAAGATTCATGCGTAACTATGACCCAATTTAACTCACTATCAATAAGTATCATGTAACGAAAGAATCGGAATAAACATACCTGAACGATAGTATGTCATTTATTAATTTAAATCGCCTCACAAAAGAAACTGAATATAAACCTCTGATACATTAGTTGCAATGCTTGGTGGGCGCGGAATTCGGTGCGCACGTCAAACTTGTAGTAACATATTGCTGTCCTATGTCAAATGTCAACAAAATATATCGAAAATATTGCCTCACATTCACTCGAAGACACGACGTACCAAACAGAACGACGCAGTCTGCCGGAAAAATACGGAACCAAAGACAAGACGTGCCATCTGTGATGGCCTCAATTGAAAGAAATCAATACTTTCGAATGACGTCGAGGACCAATCAGAAGTCAGTCAGTATAGATTCTATCTTGAAACAGTCGGCTCGTCCCGATTCAATAGTCGCCATTAAACTACGGTTGGAACTATTTGATTTCGGTCGGTCAGTACCAACGTAACTTTGAGCTCTAGAAATAGAGTTCTTCGGGACAATTAACAAGATTAATTACCACGGTTCAATCAGATATTAACGGGTGCTACCTTCAGTGAATCTCAGTGTAAGGATGTCTTCTCGGTGACGTGTGAGAATAGAAACAAGTGAAACACCAATCCAACATAACATGCAAGAATATGTGCGGTTCGTCACATTGAGACATACGACTACAGTGAAAGGACATTTGCATGCCATGTATACTCAGTAAAGACGTTTGTACGAGTTAGAAACACGTAACTCATATACATATTTCACTTAACTGCAGAAGCTGGGCCTATGTAATTTGAGAACATTTATTCTTTATAACGATGATTGGGGTCACTATAGTAATTACATGTAGTGTAATATAAAATTAAATAAATATTTCAATAAATTCTTCTTCGTGTGACAACATATATATTTCCACAATGAAATATTCAATAACATCATATTTAAGTGTTAAGTGATTGGTGTACTTGCAATTCCTGAAAATATGTGTCCAATATAATATCCTTGTAAAAAGTTTAAATTAGGTATGAAAGTGAAACGCAGAATATAATATTCTTTTTAAAGTGCCGGAATTGAATTTTTGGGTGTTTAATAAATTATAACTGTCCATAACGGGCTCAAGGTGCCCTCACATGCGCACGTCATATGACTGCACTGCGCAACAACGTCTGCGCAGGTGCCCCACTAACCTAACCTAACCTAACCTAACCTAACCCAATCCAACCAAAACGGGGAAACTCAATCAGTGCAAAATGACTTCCTGCGCACGAATTTTGGAAAAAACGAATGGATGCTCAGAAATTATTGAAATTTTGTATGGACGTCATGCCACAGGTAAGTTAATGATATTCATACTCTATTATGCCTTATCGCTTTTTATAAATTCGCACGAAGGCATCAAAGTCGTGAGGTGGAGGATGCGCAAAGTCGGCCACGACCACTTACCAATAACGATATTACGCGCTCACACAATCCCAATATAACACAAATAGTGCTTATATGCGTGTAATACATCATAATACGTCTAATTTTACATAATCTTTCCACAAGAATTGTTTCTTGCGAAATTGATGCAGTGTAGATGTTGACGCAAATACGTAGAAGATTCATGCGTAACGATGACCCAATTTAACTCACTATCAATAAGTATCATGTAACGAAAGAATCGGAATAAACATACCTGAATGATAGTATGTCATTTATTAATTTAAATCGCCTCACAAAAGAAACTGAATATAAACCTCTGATACATTAGTTGCAATGCTTGGTGGGCGCGGAATTCGGTGCGCACGTCAAACTTGTGGTAACATATTGCTGTCCTATGTCAAATGTCAACAAAATATATAGAAAATATTGACTCACATTTACTCGTGGACACAACGTACCAAACAGACCGACGCAGTCTGCCGGAAAAATACGGAACCAAAGATAAGACGTGCCATCTGTGATGGCCTCAATTGAAAGAAATCAATACTTTCGAATGACGTCGAGGACCAATCAGAAGTCAGTCAGTATAGATTCTATCTTGAAACAGTCGGCTCGTCCCGATTCAATAGTCGCCATTAAACTACGGTTGGAACTATTTGATTTCGGTCGGTCAGTACCAACGTAACTTTGAGCTCTAGAAATAGAGTTCTTCGGGACAATTAACAAGATTAATTACCACGGTTCAATCAGATATTAACGGGTGCTACCTTCAGTGAATCTCAGTGTAAGGATGTCTTCTCGGTGACGTGTGAGAATAGAAACAAGTGAAACACCAATCCAACATAACATGCAAGAATATGTGCGGTTCGTCACATTGAGACATACGACTACAGTGAAAGGACATTTGCATGCCATGTATACTCAGTAAAGACGTTTGTACGAGTTAGAAACACGTAACTCATATACATATTTCACTTAACTGCAGAAGCTGGGCCTATGTAATTTGAGAACATTTATTCTTTATAACGATGATTGGGGTCACTATAGTAATTACATGTAGTGTAATATAAAATTAAATAAATATTTCAATAAATTCTTCTTCGTGTGACAACATATATATTTCCACAATGAAATATTCAATAACATCATATTTAAGTGTTAAGTGATTGGTGTACTTGCAATTCCTGAAAATATGTGTCCAATATAATATCCTTGTAAAAAGTTTAAATTAGGTATGAAAGTGAAACGCAGAATATAATATTCTTTTTAAAGTGCCGGAATTGAATTTTTGGGTGTTTAATAAATTATAACTGTCCATAACGGGCTCAAGGTGCCCTCACATGCGCACGTCATATGACTGCACTGCGCAACAACGTCTGCGCAGGTGCCCCACTAACCTAACCTAACCTAACCTAACCTAACCCAATCCAACCAAAACGGGGAAACTCAATCAGTGCAAAATGACTTCCTGCGCACGAATTTTGGAAAAAACGAATGGATGCTCAGAAATTATTGAAATTTTGTATGGACGTCATGCCACAGGTAAGTTAATGATATTCATACTCTATTATGCCTTATCGCTTTTTATAACTTCGCACGAAGGCGTCAAAGTCGTGAGGTGGAGGATGCGCAAAGTCGGCCACGACCACTTACCAATAACGATATTACGCGCTCACACAATCCCAATATAACACAAATAGTGCTTATATGCGTGTAATACATCATAATACGTCTAATTTTACATAATCTTTCCACAAGAATTGTTTCTTGCGAAATTGATGCAGTGTAGATGTTGACGCAAATACGTAGAAGATTCATGCGTAACTATGACCCAATTTAACTCACTATCAATAAGTATCATGTGACGAAAGAATCGGAATAAACATACCTGAACGATAGTATGTCATTTATTAATTTAAATCGCCTCACAAAAGAAACTGAATATAAACCTCTGATACATTAGTTGCAATGCTTGGTGGGCGCGGAATTCGGTGCGCACGTCAAACTTGTGGTAACATATTGCTGTCCTACGTCAAATGTCAACAAAATATATAGAAAATATTGACTCACATTTACTCGTGGACACAACGTACCAAACAGACCGACGCAGTCTGCCGGAAAAATACGGAACCAAAGATAAGACGTGCCATCTGTGATGGCCTCAATTGAAAGAAATCAATACTTTCGAATGACGTCGAGGACGAATCAGAAGTCAGTCAGTATAGATTCTATCTTGGAGCAGTCGGCTCGTCCGGATTGAATAGTCGCCACTAAACTACGGTTGGAACTATTTGATTTCGGCCGGTCAGTACCAACGTAACTTTGAGCTCTATAAAATAGAGTTCTTCGGGACAATTAACAAGATTAATTACCACGGTTCAATCAGATATTAACGGGTGCTACCTACAGTGAATCTCAGTGTAAGAATGTCTTCTCGGTGACGTGTGAGAATAGAAACAAGTGAAACACCAATCCAACATAACATGCAAGAATATGTGCGGTTCGTCACATTGAGACATACGACTTCAGTGAAAGAACATTTGCATGCCATGTATGCTCAGTAAAGACGTTTGTACGAGTTAGAAACACGTAACTCATATACATATATCACTTAACTGCAGAAGTTGGACCTATGTAATTTGAGATCATTTATTCTTTATAACGATGATTGGGGTCACTGTAGTAATTACATGTAGTGTAATATAAAATTAAATAAATATTTCAATAAATTCTTCTTCGTGTGACAACATATATATTTCCACAATGAAATATTCAATAACATCATATTTAAGTGTTAAGTGATTGGAGTACTTGCAATTCCTGAAAATATGTGTCCAATATAATATCCTTGTAAAAAGTTTAAATTAGGTATGAAAGTGAAACGCAGAATATAATATTCTTTTTAAAGTGACGGAATTGGATTTTTGGGTGTTTAATAATTTATAACTGTCCATAACGGGCTCAAGGTGCCCTCATAACGCGCACGTCATATGACTGCACTGCGCAACAACGTCTGCGCAGGTGCCCCACTAACCTAACCTAAACTAACCTAATCTAACCTAACACAAACTAACCAAAACGGGGAAACTCGATCAGCGCAAAATGACTTCATGCGCCTGAATTTTGGAAAAAACGAATGGATGCTCAGAAATTATTGAAATTTTGTATGGACGTCATGCCACAGGTAAGTTAATGATATTCATACTCTATTATGCCTTATCGCTTTTTATAAATTCGCACGAAGGCATCAAAGTCGTGAGGTGGAGGATGCGCAATGTCGGCCACGACCACTTACCAATAACGATATTACGCGCTCACACAATCCCAATATAACACAAATAGTGCTTATATGCGTGTAATACATCATAATACGTCTAATTTTACATAATCTTTCCACAAAAATTGTTTCTTGCGAAATTGATGCAGTGTAGATGATGACGCAAATACGTAGAAGATTCATGCGTAAAGATGTCCCAATTTAACTCACTATCAATAAGTATCATGTAACGAAAGAATCGGAATAAACATACCTGAATGATAGTATGTCATTTATTAATTTAAATCGCCTCACAAAAGAAACTGAATATAAACCTCTGATACATTAGTTGCAATGCTTGGAGGGCGCGGAATTCGGTGCGCACGTCAAACTTGTGGTAACATATTGCTGTCCTATGACAAATGTCAACAAAATATATAGAAAATATTGACTCACATTTACTCGTGGACACAACGTACCAAACAGACCGACGCAGTCTGCCGGAAAAATACGGAACCAAAGATAAGACGTGCCATCTGTGATGGCCTCAATTGAAAGAAATCAATACTTTCGAATGACGTCGAGGACCAATCAGAAGTCAGTCAGTATAGATTCTATCTTGGAGCAGTCGGCTCGTCCCGATTGAATAGTCGCCATTAAACTACGGTTGGAACTATTTGATTTCGGTCGGTCAGTACCTACGTAACTTTGAGCTCTAGAAATAGAGTTCTTCGGGACAATTAAAAAGATTAATTACCACGGTTCAATCAGATATTAACGGGTGTTACCTACAGTGAATCTCAGTGTAAGGATGTCTTCTCGGTGACGTGTGAGAATAGAAACAAGTGAAACACCAATCCAACATAACATGCAAGAATATGTGCGGTTCGTCACATTGAGACATACGACTTCAGTGAAAGAACATTTGCATGCCATGTATGCTCAGTAAAGACGTTTGTACGAGTTAGAAACACGTAACTCATATACATATATCACTTAACTGCAGAAGCTGGACCTATGTAATTTGAGAACATTTATTCTTTATAACGATGAATGGGGTCACTGTAGTAATTACATGTAGTGTAATATAAAATTAAATAAATATTTCAATAAATTCTTCTTCGTGTGACAACATATATATTTCCACAATGAAATATTCAATAACATCATATTTAAGTGTTAAGTGATTGGTGTACTTGCAAATACTGAAAATATGTGTCCAATATAATATCCTTGTAAAAAGTTTAAATTAAGTATGAAAGTGAAACGCAGAATATAATATTCTTTTTAAAGTGACGGAATTGATTTTTTGGGTATTTAATAATTTATAACTGTCCATAACGGGCTCAAGGTGCCCTCACATGCGCACGACATATGACTGCACTGCGCAACAACGTGTGCGCAGGTGCCCCACTAACCTAACCTAACCTAACATAACCTAACCTATCCTAACCCAAACCAAACAAAACGGGGAAACTCGATCAGTGCAAAATGACTTCCTGCGCACGAATTTTGGAAGAAACGAATGGATGCTCAGAAATTATTGAAATTTTGTATGGACGTCATGCCACAGGTAAGTTAATGATATTCATACTCTATTATGACTTATCGCTTTTTATAAATTCGCACGAAGGCATCAAAGTCGTGAGGTGGAGGATGGGCACAGTCGGCCACGACCACTTACCAATAACGATATTACGCGCTCACACAATCCCAATATAACACAAATAGTGCTTATATGCGTGTAATACATCATAATACGTCTAATTTTACATAATCTTTCCACAAGAATTGTTTCTTGCGAAATTGATGCAGTGTAGATGTTGACGCAAATACGTAGCAGATTCATGCGTAACGATGACCCAATTTAACTCACTATCAATAAGTATAATGTAACAATAGAATCGGAATAAACATACCTGAATGATAGTATGTCATTTATTAATTTAAATCGCCTCACAAAAGAAACTGAATATAAACCTCTGATACTTTACTTGCAATGCTTGGTGGGCGCGGAATTCGGTTCGAACGTCAAACTTGTGGTAACATATTGCTGTCCTATGTCAAATGTCAACAAAATATATCGAAAATATTGACTCACATTTACTCGTGGACACAACGTACCAAACAGACCGACGCAGTCTGCCGGAAAAATACGGAACCAAAGATAAGACGTGCCATCTGTGATGGCCTCAATTGAAAGAAATCAATACTTTCCAATGACGTCGAGGACTAATCAGAAGTCAGTCAGTATAGATTCTGTCTTGGAGCAGTCGTCTGGCCCCGATTGAATAGTCGCCATTAAACTACGGTTGGAACTATTTGATTTCGGTCGGTCAGTACTAACGTAACTTTGAGCTCTAGAAATAGAGTTCTTCGGGACAATTAACAAGATTAATTACCACGGTTCAATCAGATATTAACGGATGCTACCCACAGTGAATCTCAGTGTAAGGATGTCTTCTCGGTGACGTGTGAGAATAGAAACAAGTGAAACACCAATCCAACATAACATGCAAGAATATGTGCGGTTCGTCACATTGAGACAAACGACTTCAGTGAAAGAACATTTGCATGCCATGTATGCTCAGTAAAGACGTTTGTACGAGTTAGAAACACGTAACTCATATACATATATCACTTAACTGCAGAAGCTGGACCTATGTAATTTGAGAACATTTATTCTTTATAACGATGAATGGGATCACTGTAGTAATTACATGTAGTGTAATATAAAATTAAATAAATATTTCAATAAATTCTTCTTCGTGTGACAACATATATATTTCCACAATGAAATATTGAATAACATCATATTTAAGTGTTAAGTGATTGGTGTACTTGCAATTCCTGAAAATATGTGTCCAATATAATATCCTTGTAAAAAGTTTAAATTAGGTATTACAGTGAAACGCAGAATATAATATTCTTTTTAAAGTGACGGAATTGATTTTTTGGGTATTTAATAATTTATAACTGTCCATAATGGGCTCAAGGTGCCCTCACATGCGCACGTCATATGACTGCACTGCGCAACAACGTCTGCGCAGGTACCCCACTAACCTAACCTAACCTAACCTAACCTAACCTAACCCAAATCAACCAAAACGGGGAAACTCGATCAGTGCAAAATGACTTCCTGCGCACGAATTTTGGAAAAAACGAATGGATGCTCAGAAATTATTGAAATCTTATATGGACGTCATGCCACAGGTAAGTTAATGATATTCATACCCTATTATGCCTTATCGCTTTTTATAAATTCGCACGAAGGCATCAAAGTCGTGAGGTGGAGGATGCGCAAAGTCGGCCACGACCACTTACCAATAACGATATTACGCGCTCACACAATCCCAATATAACACAAATAGTGCTTATATGCGTGTAATACATCATAATACGTCTAATTTTACATAATCTTTCCACAAGAATTGTTTCTTGCGAAATTGATGCAGTGTAGATGTTGACGCAAATACGTAGAAGATTCATGCGTAACTATGACCCAATTTAACTCACTATCAATAAGTATCATGTAACGAAAGAATCGGAATAAACATACCTGAACGATAGTATGTCATTTATTAATTTAAATCGCCTCACAAAAGAAACTGAATATAAACCTCTGATACATTAGTTGCAATGCTTGGTGGGCGCGGAATTCGGTGCGCACGTCAAACTTGTAGTAACATATTGCTGTCCTATGTCAAATGTCAACAAAATATATCGAAAATATTGCCTCACATTCACTCGAAGACACGACGTACCAAACAGAACGACGCAGTCTGCCGGAAAAATACGGAACCAAAGACAAGACGTGCCATCTGTGATGGCCTCAATTGAAAGAAATCAATACTTTCGAATGACGTCGAGGACCAATCAGAAGTCAGTCAGTATAGATTCTATCTTGAAACAGTCGGCTCGTCCCGATTCAATAGTCGCCATTAAACTACGGTTGGAACTATTTGATTTCGGTCGGTCAGTACCAACGTAACTTTGAGCTCTAGAAATAGAGTTCTTCGGGACAATTAACAAGATTAATTACCACGGTTCAATCAGATATTAACGGGTGCTACCTTCAGTGAATCTCAGTGTAAGGATGTCTTCTCGGTGACGTGTGAGAATAGAAACAAGTGAAACACCAATCCAACATAACATGCAAGAATATGTGCGGTTCGTCACATTGAGACATACGACTACAGTGAAAGGACATTTGCATGCCATGTATACTCAGTAAAGACGTTTGTACGAGTTAGAAACACGTAACTCATATACATATTTCACTTAACTGCAGAAGCTGGGCCTATGTAATTTGAGAACATTTATTCTTTATAACGATGATTGGGGTCACTATAGTAATTACATGTAGTGTAATATAAAATTAAATAAATATTTCAATAAATTCTTCTTCGTGTGACAACATATATATTTCCACAATGAAATATTCAATAACATCATATTTAAGTGTTAAGTGATTGGTGTACTTGCAATTCCTGAAAATATGTGTCCAATATAATATCCTTGTAAAAAGTTTAAATTAGGTATGAAAGTGAAACGCAGAATATAATATTCTTTTTAAAGTGCCGGAATTGAATTTTTGGGTGTTTAATAAATTATAACTGTCCATAACGGGCTCAAGGTGCCCTCACATGCGCACGTCATATGACTGCACTGCGCAACAACGTCTGCGCAGGTGCCCCACTAACCTAACCTAACCTAACCTAACCTAACCCAATCCAACCAAAACGGGGAAACTCAATCAGTGCAAAATGACTTCCTGCGCACGAATTTTGGAAAAAACGAATGGATGCTCAGAAATTATTGAAATTTTGTATGGACGTCATGCCACAGGTAAGTTAATGATATTCATACTCTATTATGCCTTATCGCTTTTTATAAATTCGCACGAAGGCATCAAAGTCGTGAGGTGGAGGATGCGCAAAGTCGGCCACGACCACTTACCAATAACGATATTACGCGCTCACACAATCCCAATATAACACAAATAGTGCTTATATGCGTGTAATACATCATAATACGTCTAATTTTACATAATCTTTCCACAAGAATTGTTTCTTGCGAAATTGATGCAGTGTAGATGTTGACGCAAATACGTAGAAGATTCATGCGTAACGATGACCCAATTTAACTCACTATCAATAAGTATCATGTAACGAAAGAATCGGAATAAACATACCTGAATGATAGTATGTCATTTATTAATTTAAATCGCCTCACAAAAGAAACTGAATATAAACCTCTGATACATTAGTTGCAATGCTTGGTGGGCGCGGAATTCGGTGCGCACGTCAAACTTGTGGTAACATATTGCTGTCCTATGTCAAATGTCAACAAAATATATAGAAAATATTGACTCACATTTACTCGTGGACACAACGTACCAAACAGACCGACGCAGTCTGCCGGAAAAATACGGAACCAAAGATAAGACGTGCCATCTGTGATGGCCTCAATTGAAAGAAATCAATACTTTCGAATGACGTCGAGGACCAATCAGAAGTCAGTCAGTATAGATTCTATCTTGAAACAGTCGGCTCGTCCCGATTCAATAGTCGCCATTAAACTACGGTTGGAACTATTTGATTTCGGTCGGTCAGTACCAACGTAACTTTGAGCTCTAGAAATAGAGTTCTTCGGGACAATTAACAAGATTAATTACCACGGTTCAATCAGATATTAACGGGTGCTACCTTCAGTGAATCTCAGTGTAAGGATGTCTTCTCGGTGACGTGTGAGAATAGAAACAAGTGAAACACCAATCCAACATAACATGCAAGAATATGTGCGGTTCGTCACATTGAGACATACGACTACAGTGAAAGGACATTTGCATGCCATGTATACTCAGTAAAGACGTTTGTACGAGTTAGAAACACGTAACTCATATACATATTTCACTTAACTGCAGAAGCTGGGCCTATGTAATTTGAGAACATTTATTCTTTATAACGATGATTGGGGTCACTATAGTAATTACATGTAGTGTAATATAAAATTAAATAAATATTTCAATAAATTCTTCTTCGTGTGACAACATATATATTTCCACAATGAAATATTCAATAACATCATATTTAAGTGTTAAGTGATTGGTGTACTTGCAATTCCTGAAAATATGTGTCCAATATAATATCCTTGTAAAAAGTTTAAATTAGGTATGAAAGTGAAACGCAGAATATAATATTCTTTTTAAAGTGCCGGAATTGAATTTTTGGGTGTTTAATAAATTATAACTGTCCATAACGGGCTCAAGGTGCCCTCACATGCGCACGTCATATGACTGCACTGCGCAACAACGTCTGCGCAGGTGCCCCACTAACCTAACCTAACCTAACCTAACCTAACCCAATCCAACCAAAACGGGGAAACTCAATCAGTGCAAAATGACTTCCTGCGCACGAATTTTGGAAAAAACGAATGGATGCTCAGAAATTATTGAAATTTTGTATGGACGTCATGCCACAGGTAAGTTAATGATATTCATACTCTATTATGCCTTATCGCTTTTTATAACTTCGCACGAAGGCGTCAAAGTCGTGAGGTGGAGGATGCGCAAAGTCGGCCACGACCACTTACCAATAACGATATTACGCGCTCACACAATCCCAATATAACACAAATAGTGCTTATATGCGTGTAATACATCATAATACGTCTAATTTTACATAATCTTTCCACAAGAATTGTTTCTTGCGAAATTGATGCAGTGTAGATGTTGACGCAAATACGTAGAAGATTCATGCGTAACTATGACCCAATTTAACTCACTATCAATAAGTATCATGTGACGAAAGAATCGGAATAAACATACCTGAACGATAGTATGTCATTTATTAATTTAAATCGCCTCACAAAAGAAACTGAATATAAACCTCTGATACATTAGTTGCAATGCTTGGTGGGCGCGGAATTCGGTGCGCACGTCAAACTTGTGGTAACATATTGCTGTCCTACGTCAAATGTCAACAAAATATATAGAAAATATTGACTCACATTTACTCGTGGACACAACGTACCAAACAGACCGACGCAGTCTGCCGGAAAAATACGGAACCAAAGATAAGACGTGCCATCTGTGATGGCCTCAATTGAAAGAAATCAATACTTTCGAATGACGTCGAGGACGAATCAGAAGTCAGTCAGTATAGATTCTATCTTGGAGCAGTCGGCTCGTCCGGATTGAATAGTCGCCACTAAACTACGGTTGGAACTATTTGATTTCGGCCGGTCAGTACCAACGTAACTTTGAGCTCTATAAAATAGAGTTCTTCGGGACAATTAACAAGATTAATTACCACGGTTCAATCAGATATTAACGGGTGCTACCTACAGTGAATCTCAGTGTAAGAATGTCTTCTCGGTGACGTGTGAGAATAGAAACAAGTGAAACACCAATCCAACATAACATGCAAGAATATGTGCGGTTCGTCACATTGAGACATACGACTTCAGTGAAAGAACATTTGCATGCCATGTATGCTCAGTAAAGACGTTTGTACGAGTTAGAAACACGTAACTCATATACATATATCACTTAACTGCAGAAGTTGGACCTATGTAATTTGAGATCATTTATTCTTTATAACGATGATTGGGGTCACTGTAGTAATTACATGTAGTGTAATATAAAATTAAATAAATATTTCAATAAATTCTTCTTCGTGTGACAACATATATATTTCCACAATGAAATATTCAATAACATCATATTTAAGTGTTAAGTGATTGGAGTACTTGCAATTCCTGAAAATATGTGTCCAATATAATATCCTTGTAAAAAGTTTAAATTAGGTATGAAAGTGAAACGCAGAATATAATATTCTTTTTAAAGTGACGGAATTGGATTTTTGGGTGTTTAATAATTTATAACTGTCCATAACGGGCTCAAGGTGCCCTCATAACGCGCACGTCATATGACTGCACTGCGCAACAACGTCTGCGCAGGTGCCCCACTAACCTAACCTAAACTAACCTAATCTAACCTAACACAAACTAACCAAAACGGGGAAACTCGATCAGCGCAAAATGACTTCATGCGCCTGAATTTTGGAAAAAACGAATGGATGCTCAGAAATTATTGAAATTTTGTATGGACGTCATGCCACAGGTAAGTTAATGATATTCATACTCTATTATGCCTTATCGCTTTTTATAAATTCGCACGAAGGCATCAAAGTCGTGAGGTGGAGGATGCGCAATGTCGGCCACGACCACTTACCAATAACGATATTACGCGCTCACACAATCCCAATATAACACAAATAGTGCTTATATGCGTGTAATACATCATAATACGTCTAATTTTACATAATCTTTCCACAAAAATTGTTTCTTGCGAAATTGATGCAGTGTAGATGATGACGCAAATACGTAGAAGATTCATGCGTAAAGATGTCCCAATTTAACTCACTATCAATAAGTATCATGTAACGAAAGAATCGGAATAAACATACCTGAATGATAGTATGTCATTTATTAATTTAAATCGCCTCACAAAAGAAACTGAATATAAACCTCTGATACATTAGTTGCAATGCTTGGAGGGCGCGGAATTCGGTGCGCACGTCAAACTTGTGGTAACATATTGCTGTCCTATGACAAATGTCAACAAAATATATAGAAAATATTGACTCACATTTACTCGTGGACACAACGTACCAAACAGACCGACGCAGTCTGCCGGAAAAATACGGAACCAAAGATAAGACGTGCCATCTGTGATGGCCTCAATTGAAAGAAATCAATACTTTCGAATGACGTCGAGGACCAATCAGAAGTCAGTCAGTATAGATTCTATCTTGGAGCAGTCGGCTCGTCCCGATTGAATAGTCGCCATTAAACTACGGTTGGAACTATTTGATTTCGGTCGGTCAGTACCTACGTAACTTTGAGCTCTAGAAATAGAGTTCTTCGGGACAATTAAAAAGATTAATTACCACGGTTCAATCAGATATTAACGGGTGTTACCTACAGTGAATCTCAGTGTAAGGATGTCTTCTCGGTGACGTGTGAGAATAGAAACAAGTGAAACACCAATCCAACATAACATGCAAGAATATGTGCGGTTCGTCACATTGAGACATACGACTTCAGTGAAAGAACATTTGCATGCCATGTATGCTCAGTAAAGACGTTTGTACGAGTTAGAAACACGTAACTCATATACATATATCACTTAACTGCAGAAGCTGGACCTATGTAATTTGAGAACATTTATTCTTTATAACGATGAATGGGGTCACTGTAGTAATTACATGTAGTGTAATATAAAATTAAATAAATATTTCAATAAATTCTTCTTCGTGTGACAACATATATATTTCCACAATGAAATATTCAATAACATCATATTTAAGTGTTAAGTGATTGGTGTACTTGCAAATACTGAAAATATGTGTCCAATATAATATCCTTGTAAAAAGTTTAAATTAAGTATGAAAGTGAAACGCAGAATATAATATTCTTTTTAAAGTGACGGAATTGATTTTTTGGGTATTTAATAATTTATAACTGTCCATAACGGGCTCAAGGTGCCCTCACATGCGCACGACATATGACTGCACTGCGCAACAACGTGTGCGCAGGTGCCCCACTAACCTAACCTAACCTAACATAACCTAACCTATCCTAACCCAAACCAAACAAAACGGGGAAACTCGATCAGTGCAAAATGACTTCCTGCGCACGAATTTTGGAAGAAACGAATGGATGCTCAGAAATTATTGAAATTTTGTATGGACGTCATGCCACAGGTAAGTTAATGATATTCATACTCTATTATGACTTATCGCTTTTTATAAATTCGCACGAAGGCATCAAAGTCGTGAGGTGGAGGATGGGCACAGTCGGCCACGACCACTTACCAATAACGATATTACGCGCTCACACAATCCCAATATAACACAAATAGTGCTTATATGCGTGTAATACATCATAATACGTCTAATTTTACATAATCTTTCCACAAGAATTGTTTCTTGCGAAATTGATGCAGTGTAGATGTTGACGCAAATACGTAGCAGATTCATGCGTAACGATGACCCAATTTAACTCACTATCAATAAGTATAATGTAACAATAGAATCGGAATAAACATACCTGAATGATAGTATGTCATTTATTAATTTAAATCGCCTCACAAAAGAAACTGAATATAAACCTCTGATACTTTACTTGCAATGCTTGGTGGGCGCGGAATTCGGTTCGAACGTCAAACTTGTGGTAACATATTGCTGTCCTATGTCAAATGTCAACAAAATATATCGAAAATATTGACTCACATTTACTCGTGGACACAACGTACCAAACAGACCGACGCAGTCTGCCGGAAAAATACGGAACCAAAGATAAGACGTGCCATCTGTGATGGCCTCAATTGAAAGAAATCAATACTTTCCAATGACGTCGAGGACTAATCAGAAGTCAGTCAGTATAGATTCTGTCTTGGAGCAGTCGTCTGGCCCCGATTGAATAGTCGCCATTAAACTACGGTTGGAACTATTTGATTTCGGTCGGTCAGTACTAACGTAACTTTGAGCTCTAGAAATAGAGTTCTTCGGGACAATTAACAAGATTAATTACCACGGTTCAATCAGATATTAACGGATGCTACCCACAGTGAATCTCAGTGTAAGGATGTCTTCTCGGTGACGTGTGAGATTGGAAACAAATGAAACACCAATCCAACATAACATGCAAGAATAAGTTCGGTTCGTCACATTGAGACATACGACTTCAGTGAAAGGACATTTGCATGCCATGTATGCTCAGTAAAGACGTTTGTACGAGTTAGAAACACGTAAATCATATACATATATCACTTAACTGCAGAAGCTGGACATATGTAATTTGAGAACATTTATTCTTTATAACGATGAATTCGGTCACTGTAGTAATTACATGTAGTGTAATATAAAATTAAATAAATATTTCAATAAATTCTTCTTCGTGTGACTACACATATATATTTCCACAATGAAATATTTAATAACATCATATTTAAGTGTTAAGTGATTGGTGTACTTGCAATTACTGAAAATATGTGTCCAATATAATATCCTTGTAAAAAGTTTAAATTAGGTATGAAAGTGAAACGCAGAATATAATATTCTTTTTAAAGTGACGGAATTGAATTTTTGGGTATTTAATAATTTAAAACTGTCCATAACGGGCTCAAGGTGCCCTCACATGCGCACGTCATATGACTGCACTGCGCAACAACGTCTGCGCAGGTGCCCCACTAACCTAACCTAACGTAACCCAAACCAAAAAAAACGGGGAAACTCGATCAGTGCAAAATGACTTCCTGCGCACGAATTTTGGAAAAAACGAATGGATGCTCAGAAATTATTGAAATTTTGTATGGACGTCATGCCACAGGTAAGTTAATGATATTCATACTCTATTATGCCTTATCGCTTTTTATAAATTCGCACGAAGGCATCAAAGTCGTGAGGTGGAGGATGCGCAAAGTCGGCCACGACCACTTACCAATAACGATATTACGCGCTCACACAATCCCAATATAACACAAATAGTGCTTATATGCGTGTAAAACATCATAATACGTCTAATGTTACATAAACTTTCCACAAGAATTGATTCTTGCGAAATTGATGCAGTGTAGATGTTGACGCAAATACGTAGCAGATTCATGCGTAACGATGACCCAATTTAACTCACTATCAATAAGTATCATGTAACGAAAGAATCGGAATAAACATACCTGAATGATAGTATGTCATTTATTAATTTAAATCGCCTCACAAAAGAAACTGAATATAAAAATCTGATACATTAATTGCAATGCTTGGTGGGCGCGGAATTCGGTGCGCACGTCAAACTTGTGGTAACATATTGCTGTCCTATGTCAAATGTCAACAAAATATATCGAAAATATTGCCTCACATTCACTCGAAGACACGACGTACCAAACAGAACGACGCAGTCTACCGGAAAAATACGGAACCAAAGATAAGACGTGCCATCTGTGATGGCCTCAATTGAAAGAAATCAATACTTTCGAATGACGTCGAGGACCAATCAGAAGTCAGCCAGTATAGATTCTATCTTGGAGCAGTCCGCTCGTCCCGATTGAATAGTCGCCATTAAACTACGGTTGGAACTATTTGATTTCGGTCGGTCAGTACCAACGTAACTTTGAGCTCTAGAAATAGAGTTCTTCGGGACAATTAACAAGATTAATTACCACGGTTCAATCAGATATTAACGGGTGCTACCTACAGTGAATCTCAGTGTAAGGATGTCTTCTCGGTGACGTGTGAGAATAGAAACAAGTGAAACACCAATCCAACATAACATGCAAGAATATGTGCGGTTCGTCACATTGAGACATACGACTTCAGTGAAAGGACATTTGCATGCCATGTATTCTCAGTAAAGTCGTTTGTACGAGTTAGAAACACGTAACTCATATACATATATCACTTAACTGCAGAAGCTGGACCTATGTAATTTGAGAACATTTATTCTTTATAACGATGAATGGGATCACTGTAGTAATTACATGTAGTGTAATATAAAATTAAATAAATATTTCAATAAATTCTTCTTCGTGTGACAACATATATATTTCCACAATGAAATATTCAATAACATCATATTTAAGTGTTAAGTGATTGGTGTACTTGCAATTCCTGAAAATATGTGTCCAATATAATATCCTTGTAAAAAGTTTAAATTAGGTATGAAAGTGAAACGCAGAATATAATATTCTTTTTAAAGTGACGGAATTGAATTTTTGGGTGTTTAATAATTTATAACTGTCCATAACGGGCTCAAGGTGCCCTCACATGCGCACGTCATGACTGCACTGCGCAACAACGTCTGCGCAGGTGCCCCACTAACCTAAACTAACCTAACCTAACCTAACCCAAACCAACCAAAACGGGGAAACTCGATCAGTGCAAAAAGACTTCCTGCGCACGAATTTTGGAAAAAACGAATGGATGCTCAGAAATTATTGAAATTTTGTATGGACGTCATGCCACAGGTAAGTTAATGATATTCATACTCTATTATGCCTTATCGCTTTTTATAAATTCGCACGAAGGCATCAAAGTCGTGAGGTGGAGGATGCGCAAAGTCGGCCACGACCACTTACCAATAACGATATTACGCGCTCACACAATCCCAATATAACACAAATAGTGCTTATATGCGTGTAATACATCATAATACGTCTAATTTTACATAATCTTTCCACAAGAATTGTTTCTTGCGAAATTGATGCAGTGTAGATGTTGACGCAAATACGTAGAAGATTCATGCGTAACGATGACACAATTTAACTCACTATCAATAAGTATCATGTGACGAAAGAATCGGAATAAACATACCTGAATGATAGTATGTCATTTATTAATTTAAATCGCCTCACAAAAGAAACTGAATATAAACCTCTGATACATTAATTGCAATGCTTGGTGGGCGCGGAATTCGATGCGCACGTCAAACTTGTGGTAACATATTGCTGTAATATGTCAAATGTCAACAAAATATATCGGAAATATTGCCTCAAATTCACTCGACGACACGACGTACCAAACAGAACGACGCAGTCTACCGGAAAAATACGGAACCAAAGATAAGACGTGCCATCTGTGATGGCCTCAATTGAAAGAAATCAATACTTTCCAATGACGTCGAGGACCAATCAGAAGTCAGTCAGTATAGATTCTGTCTTGGAGCAGTCGTCTGGCCCCGATTGAATAGTCGCCATTAAACTACGGTTGGAACTATTTGATTTCGGTCGGTCAGTATAAACGTAACTTTGAGATCTAGAAATAGAGTTCTTCGGGACAATTAACAAGATTAATTACCACGGTTCAATCAGATATTAACGGATGCTACCTACAGTGAATCTCAGTGTAAGGATGTCTTCTCGGTGACGTGTGAGAATGGAAACAAGTGAAACACCAATTCAACATAACATGCAAGAATATGTGCGGTTCGTCACATTGAGACATACGACTTCAGTGAAAGGACATTTGCATGCCATGTATGTTCAGTAAAGACGTTTGTACGAGTTAGAAACACGTAAATCATATACATATATCACTTAACTGCAGAAGCTGGACCTATGTAATTTGAGAACATTTATTCTTTATAACGATGAATGGGGTCACTATAGTAATTACATGTAGTGTAATATAAAATTAAATAAATATTTCAATAAATTCTTCTTCGTGTGACTACATATATATTTCCACAATGAAATATTCAATAACATCATATTTAAGTGATAAGTGATTGGTGTACTTGCAATTACTGAAAATATGTGTCCAATATAATATCCTTGTAAAAAGTTTAAATTAGGTATGAAAGTGAAACGCAGAATATAATATTCTTTTTAAAGTGACGGAATTGAATTTTTGGGTATTTAATAATTTAAAACTGTCCATAACGGGCTGAAGGTGCCCTCACATGCGCACGTCCTATGACTGCACTGCGCAACAACGTCTTCGCAGGTGCCCCACTAACCTAAGCTAACCTAACCCAAACCAACCAAAACGGGGAAACTCGATCAGTGCAAAATGACTTCATGCGCACGAATTTTGGAAAAAACGAATGGATGCTCATAAATTATTGAAATTTTGTATGGACGTTATGCCACAGGTAATATAATGATATTCATACTCTATTATGCCTTATCGCTTTTTATAAATTCGCACGAATTCATCAAAGTCGTGAGGTGGAGGATGCGCAAAGTCGGCCACGACCACTTACCAATAACGATATTACGCGCTCACACAATCCCAATATAACACAAATAGTGCTTATATGCGTGTAATACATCATAATACGTATAATGTTACATAATCTATCCACAAGAATTGTTTCTTGCGAAATTGATGCAGGTAGATGTTGACGCAAATACGTAGCAGATTCATGCGTAACGATGACCCAATTTAACTCACTATCAATTAGTATCATGTAACAAAAGAATCGGAATAAACATACCTGAATGAAAGTATGTCATTTATTAATTTAAATCGCCTCACAAAAGAAACTGAATATAAATCTCTGATACATTAGTTGCAATGCTTGGTGGGCGCGCAATTCGGTGCGGACGTCAAACTTGTGGTAACATATTGCTGTCCTATGTCAAATGTCAACAAAATATAAAGAAAATATTGACTCACATTCACTCGAAGACACGACGTACCAAACAGACCGACGCAGTCTGCCGGAAAAATACGGAACCAAAGATAAGACGTGCCATCTGTGATGGTCTCAATTGAAAGAAATCAATACTTTCGAATGACGTCGACGACCAATCAGAAGTCAGTCAGTATAGATTCTATCTTGGAGCAGTCGGCTCGTCCCGATTGAATAGTCGCCATTAAACTACGGTTGGAACTATTTGATTTCGGTCGGTCAGTACCAACGTAACTTTGAGCTCTAGAAATAGAGTTCTTCGGGTCAATTAACAAGATTAATTACCACGGATCAATCAGATATTAACGGGTGCTACCTACAGTGAATCTCAGTGTAAGGATGTCTTCTCGGTGACGTGTGAGAATGGAAACAAGTGAAACACCAATCCAACATAACATGCAAGAATATGTGCGGTTCGTCACATTGAGACATACGACTTCAGTGAAAGGACATTTGCATGCCATGTATGCTGAGTAAAGACGTTTGTACGAGTTAGAAACACGTAAATCATATACATATATCACTTAACTGAAGAAGCTGGACCTATGTAATTTGAGAACATTTATTCTTTATAACGATGAATGGGGTCACTGTAGTAATTACATGTAGTGTAATGTAAAATTAAATAAATATTTCAATAAATTCTTCTTCGTGTGACTACATATATATTTCCACAATGAAATATTCAATAATATCATATTTAAGTGTTAAGTGATTGGTGTACTTGCAATTACTGAAAATATGTGTCCAATATAATATCCTTGTAAAAAGTTTAAATTAGGTATGAAAGTGAAACGCAGAATATAATATTCTTTTTAAAGTGACGGAATTGAATTTTTGGGTATTTAATAATTTAAAACTGTCCATAACGGGCTCAAGGTGCCCTCACATGCGCACGTCATATGACTGCACTGCGCAACAACGTCTGCGCAGGTGCCCCACTAACCTAACCTAACCTAACCTAACCTAACCTAACCCAAACCAACCAAAACGGGGTAACTCGATCAGTGCAAAATGACTTCCTGCGCACGAAGTTTGGAAAAAACGAATGGAAGCTCAGAAATTATTGAAATTTTGTATGGACGTCATGCCACAGGTAAGTTAATGATATTCATACTCTATTATGCCTTATCGATTTTTATAAATTCGCACGAAGGCATCAAAGTCGTGAGGTGGAGGATGCGCAAAGTCGGCCACGACCACTTACCAATAACGATATTACGCGCTCACACCGCCCCAATATAACACAAATAGTGCTTATATGCGTGTAATACATCATAATACGTCTATTTTTTCATAATCTTTCCACAAGAATTGTTTCTTGCGAAATTGATGCAGTGTAGATGTTGACGCAAATACGTAGCAGATTCATGCGTAACGATGACCCAATTTAACTCACTATCAATAAGTATCATGTAACGAAAGAATCGGAATAAACATACCTGAATGATAGTATGTCATTTATTAATTTAAATCGCCTCACAAAAGAAACTGAATATAAACCTCTGATACATTAATTGCAATGCTTGGTGGGCGCGGAATTCGGTGCGCACGTCAAACTTGTGGTAACATATTGCTGTCCTATGTCAAATGTCAACAAAATATATCGAAAATATTGCCTCACATTCACTCGAAGACACGACGTACCAAACAGAACGACGCAGTGTACCGGAAAAACACGGAACCAAAGATAAGACGTGCCATCTGTGATGGCCTCAATTGAAAGAAATCAATACTTTCCAATGACGTCTAGGACCAATCAGAAGTCAGTCAGTATACATTCTGTCTTGGAGCAGTCGTCTGGCCCCGATTGAATAGTCGCCATTAAACTACGGTTGGAACTATTTGATTTCGGTCGATCAGTATCAACGTAACTTTGAGCTCTAGAAATAGAGTTCTTCGGGACAATTAACAAGATTAATTACCACGGTTCAATCAGATATTAACGGATGCTACCTACAGTGAATCTCAGTGTAAGGATGTCTTCTCGGTGACGTGTGAGAATAGAAACAAGTGAAACACCAATCCAACATAACATGCAAGAATATGTGCGGTTCGTCACATTGAGACATACGACTTCAGTGAAAGGACATTTGCATGCCATGTATGATCAGTAAAGACGTTTGTACGAGTTAGAAACACGTAAATCATATACATATATCACTTAACTGCAGAAGCTGGACCTATGTAATTTGAGAACATTTATTCTTTATAACGAAGAATGGGGTCACTGTAGTAATTACATGTAGTGTAATATAAAATTAAATAAATATTTCAATAAATATTTCTTCGTGTGACAACATATATATTTCCACAATGAAATATTCAATAACATCATATTTAAGTGTTAAGTGATTGGTGTACTTGCAATTACTGAAAATATGTGTCCAATATAATATCCTTGTAAAAAGTTTAAATTAGGTATGAAAGTGAAACGCAGAATATAATATTCTTTTTAAAGTGACGGAATTGAATTTTTGGGTGTTTAATAATTTATAACTGTCCATAACGGGCTCAAGGTGCCCTCACATGCGCACGTCATATGACTGCACTGCGCAACAACGTCTGCGCAGGTGCCCCACTAAACTAACCTAACCTAACCTAACACAAACCAACCAAAACGGGGAAACTCGATCAGTGCAAAATGACTTCCTGCGCACGAATTTTGGAAAAAACGAATGGATGCTCAGAAATTATTGAAATTTTGTATGGACGTCATGCCACAGGTAAGTTAATGATATTCATACTCTATTATGCCTTATCGCTTTTTATAAATACGCACGAAGGCATCAAAGTCGTGAGGTGGAGGATGCGCAAAGTCGGCCACGACCACTTACCAATAACGATATTACGCGCTCACACAATACCAATATAACACAAATAGTGCTTATATGCGTGTAATACATCATAATACGTCTAATTTTACATACTCTTTCCACAAGAATTGTTTCTTGCGAAATTGATGCAGTGTAGATGTTGACGCAAATACGTAGCAGATTCATGCGTAACGATGACCCAATTTAACTCAATATCAATAAGTATCATGTAACGAAAGAATCGGAATAAACATACCTGAATGATAGTAAGTCATTTATTAACTTAAATCGCCTCACAAAAGAAACTGAATATAAACCTCTGATACATTAGTTGCAATGCTTGGTGGGCGCGGAATTCAGTGCGCACGTCAAACTTGTCGTAACATATTGCTGTCCTATGTCAAATGTCAACAAAATATATAGAAAATATTGACTCACATTTACTCGTGGACACAACGTACCAAACAGACCGACGCAGTCTGCCGGAAAAACACGGAACCAAAGACAAGACGTGCAATCTGTGATGGCCTCAATTGAAAGAAATCAATACTTTCGAATGACGTCGAGGACCAATCAGAAGTCAGTCAGTATAGATTCTATCTTGAAATAATCGGCTCGTCCCGATTCAATAGTCGCTATTAAACTACGGTTGGAACTATTTGATTTCGGTCGGTCAGTACCAACGTAACTTTGAGCTCTAGAAATAGAGTTCTTCGGTACAATTAACAAGATTAATTAAAACGGTTCAATCAGATATTAACGGGTGCTACCTTCAGTGAATCTCAGTGTAAGGATGTCTTCTCGGTGACCTGTGAGAATAGAAACAAGTGAAACACCAATCCAACATAACATGCAAGAATATGTGCGGTTCGTCACATTGAGACATACGACTTCAGTGAAAGCACATTTGCATGCCATGTATGCTCAGTAAAGACGTTTGTACGAGTTAGAAACACGTAAATCATATACATATATCACTTAACTGCAGAAGCTGGACCTATGTAATTTGAGAACATTTATTCTTTATAACGATGATTGGGGTCACTGTAGTAATTACATGTAGTGTAATATAAAATTAAATAAATATTTCAATAAATTCTTCTTCGTGTGACAACATATATATTTCCACAATGAAATATTCAATAACATCATATTTAAGTGTTAAGTGATTGGTGTACTTGCAATTCCTGAAAATATGTGTCCAATATAATATCCTTGTAAAAAGTTTAAATTAGGTATGAAAGTGAAAAGCAGAATATAATATTCTTTTTAAAGTGACGGAATTGAATTTTTGGGTGTTTAATAATTTATAACTGTCCATAACGGGCTCAAGGTGCCCTCACATGCGCACGTCATATGACTGCACTGCGCAACAACGTCTGCGCAGGTGCCCCACTAACCTAACCTAACCTAACCTAACCTAACCCAAACCAACCAAAACGGGGAAACTCGATCAGTGCAAAATGACTTCCTGCGCACGAATTTTGGAAAAAACGAATGGATGCTCAGAAATTATTGAAATTTTGTATGGACGTCATGCCACTGGTAAGTTAATGATATTCATACTCTATTATGCCTTATCGCTTTTTATAAATTCGCACGAAGGCATCAAAGTCGTGAGGTGGAGGATGCGCAAAGTCGGCCACGACCACTTACCAATAACGATATTACGCGCTCACACAATCCCAATATAACACAAATAGTGCTTATATGCGTGTAATACATCATAATACGTCTAATTTTACATAATCTTTCCACAAGAATTGTTTCTTGCGAAATTGATGCAGTGTAGATGTTGACGCAAATACGTAGAAGATTCATGCGTAACGATGACCCAATTTAACTCACTATCAATAAGTATCATGTAACGAAAGAATCGGAATAAACATACCTGAACGATAGTATGTCATTTATTAATTTAAATCGCCTCAAAAAAGAAACTGAATATAAACCTCTGATACATTAGTTGCAATGCTTGGTGGGCGCGGAATTCGGTGCGCACGTCAAACTTGTGGTAACATATTGCTGTCCTATGTCAAATGTCAACAAAATATATAGAAAATATTGACTCACATTTACTCGTGGACACAACGTACCAAACAGACCGACGCAGTCTGCCGGAAAAATACGGAACCAAAGATAAGACGTGCCATCTGTGATGGCCTCAATTGAAAGAAATCAATACTTTCGAATGACGTCGAGGACGAATCAGAAGTCAGTCAGTATAGATTCTATCTTGGAGCAGTCGGCTCGTCCGGATTGAATAGTCGCCAATAAACTACGGTTGGAACTATTTGATTTCGGAAGGTCAGTACCAACGTAATTTTGAGCTCTAGAAATAGAGTTCTTCGGGACAATTAACAAGATTAATTACCACGGTTCAATCAGATATTAACGGGTGCTACCTACAGTGAATCTCAGTGTAAGGATGTCTTCTCGGTGACGTGTGAGAATAGAAACAAGTGAAACACCAATCCAACATAACATGCAAGAATATGTGCGGTTCGTCACATTGAGACATACGACTTCAGTGAAAGAACATTTGCATGCCATGTATGCTCAGTAAAGACGTTTGTACGAGTTAGAAACACGTAACTCATATGCATATATCACTTAACTGCAGAAGCTGGACCGATGTAATTTGAGAACATTTATTCTTTATAACGATGAATGGGGTCACTGTAGTAATTACATGTAGTGTAATATAAAATTAAATAAATATTTCAATAAATTCTTCTTCGTGTGACAACATATATATTTCCACAATGAAATATTCAATAACATCATATTTAAGTGTTAAGTGATTCGTGTACTTGCAATTCCTGAAAATATGTGTCCAATATAATATCCTTGTAAAAAGTTTAAATTAGGTATGAAAGTGAAACGCAGAATATAATATTCTTTTTAAGGTGACGGAATTGAATTTTTGGGTGTTTAATAATTTATAACTGTCCATAACGGGCTCAAGGTGCCCTCACATGCGCACGTCATATGACTGCACTGCGCAACAACGTCTGCGCAGGTGCCCCACTAACCTAACCTAACCTAAGCTAACCTAACCTAACCCAAACCAACCAAAACGGGGAAACTCGATCAGTGCAAAATGACTTAATGCGCACGAATTTTGGAAAAAACGAATGGATGCTCAGAAATTATTGAAATTTTGTATGGACATTATGCCACAGGTAACTTAATGATATTCATACTCTATTATGCCTTATCGCTTTTTATAAATTCGCACGAATTCATCAAAGTCGTGAGGTGGAGGATGCGCAACGTCGGCCACGACCACTTACCAATAACGATATTACGCGCTCACACAATCCCAATATAACACAAATAGTGCTTATATGCGTGTAATACATCATAATACGTCTAATTTTACATAATCTTTCGACAAGAATTGTTTCTTGCGAAATTGATGCAGTGTAGATGTTGACGCAAATACGTAGCAGATTCATGCGTAACGATGACCCAATTTAACTCACTATCAATAAGTATCATGTAACGAAAGAATCGGAATAAACATACCTGAATGATGGTATGTCATTTATTAATTTAAATCGCCTCACAAAAGAAACTGAATATAAACTTCTGATACATTAGTTGAAATGCTTGGTGGGCGCGGAATTCGGTGCGCACGTCAAACTTGTGGTAACATATTGCTGTCCTATGTCAAATGTCAACAAAATATATAGAAAATATTGACTCACACTTACTCGTGGACACAACGTACCAAACAGACCGACGCAGTCTGCCGGAAAAATACGGAACCAAAGATAAGACGTGCCATCTGTGATGGCCTCAATTAAAAGAAATCAATACTTTCGAATGACGTCGAGGACCAATCAGAAGTCAGTCAGTGTAGATTCTATCTTGGAGCAGTCGGCTCGTCCCGATTGAATAGTCGCCATTAAACTACGGTTGGAAATATTTGATTTCGGTCCGTCAGTACCAACGTAACTTTGAGCTCTAGAAATAGAGTTCTTCGGGACAATTAACAAGATTAATTACCACGGTTCAATCAGATATTAACGGGTGCTACCTACAGTGAATCTCAGTGTAAGGATGTCTTCTCGGTGACGTGTGAGAATAGAAACAAGTGAAACACCAATCCAACATAACATGCAAGAATATGTGCGGTTCGTCACATTGAGACATACGACTTCAGTGAAAGGACATTTGCATGCCATGTATTCTCAGTAAAGACGTTTGTACGAGTTAGAAACATGTAACTCATATACATATTTCACTTAACTGCAGAAGCTGGACTTATGTAATTTGAGAACATTTATTCTTTATAACGATGATTGGGGTCACTGTAGTAATTACATGTAGTGTAATATAAAATTAAATAAATATTTCAATAAATTCTTCTTCGTGTGACAACATATATATTTCCACAAAGAAATATTCAATAACATCATATTTAAGTGTTAAGTGATTGGTGTACTTGCAATTCCTGAAAATATGTGTCCAATATAATATCCTTGTAAAAAGTTTAAATTAGGTATGAAAGTGAAACGAAGAATATAATATTCTATTTAAAGAGACGGAAATGAATTTTTGGGTGTTTAATAATTTATAACTGTCCATAACGGGCTCAAGGTGCCCTCACATGCGCACGTCATATGACTGCACTGCGCAACAACGTCTGCGCAGGTGCCCCACTAACCTAACCTAACCTAACCTAACCTAACCCAAACGGGGAAACTCGATCAGTGCAAAATGACTTCCTGCGCACGAATTTTGGAAAAAACGAATGGATGCTCAGAAATTATTGAAATTTTGTATGGACGTCATGCCACAGGTGAGTTAATGATATTCATACTCTAGTATGCCTTATCGCTTTTTATAAATTCGCACGAAGGCATCAAAGTCGTGAGGTGGAGGATGCGCAAAGTTGGCCACGACCACTTACCAATAACGATATTACGCGCTCACACAATCCCAATATAACACAAATAGTGCTTATATGCGTGTAATACATCATAATACAACTAATTTTACACAATCTTTCCACAACAATTGTTTCTTGCGAAATTGATGCAGTGTAGATGTTGACGCAAATACGTAGCAGATTCATGCGTAACGATGACCCAATTTAACTCACTATCAATAAGTATCATGTAACGAAAGAATCGGAATAAACATACCTGAACGATAGTATGTCATTTATTAATTTAAATCGCCTCACAAAAGAAACTGAATATAAACCTCTGATACATTAATTGCAATGCTTGGTGGGAGCGGAATTCGGTGCGCACGTCAAATTTGTGGTAACATATTGCTGTAATGTGTGAAATGTCAACAAAATATATCGAAAATATTGCCTCACATTCACTCGAAGACACGACGTACCAAACAGAACGGCGCAGTCTACCGGAAAAATACGGAACCAAAGATAAGACGTGCCATCTGTGATCGCCTCAATTGAAAGAAATCAATACCTTCCAATGACGTCGAGGACCAATCAGAAGTCAGTCAGTATAGATTCTGTCTTGGAGCAGTCGTCTGGCCCCGATTGAATAGTCGCCATTAAACTACGGTTGGAACTATTTGATTTCGGTCGGTCAGTATAAACGTAACTTTGAGATCTAGAAATAGAGTTCTTCGGGACAATTAACAAGATTAATTACCACGGTTCAATCAGATATTAACGGATGCTACCTACAGTGAATCTCAGTGTAAGGATGTCTTCTCGGTGACGTGTGAGTATAGAAACAAGTGAAACACCAATCCAACATAACATGCAAGAATATGTGCGGTTCGTCACATTGAGACATACGACTTCAGTGAAAGGACATTTGCATGCCATGTATGCTCAGTAAAGGCGTTTGTACGAGTTAGAAACACGTAAATCATATACATATATCACTTAACTGCAGAAGCTGGACCTATGTAATTTGAGAACATTTATTCTTTATAACGATAAATGGGGTCACTGTAGTAATTACATGTAGTGTAATATAAAATTAAATAAATATTTCAATAAATTCTTCTTCGTGTGACAACATATATATTTCCACAATGAAATATTCAATAACATCATATTTAAGTGTTAAGTGATTGGTGTACTTGCAATTACTGAAAACATGTGTCCAATATAATATCCTTGTAAAAAGTTTAAATTAGGTATGAAAGTGAAGCCCAGAATATAATATTCTTTTTTAAGTGACGGAATTGAATTTTTGGGTGTTTAATAATTTAAAACTGTCCATAACGGACTCAAGGTGCCCTCACATGCACACGTCATATGACTGCACTGCGCAACAACGTCTGCGCAGGTGCCCCACTAACCTAACCTAACCTAACCTAACCTAACCTATCCTAACCCAAACCAACCAAAACGGGGAAACTCGATCAGTGCAAAATGACTTCCTGCGCAAGAATTTTGGAAAAAACGAATAGATGCTCAGAAGTTATTGAAATTTTGTATGGACGTCATGCCACAGGTAAGTTAATGATATTCATACTCTATTATGCCTTATCGCTTTTTAGAAATTCGCACGAAGGCGTCAAAGTCGTGAGGTGGAGGATGCGCAAAGTCGGCCACGACCACTTACCAATAACGATATTACGCGCTCACACAATCCCAATATAACACAAATAGTGCTTATATGCGTGTAATATATCATAATACGTTTAATTTTACATAATCTTTCCACAAGAATTGTTTCTTGCGAAATTGATGCAGTGTAGATGTTGACGCAAATACGTAGCAGATTCATGCGTAACAATGACCCATTTTAACTCACTATCAATCAGTATCATGTAACGAAAGAATCGGAATAAACATACCTGAATGATAGTATGTCATTTATTAATTTAAATCGCCTCACAAAAGAAACTGAATATAAACCTCTGATACATTAGTTGCAATGCTTGGTGGGCGCGGAATTCGGTGCGCACGTCAAACTTGTGGTAACATATTGCTGTCCTATGTCAAATGTCAACAAAATATATAGAAAATATTGACTCACATTTACTCGTGGACACAACGTACCAAACAGACCGACGCAGTCTGCCGGAAAAATACGGAACCAAAGATAAGACGTGCCATCTGTGATGGCCTCAATTGAAAGAAATCAATACTTTCGAATGACGTCGAGGACCAATCAGAAGTCAGTCAGTATAGATTCTATCTTGGAGCAGTCGGCTCGTCCCGATTGAATAGTCGCCATTAAACTACGGTTGGAACTATTTGATTTCGGTCGGTCAGTACCAACGTAATTTTGAGCTCTAGAAATAGAGTTCTTCGGGACAATTAACAAGATTAATTACCACGGTTCAATCAGATATTAACGGGTGCTACCTACAGTGAATCTCAGTGTAAGGATGTCTTCTCGGTGACGTGTGAGAATAGAAACAAGTGAAACACCAATCCAACATAACATGCAAGAATATGTGCGGTTCGTCACATTGAGACATACGACTTCAGTGAAAGAACATTTGCATGCCATGTATGCTCAGTAAAGACGTTTGTACGAGTTAGAAACACGTAACTCATATACATATATCACTTAACTGCAGAAGCTGGAACTATGTAATTTGAGAACATTTATTCTTTATAACGATGAATGGGGTCACTGTAGTAATTACATGTAGTGTAATATAAAACTAAATAAATATTTCAATAAATTCTTCTTCGTCTGACAACATATATATTTCCGCAATGAAATATTCAATAACATCATATTTAAGTGTTAAGTGATTGGTGTACTTGCAATTACTGACAATATGTGTCCAATATAATTATCCTTGTAAAAAGTTTAAATTAGGTATGAAAGTGAAACGCGGAATATAATATTCTTTTTAAAGTGACGGAATTGAATTTTTGGGTGTTTAATAATTTATAACTGTCCATAACGGGCTCAAGGTGCCCTCACATGCGCACGTCATATGACTGCACTGCGCAACGACGTCTGCGCAGGTGCCCCACTAACCTAACCTAACCTAACCTAACCCAAACCAACCAAAACGGGGAAACTCGATCAGTGCAAAATGACTTCCTGCGCACGAATTTTGGAAAAAACGAATGGATGCTCAGAAATTATTGAAATTTTGTATGGACGTCATGCCACAGGTAAGTTAATGATATTCATACTCTATTATGCCTTATCGCTTTTTATAACTTCGCACGAAGGCGTCAAAGTCGTGAGGTGGAGGATGCGCAAAGTCGGCCACGACCACTTACCAATAACGATATTACGCGCTCACACAATCCCAATATAACACAAATAGTGCTTATATGCGTGTAATACATCATAATACGTTTAATCTTACATAATCTTTCCACAAGAATTGTTTCTTGCGAAATTGATGCAGTGTAGATGTTGACGCAAATACGTAGCAGATTCATGCGTAACGATGACCCAATTTAACTCACTATCAATCAGTATCATGTAACGAAAGAATCGGAGTAAACATACCTGAATGATAGTATGTCATTTATTAATTTAAATCGCCTCACAAAAGAAACTGAATATAAACCTCTGATACATTAGTTGCAATGCTTGGTGGGCGCGGAATTCGGTGCGCACGTCAAACTTGTGGTAACATATTGCTGTCCTATGTCAAATGTCAACAAAATATATAGAAAATATTGACTCACATTTACTCGTGGACACAACGTACCAAACAGACCGACGCAGTCTGCCGGAAAAATACGGAACCAAAGATAAGACGTGCCATCTGTGATGGCCTCAATTGAAAGAAATCAATACTTTCGAATGACGTCGAGGACCAATCAGAAGTCAGTCAGTATAGATTCTATCTTGGAGCAGTCGGCTCGTCCCGATTGAATAGTCGCCATTAAACTACGGTTGGAACTATTTGATTTCGGTCGGTCAGTACCAACGTAATTTTGAGCTCTAGAAATAGAGTTCTTCGGGACAATTAACAAGATTAATTACCACGGTTCAATCAGATATTAACGGGTGCTACCTACAGTGAATCTCAGTGTAAGGATGTCTTCTCGGTGACGTGTGAGAATAGAAACAAGTGAAACACCAATCCAACATAACATGCAAGAATATGTGCGGTTCGTCACATTGAGACATACGACTTCAGTGAAAGAACATTTGCATGCCATGTATGCTCAGTAAAGACGTTTGTACGAGTTAGAAACACGTAACTCATATACATATATCACTTAACTGCAGAAGCTGGAACTATGTAATTTGAGAACATTTATTCTTTATAACGATGAATGGGGTCACTGTAGTAATTACATGTAGTGTAATATAAAACTAAATAAATATTTCAATAAATTCTTCTTCGTCTGACAACATATATATTTCCGCAATGAAATATTCAATAACATCATATTTAAGTGTTAAGTGATTGGTGTACTTGCAATTACTGACAATATGTGTCCAATATAATTATCCTTGTAAAAAGTTTAAATTAGGTATGAAAGTGAAACGCGGAATATAATATTCTTTTTAAAGTGATGGAATTGAATTTTTGGGTGTTTAATAATTTATAACTGTCCATAACGGGCTCAAGGTGCCCTCACATGCGCACGTCATATGACTGCACTGCGCAACGACGTCTGCGCAGGTGCCCCACTAACCTAACCTAACCTAACCTAACCCAAACCAACCAAAACGGGGAAACTCGATCAGTGCAAAATGACTTCCTGCGCACGAATTTTGGAAAAAACGAATGGATGCTCAGAAATTATTGAAATTTTGTATGGACGTCATGCCACAGGTAAGTTAATGATATTCATACTCTATTATGCCTTATCGCTTTTTATAACTTCGCACGAAGGCGTCAAAGTCGTGAGGTGGAGGATGCGCAAAGTCGGCCACGACCACTTACCAATAACGATATTACGCGCTCACACAATCCCAATATAACACAAATAGTGCTTATATGCGTGTAATACATCATAATACGTTTAATCTTACATAATCTTTCCACAAGAATTGTTTCTTGCGAAATTGATGCAGTGTAGATGTTGACGCAAATACGTAGCAGATTCATGCGTAACGATGACCCAATTTAACTCACTATCAATCAGTATCATGTAACGAAAGAATCGGAGTAAACATACCTGAATGATAGTATGTCATTTATTAATTTAAATCGCCTCACAAAAGAAACTGAATATAAACCTCTGATACATTAGTTACAATGCTTGGTGGGCGCGGAATTCGGTGCGCACGTCAAACTTGTGGTAACATATTGCTGTCCTATGTCAAATGTCAACAAAATATATCGAAAATATTGAGTCACATTTACTCGAAGACACAACGAACCAAACACACCGACGCAGTCTACCGGAAAAATACGGAACCAAAGATAAGACGTGCCATCTGTGATGGCCTCAATTGAAAGAAATCAATACTTTCGAATGACGTCGAGGACCAATCAGAAGTCAGCCAGTATAGATTCTATCTTGGAGCAGTCCGCTCGTCCCGATTGAATAGTCGCCATTAAACTACGGTTGGAACTATTTGATTTCGGTCGGTCAGTACCAACGTAACTTTGAGCTCTAGAAATAGAGTTCTTCGGGACAATTAACAAGATTAATTACCACGGTTCAATCAGATATTAACGGGAGCTACCTACAGTGAATCTCAGTGTAAGGATGTCTTCTCGGTGACGTGTGAGAATAGAAACAAGTGAAACACCAATCCAACATAACATGCAAGAATATGTGCGGTTCGTCACATTGAGACATACGACTTCAGTGAAAGAAAGTTTGCATGCCATGTATGCTCAGTAAAGACGTTTGTACGAGTTAGAAACACGTAAATCATATACATATATCACTTAACTGCAGAAGCTGGACCTATGTAATTTGAGAACATTTATTCTTTATAACGATGAATGGGGTCACTGTAGTAATTACATGTAGTGTAATATAAAATTAAATAAATATTTCAATAAATTCTTCTTCGTGTGACAACATATATATTTCCACAATGAAATATTCAATAACATCATATTTAAGTGTTAAGTGATTGGTGTACTTGCAATACCTGAAAATATGTGTCCAATATAATATCCTTGTAAAAAGTTTAAATTAGGTATGAAAGTGAAACGCAGAATATAATATTCTTTTTAAAGTGACGGAATTGAATTTTTGGGTGTTTAATAATTTATAACTGTCCATAACGGACTCAAGGTGCCCTCACATGCGCACGTCATATGACTGCACTGCGCAACAACGTCTGCGAAGGTGCCCGACTAACGTAACCTAACCTAACCTAACCTATCCCAACCCAAACCAACCAAAACGGGGAAACTCGATCAGTGCAAAATGACTTCCTGCGCACGAATTTTGGAAAAAACGAATGGATGCTCAGAAATTATTGAAATTTTGTATGGACGTCATGCCACAGGTAAGTTAATGATATTCATACTCTATTATGCCTTATCGCTTTTTATAAATTCGCACGAAGGAATCAAAGACGTGAGGAAAAGGATGCGCAAAGTCGGCCACGACCACTTACCAATAACGATATTACGCGCTCACACAATCCCAATATAACACAAATAGTGCTTATATGCGTGTAATACATCATAATACGTCTAATTTTACATAATCTTTCCACAAGAATTGTTTCTTGCGAAATTGATGCAGTGTAGATGTTGACGCAAATACGTAGCAGATTCATGCGTAACGATGACCCAACTTAACTCACTATCAATAAGTATCATGTAACGAAAGAATCGGAATAAACATACCCGAATTATAGTATGTCATTTATTAATTTAAATCGCCTCACAAAAGAAACTGAATATAAACCTCTGATACATTAGTTGCAATGCTTGGTGGGCGCGGAATTCGGTGCGCACGTCAAACGTGTGGTAACATATTGCTGTCCTATGTCAAATGTCAACAAAATATATAGAAAATATTGACTCACATTTACTCGTGGACACAACGTACCAAACAGACCGACGCAGTCTGCCGGAAAAATACGGAACCAAAGACAAGACGTGCCATCTGTGATGGCCTCAATTGAAAGAAATCAATACTTTCGAATGGCGTCGAGGACCAATCAGAAGTCAGTCAGTATAGATTCTATCTTGGAGCAGTCGGCTCGTCCCGATTGAATAGTCGCCATTAAACTACGGTTGGAACTATTTGATTTCGGTCCGTCAGTACCAACGTAACTTTCAGCTCTAGAAATAGAGTTCTTCGGGACAATTAACAAGATTAATTACCACGGTTCAATCAGATATTAACGGGTGCTACCTACAGTGAATCTCAGTGTAAGGATGTCTTCTCGGTGACGTGTGAGAATAGAAACAAGTGAAACACCAATCCAACATAACATGCAAGAATATGTGCGGTTCGTCACATTGAGACATACGACTTCAGTGAAAGAACATTTGCATGCCATGTATGCTCAGTAAAGACGTTTGTAAGAGTTAGAAACACGTAACTCATATACATATATCACTTAACTGCAGAAGATGGAGCTATGTAATTTGAGAACATTTATTCTTTATAACGATGATTGGGGTCACTGTAGTAATTACATGTAGTGTAATATAAAATTAAATAAATATTTCAATAAATTCTTCTTCGTGTGACAACATATATATTTCCACAATGAAATATTCAATAACATCATATTTAAGTGTTAAGTGATTGGTGTACTTGCAATTCCTGAAAATATGTGTCCAATATAATATCCTTGTAAAAAGTTTAAATTAGGTATGAAAGTCAAACGCAGAATATAATATTCTTTTTAAAGTGACGGAATAGAATTTTTGGGTATTTAATAATTTATAACTGTCCATAACGGGCTCAAGGTGCCGTCACATGCGCACGTCATATGACTGCACTGCGCAACAACGTCTGCGCAGGTGCCCCACTAACCTAACCTAACCCAAACCAACCAAAACGGGGAAACTCGATCAGTGCAAAATGAATTCCTGCGCACGAATTTTGGAAAAAACGAATGGATGCTCAGAAATTATTGAAATTTTGTATGGATGTCATGCCACAGGTAAGTTAATGATATTCATACTCTATTATGCCTTATCGCTTTTTATAAATTCGCACGAAGGCATCAAAGTCGTGAGGTGGAGGATGCGCAAAGTCGGCCACGACCACTTACCAATAACGATATTACGCGCTCACACAATCCCAATATAACACAAATAGTGCTTATATGCGTGTAATACATCATAATACGTCTAATTTTACATAATCTTTCCACAAGAATTGTTTCTTGCGAAATTGATGCAGTGTAGATGTTGACGCAAATACGTAGCAGATTCATGCGTAACGATGACCCAATTTAACTCACTATCAATAAGCATCATGCAACGAAAGAATCGGAATAAACATACCTGAATGATAGTATGTCATTTATTAATTTAAATCGCCTCACAAAAGAAACTGAATACAATCCTCTGATACATTAGTTGCAATGCTTGGTGGGCGCGGAATTCGGTGCGCACGTCAAACTTGTGGTAACATATTGCTGTCCTATGTCAAATGTCAACAAAATATATCGAAAATATTGCCTCACATTTACTCGAAGACACGACGTACCAAACACACCGACGCAGTCTACCGGAAAAATACGGAACCAAAGATAAGATGTGCCATCTGTGATGGCCTCAATTGAAAGAAATCAATACTTTCCAATGACGTCGAGGACCAATCAGAAGTCAGCCAGTATAGATTCTATCTTGGAGCAGTCGGCTGGTCCCGATTGAATAGTCGCCATTAAACTACGGTTGGAACTATTTGATTTCGGTCGGTCAGTACCAACGTAACTTTGAACTCTAGAAATAGAGTTCTTCGGGACAATTAACAAGATTAATTACCACGGTTCAATCAGATATTAACGGGTGCTACCTACAGTGAATCTCAGTGTAAGGATGTCTTCTCGGCGACGTGTGAGAATAGAAACAAGTGAAACACCAATCCAACATAACATGCAAGAATATGTGCGGTTCGTCACATTGAGACATATGACTACAGTGAAAGGACATTTGCATGCCATGTATTCTCAGTAAAGACGTTTGTACGAGTTAGAAACACGTAACTCATATACATATATCACTTAACTGCAGAAGCTGGACCTATGTAATTTGAGAACATTTATTCTTTATAACGATGATTGGGGTCACTGTAGTAATTACATGTAGTGTAATATAAAATTAAATAAATATTTCAATAAATTCTTCTTCGTGTGACAACATATATATTTCCACAATAAAATATTCAATAACATCATATTTAAGTGTTAAGTGATTGGTGTACTTGCAATTCCTGAAAATGTGTCCAATATAATATCCTTGTAAAAAGATTAAATTAGGTATGAAAGTGAAACGCAGAATATAATATTCTTTTTAAAGTGACGGAATTGAATTTTTGGGTATTTAATAATTTATAACTGTCCATAACGGGCTCAAGGTGCCCTCACATGCGCACGTCATATGACTGCACTGCGCAACAACGTCTGCGCAGGTACCCCACTAACCTAACCTAAACCAAAACGGGGAAACTCGATCAGTGCAAAATGACTTCCTGCGCACGAATTTTGGAAAAAACGAATGGATGCTCAGAAATTATTGAAATTTTGTATGGACGTCATGCCACAGGTACGTTAATGATATTCATACTCTATTATGCCTTATCGCTTTTTATAAATTCGAACGAAGGCATCAAAGTCGTGAGGTGGAGGATGCGCAAAGTCGGCCACGACCACTTACCAATAACGATATTACGCGCTCACACAATCCCAATATAAAACAAATAGTGCTTATATGCGTGTAATACATCATAATACGTCTAATTTTACACAATCTTTCCACAAGAATTGTTTCTTGCGAAATTGATGCAGTGTAGATGTTGACGCAAATACGTAGCAGATTCATGCGTAACGATGACCCAAATTAACTCACTATCAATAAGTATCATGTAACGAAAGAATCGGAATAAACATACCTGAATGATAGTATGTCATTTATTAATTTAAATCGCCTCACAAAAGAAACTGAATACAAACCTCTGATACATTAGTTGCAATGCTTGGTGGGCGCGGAATTCGGTGCGCACGTCAAACTTGTGGTAACATATTGCTGTCCTATGTCAAATGTCAACAAAATATATCGAAAATATTGCCTCACATTTACTCGAAGACACAACGTACCAAACACACCGACGCAGTCTACCGGAAAAATACGGAACCAAAGATAAGATGTGCCATCTGAGATGGCCTCAATTGAAAGAAATCAATACTTTCTAATGACGTCGAGGACCAATCAGAAGTCAGCCAGTATAGATTCTATCTTGGAGCAGTCCGCTCGTCCCGATTGAATAGTCGCCATTAAACTACGGTTGGAACTATTTGTTTTCGGTCGGTCAGTACCAACGTAACTTTGAACTCTAGAAATAGAGTTCTTCGGGACAATTAACAAGATTAATTACCACGGTTCAATCAGATATTAACGGGTGCTACCTACAGTGAATCTCAGTGTAAGGATGTCTTCTCGGCGACGTGTGAGAATAGAAACAAGTGAAACACCAATCCAACATAACATGCAAGAATATGTGCGGTTCGTCACATTGAGACATACGACTTCAGTGAAAGGACATTTGCATGCCATGTATTCTCAGTAAAGACGTTTGTACGAGTTAGAAACACGTAACTCATATACATATATCACTTAACTGCAGAAGCTGGACCTATGTAATTTGAGAACATTTATTCTTTATAACGATGATTGGGGTCACTGTAGTAATTACTTGTAGTGTAATATAAAATTAAATAAATATTTCAATAAATTCTTCTTCGTGTGACAACATATATATCTCCACAATGAAATATTCAGTAACATCATATTTAAGTGTTAAGTGATTGGTGTACTTGCAATTCCTGAAAATATGTGTCCAATATAATATCCTTGTAAAAAGTTTAAATTATGTAAGAAAGTGAAACGCAGAATATAATATTCTTTTTAAAGTGACGGAATTGATTTTTTGGGTATTTAATAATTTATAACTGTCCATAACGGGCTCAAGGTGCCCTCACATGCGCACGTCATATGACTGCACTGCGCAACAACGTCTGCGCAGGTGCCCCACTAACCTAACCTAACCTAACCCAAACCAACCAAAACGGGGAAACTCGATCAGTGCAAAATGACTTCCTGCGCACGAATTTTGGAAAAAACGAATGGATGCTCAGAAATTATTGAAATTTTGTATGGACGTCATGCCACAGGTAAGTTAATGATATTCATACTCTATTATGCCTTATCGCTTTTTATAAATTCGCACGAAGGCATCAAAGTCGTGAGGTGGAGGATGCGCAAAGTCGGCCACGACCACTTACCAATAACGATATTACGCGCTCACACAATCCCAATATAACACAAATAGTGCTTATATGCGTGTAATACATCATAATACGTCTAATTTCATATAATCTTTCCACAAAAATTGTTTCTTGCGAAATTGATGCAGTGTAGATGTTGACGCAAATATGTAGCAGATTCATGCGTAACGATGACCCAATTTAACTCACTATCAATAAGTATCATGCAACGAAAGAATCGGAATAAACATACCTGAATGATAGTATGTCATTTATTAATTTAAATCGCCTCACAAAAGAAACTGAATACAAACCTCTGATACATTAGTTGCAATGCTTGGTGGGCGCGGAATTCGGTGCGCACGTCAAACTTGTGGTAACATATTGCTGTCCTATGTCAAATGTCAACAAAATATATAGAAAATATTGCCTCACATTTACTCGAAGACACAACGTACCAAACACACCGACGCAGTCTACCGGAAAAATACGGAACCAATGATAAGATGTACCATCTGTGATGGCCTCAATTGAAAGTAATCAATACTTTCGAATGACGTCGAGGACCAATCAGAAGTCAGCCAGTATAGACTCTATCTTGGAGCAGTCGGCTCGTCCCGATTGAATAGTCGCCATTAAACTACGGTTGGAACTATTTGATTTCGGTCGGTCAGTACCAACGTAACTTTGAACTATAGAAATAGAGTTCTTCGGGACAATTAACAAGATTAATTACCACGGTTCAATCAGATATTAACGGGTGCTACCTACAGTGAATCTCAGTGTAAGGATGTCTTCTCGGTGACGTGTGAGAATATAAACAAGTGAAAAACCAATCCAACATAACATGCAAGAATATGTGCGGTTCGTCACATTGAGACATACGACTTCAGTGAAAGGACATTTGCATGCCATGTATTCTCAGTAAAGACGTTTGTACGAGTTAGAAACAAGTAACTCATATACATATTTCACTTAACTGCAGAAGCTGGACCTATGTAATTTGAGAACATTTATTCTTTATAACGATGATTGGGGTCACTGTAGTAATTACATGTAGTGTAATATAAAATTAAATAAATATTTCAATAAATTCTTCTTCGTGTGACAACATATATATTTCCACAATGAAATATTCAATAACATCATATTTAAGTGTTAAGTGACTGGTGTACTTGCAATTCCTGAAAATATGTGTCCAATATAATATCCTTGTAAAAAGTTTAAATTAGGTATGAAAGTGAAACGCAGAATATAATATTCTTTTTAAAGTGACGGAATTGAATTTTTGGGTGTTTAATAATTTATAACTGTCCATAACGGGCTCAAGGTGCCCTCACATGCGCACGTCATATGACTGCACTGCGCAACAACGTCTGCGCAGGTGCCCCACTAACCTAACCTAACCTAACCCAAACCAACCAAAACGAGGAAACTCCATCAGTGCAAAATGACTTCCTGCGCACGAATTTTGGAAAAAACGAATGGACGCTCAGAAATTATTGAAATTCTGTATGGACGTCATGCCACAGATTAGTTAATGATATTCATACTCTATTATGCCTTATCGCCTTTTATAAATTCGCACGAAGGCATCAAAGTCGTGAGGTGGAGGATGCGCAAAGTTGGCCACGACCACTTACCAATAACGATACTACGCGCTCACACAATCCCAATATAACACAAATACTGCTTATATGCGTGTAATACATCATAATACGTCTAATCTTACATAATCTTTCCACAAGAATTGTTTCTTGCGAAATTGATGCAGTGTAGATGTTGACGCAAATACGTAGCAGATTCATGCGTAACGATGACCCAATTTAACTCACTATCAATAAGTATCATGTAACGAAAGAATCGGAATAAACATACCTGAATGATAGTATGTCATTTATTAATTTAAATCGCCTCACAAAAGAAACTGAATATAAACCTCTGATACATTAGTTGCAATGCTTGGTGGGCGCGGAATTCGGTGCGCACGTCAAACGTGTGGTAACATATTGCTGTCCTATGTCAAATGTCAACAAAATATATCGAAAATATTGCCTCACATTTACTCGAAGACACAACGTACCAAACAGACCGACGCAGTCTACCGGAAAAATACGGAACCAAAGATAAGACGTGCCATCTGTGATGGCCTCAATTGAAAGAAATCAATACTTTCGAATGACGTCGAGGACCAATCAGAAGTCAGCCAGTATAGATTCTATCTTGGAGCAGTCCGCTCGTCCCGATTGAATAGTCGCCATTAAACCACGGTTGGAACTATTTGATTTCGGTCGGTCAGTACCAACGTAACTTTCAGCTCTAGAAATAGAGTTCTTCGGGACAACTAACAAGATTAATTACCACGGTTCAATCAGATATTAACGGGTGCTACCTACAGTGAATCTCAGTGTAAGGATGTCTTCTCGGTGACGTGTGAGAATAGAAACAAGTGAAAAACCAATCCAACATAACATGCAAGAATATGTGCGGTTCGTCACATTGAGACATACGACTTCAGTGAAAGGACATTTGCATGCCATGTATTCTCAGTAAAGACGTTTGTACGAGTTAGAAACAAGTAACTCATATACATATTTCACTTAACTGCAGAAGCTGGACCTATGTAATTTGAGAACATTTATTCTTTATAACGATGATTGGGGTCACTGTAGTAATTACATGTAGTGTAATATAAAATTAAATAAATATTTCAATAAATTCTTCTTCGTGTGACAACATATATATTTCCACAATGAAATATTCAATAACATCATATTTAAGTGTTAAGTGACTGGTGTACTTGCAATTCCTGAAAATATGTGTCCAATATAATATCCTTGTAAAAAGTTTAAATTAGGTATCAAAGTGAAACGCAGAATATAATATTCTTTTTAAAGTGACGGAATTGAATTTTTGGGTGTTTAATAATTTATAACTGTCCATAACGGGCTCAAGGTGCCCTCACATGCGCACGTCATATGACTGCACTGCGCAACAACGTCTGCGCAGGTGCCCCACTAACCTAACCTAACCTAACCCAAACCAACCAAAACGAGGAAACTCCATCAGTGCAAAATGACTTCCTGCGCACGAATTTTGGAAAAAACGAATGGATGCTCAGAAATTATTGAAATTCTGTATGGACGTCATGCCACAGATTAGTTAATGATATTCATACTCTATTATGCCTTATCGCCTTTCATAAATTCGCACGAAGGCATCAAAGTCGTGAGGTGGAGGATGCGCAAAGTTGGCCACGACCACTTACCAATAACGATACTACGCGCTCACACAATCCCAATATAACACAAATACTGCTTATATGCGTGTAATACATCATAATACGTCTAATCTTACATAATCTTTCCACAAGAATTGTTTCTTGCGAAATTGATGCAGTGTAGATGTTGACGCAAATACGTAGCAGATTCATGCGTAACGATGACCCAATTTAACTCACTATCAATAAGTATCATGTAACGAAAGAATCGGAATAAACATACCTGAATGATAGTATGTCATTTATTAATTTAAATCGCCTCACAAAAGAAACTGAATATAAACCTCTGATACATTAGTTGCAATGCTTGGTGGGCGCGGAATTCGGTGCGCACGTCAAACGTGTGGTAACATATTGCTGTCCTATGTCAAATGTCAACAAAATATATCGAAAATATTGCCTCACATTTACTCGAAGACACAACGTACCAAACAGACCGACGCAGTCTACCGGAAAAATACGGAACCAAAGATAAGACGTGCCATCTGTGATGGCCTCAATTGAAAGAAATCAATACTTTCGAATGACGTCGAGGACCAATCAGAAGTCAGCCAGTATAGATTCTATCTTGGAGCAGTCCGCTCGTCCCGATTGAATAGTCGCCATTAAACCACGGTTGGAACTATTTGATTTCGGTCGGTCAGTACCAACGTAACTTTCAGCTCTAGAAATAGAGTTCTTCGGGACAATTAACAAGATTAATTACCACGGTTCAATCAGATATTAACGGGTGCTACCTACAGTGAATCTCAGTGTAAGGATGTCTTCTCGGTGACGTGTGAGAATAGAAACAAGTGAAACACCAATCCAACATAACATGCAAGAATATGTGCGGTTCGTCACATTGAGACATACGACTTCAGTGAAAGGACATTTGCATGCCATGTATTCTCAGTAAAGACGTTTGTACGAGTTAGAAACACGTAACTCATATACATATTTCACTTAACTGCAGAAGCTGGACCTATGTAATTTCAGAACATTTATTCTTTATAACGATGATTGGGGTCACTGTAGTAATTACATGTAGTGTAATATAAAATTAAATAAATATTTCAATAAATTCTTCTTCGTGTGACAACATATATATTTCCACAATGAAATATTCAATAACATCATATTTAAGTGTTAAGTGACTGGTGTACTTGCAATTCCTGAAAATATGTGTCCAATATAATATCCTTGTAAAAAGTTTAAATTAGGTATGAAAGTGAAACACAGAATATAATATTCTTTTTAAAGTGACGGAATTGAATTTTTGGGTGTTTAATAATTTATAACTGTCCATAACGGGCTCAAGGTGCCCTCACATGCGCACGTCATATGACTGCACTGCGCAACAACGTCTGCGCAGGTGCCCCACTAACCTAACCTAACCTAACCTAACCTAACCTAACTCAAACCAACCAAAACGAAAAAACTCCATCAGTGCAAAATGACTTCCTGCGCACGAATTTTGGAAAAATCGAATGGATGCTCAGAAATTATTGAAATTTTGTATGGACGTCATGCCACAGGTAAGTTAATGATATTCATACTCTATTATGCCTTATCGCTTTTTATAAATTCGCACGAAGGCATCAAAGTCGTGAGGTGGAGGATGCGCAAAGTCGGCCACGACCACTTACCAATAACGATATTACGCGCTCACACAATCCCATTATAGCACAAATAGTGCTTATATGCGTGTAATACATCATAATACGTCTAATTTTACATAATCTTTCCACAAGAATTGTTTCTTGCGAAATTGATGCAGTGTAGATGTTGACGCAAATACGTAGCAGATTCATGCGTAACGATGACCCAATTTAACTCACTATCAATAAGTATCATGTAACGAAAGAATCGGAATAAACATACCTGAATTATAGTATGTCATTTATTAATTTAAATCGCCTCACAAAAGAAACTGAATATAAACCTCTGATACATTAGTTGCAATGCTTGGTGGGCGCGGAATTCAGTGCGCACGTCAAACTTGTCGTAACATATTGCTGTCCTATGTCAAATGTCAACAAAATATATAGAAAATATTGACTCACATTTACTCGTGGACACAACGTACCAAGCAGACCGACGCAGTCTACCGGAAAAATACAGAACCAAAGATAAGACGTGCCATCTGTGATGGCCTCAATTGAAAGAAATCAATACTTTCGAATGACGTCGAGGACCAATCAGAAGTCAGCCAGTATAGATTCTATCTTGTAGCAGTCCGCTCGTCCCGATTGAATAGTCGCCATTAAACCACGGTTGGAACTATTTGATTTCGGTCGGTCAGTACCAACGTAACTTTCAGCTCTAGAAATAGAGTTCTTCGGGACAATTAACAAGATTAATTACCACGGTTCAATCAGATATTAACGGGTGCTACCTACAGTGAATCTCAGTGTAAGGATGTCTTCTCGGTGACGTGTGAGAATAGAAACAAGTGAAACACCAATCCAACATAACATGCAAGAATATGTGCGGTTCGTCACATTGAGACATTCGACTTCAGTGAAAGAACATTTGCATGCCATGTATGCTCAGTAAAGACGTTTGTACGAGTTAGAAACACGTAACTCATATACATATATCACTTAACTGCAGAAGCTGGACCTATGTAATTTGAAAACATCTATTCTTTATAACGATGAATGGGGTCACTGTAGTAATTACATATAGTGTAATATAAAATTAAATAAATATTTCAATAAATTCTTCTTCGTGTGACAACATATATATTTCCACAATGAAATATTCAATAACATCATATTTAAGTGTTAAGTGATTGGTGTACTTGCAATTCCTGAAAATATGTGTCCAATATAATATCCTTGTAAAAAGTTTAAATTAGGTATGAAAGTGAAACGCAGAATATAATATTCTTTTTAAAGTGACGGAATTGAATTTTTGGGTGTTTAATAATTTATAACTGTCCATAACGGGCTCAAGGTGCCCTCACATGCGCACGTCATATGACTGCACTGCGCAACAACGTCTGCGCAGGTGCCCCACTAACCTAACCTAACCTAACCTAACCTAACCTAACCTAACCCAAACCAAACAAAACGGGGAAACTCGATCAGTGCAAAATGACTTACCGCGCACGAATAGTGGAAAAAACGAATGGATGCACAGAAATTATTGAAATTTTGTATGGACGTCATGCCACAGGTAAGTTAATGATATTCATACTCTATTATGCCTTATCGCTTTTTATAAATTCGCACGAAGGCATCAAAGTCGTGAGGTGGAGGATGCGCAAAGTCGGCTACGACCACTTACCAATAACGATATTACGCGCTCACACAATCCCATTATAGCACAAATAGTGCTTATATGCGTGTAATACATCATAATACGTCTAATTTTACATAATCTTTCCACAAGAATTGTTTCTTGCGAAATTGATGCAGTGTAGATGTTGACGCAAATACGTAGCAGATTCATGCGTAACGATGACCCAATTTAACTCACTATCAATAAGTATCATGTAACGAAAGAATCGGAATAAACATACCTGAATGATAGTATGTCATTTATTAATTTAAATCGCCTCACAAAAGAAACTGAATATAAACCTCTGATACATTAGTTGCAATGCATGGTGGGCGCGGAATTCGGTGCGCACGTCAAACTTGTGGTAACATATTGCTGTCCTATGTCAAATGTCAACAAAATATATAGAAAATATTGACTCACATTTACTCGTAGACAACGTACCAAACAGACCGACGCAGTCTACCGGAAAAATACGGAACCAAAGATAAGACGTGCCATCTGTGATGGCCTCAATTGAAAGAAATCAATACTTTCGAATGACGTCGAGGACCAATCAGAAGTCAGCCAGTATAGATTCTATCTTGGAGCAGTCCGCTCGTCCCGATTGAATAGTCGCCATTAAACCACGGTTGGAACTATTTGATTTCGGTCGGTCAGTACCAACGTAACTTTCAGCTCTAGAAATAGAGTTCTTCGGGACAATTAACAAGATTAATTACCACGGTTCAATCAGATATTAACGGGTGCTACCTACAGTGAATCTCAGTGTAAGGATGTCTTCTCGGTGACGTGTGAGAATAGAAACAAGTGAAACACCAATCCAACATAACATGCAAGAATATGTGCGGTTCGTCACATTGAGACATACGACTTCAGTGAAAGCACATTTGCATGCCATGTATTCTCAGTAAAGACGTTTGTACGAGTTAGAAACACGTAACTCATATACATATTTCACTTAACTGCAGAAGCTGGACCTATGTAATTTGAGAACATTTATTCTTTATAACGATGATTGGGGTCACTGTAGTAATTACATGTAGTGTAATATAAAATTAAATAAATATTTCAATAAATTCTTCTTCGTGTGACAACATATATATTTCCACAATGAAATATTCAATAACATCATATTTAAGTGTTAAGTGATTGGTGTACTTGCAATTCCTGAAAATATGTGTCCAATATAATATCCTTGTAAAAAGTTTAAATTAGGTATGAAAGTGAAACGCAGAATATAATATTCTTTTTAAAGTGACGGAATTGAATTTTTGGGTGTTTAATAATTTATAACTGTCCATAACGGGCTCAAGGTGCCCTCACATGCGCACGTCATGTGACTGCACTGCGCAACAACGTCTGCGCAGGTGCCCCACTAACCTAACCTAACCTAACCTAACCCAAACCAACCAAAACGAGGAAACTCCATCAGTGCAAAATGATTTCCTGCGCACGAATTTTGGAAAAAACGAATGGATGCTCAGAAATTATTGAAATTCTGTATGGACGTCATGCCACAGGTTAGTTAATGATATTCATACTCTATTATGCCTTATCGCCTTTTATAAATTCGCACGAAGGCATCAAAGTCGTGAGGTGGAGGATGCGCAAAGTCGGCCACGACCACTTACCAATAACGATACTACGCGCTCACACAATCCCAATATAACACAAATACTGCTTACATGCGTGTAATACATCATAATACGTCTAATCTTACATAATCTTTCCACAAGAATTGTTTCTTGCGAAATTGATGCAGTGTAGATGTTGACGCAAATACGTAGCAGATTCATGCGTAACGATGACCCAATTTAACTCACTATCAATAAGTATCATGTAACGAAAGAATCGGAATAAACATACCTGAATGATAGTATGTCATTTATTAATTTAAATCGCCTCACAAAAGAAACTGAATATAAACCTCTGATACATTAGTTGCAATGCTTGGTGGGCGCGGAATTCGGTGCGCACGTCAAACGTGTGGTAACATATTGCTGTCCTATGTCAAATGTCAACAAAATATATCGAAAATATTGCCTCACATTTACTCGAAGACACAACGTACCAAACAGACCGACGCAGTCTACCGGAAAAATACGGAACCAAAGATAAGACGTGCCATCTGTGATGGCCTCAATTGAAAGAAATCAATACTTTCGAATGACGTCGAGGACCAATCAGAAGTCAGTCAGTATAGATTCTATCTTGGAGCAGTCGGCTCGTCCCGATTGAATAGTCGCCATTAAACTACGGTTGGAACTATTTGATTTCGGTCGGTCAGTACTAACGTAACTTTGAGCTCTAGAAATAGAGTTATTCGGGACAATTAACAAGATTAATTACCACGGTTCAATCAGATATTAACGGGTGCTACCTACAGTGAATCTCAGTGTAAGGATGTCTTCTCGGTGACGTGTGAGAATAGAAACAAGTGAAACACCAATCCAACATAACATGCAAGAATATGTGCGGTTCGTCACATTGAGACATTCGACTTCAGTGAAAGAACATTTGCATGCCATGTATGCTCAGTAAAGACGTTTGTACGAGTTAGAAACACGTAACTCATATACATATATCACTTAACTGCAGAAGCTGGACCTATGTAATTTGAGAACATCTATTCTTTATAACGATGAATGGGGTCACTGTAGTAATTACATATAGTGTAATATAAAATTAAATAAATATTTCAATAAATTCTTCTTCGTGTGACAACATATATATTTCCACAATGAAATATTCAATAACATCATATTTAAGTGTTAAGTGATTGGTGTAATTGCAATTCCTGAAAATATGTGTCCAATATAATATCCTTGTAAAAAGTTTAAATTAGGTATGAAAGTGAAACGCAGAATATAATATTCTTTTTAAAGTGACGGAATTGAATTTTTGGGTGTTTAATAATTTATAACTGTCCATAACGGGCTCAAGGTGCCCTCACATGCGCACGTCATATGACTGCACTGCGCAACAACGTCTGCGCAGGTGCCCCACTAACCTAACCTAACCTAACCTAACCTAACCTAACCTAACCCAAACCAACCAAAACGGGGAAACTCGATCAGTGCAAAATGACTTACTGCGCACGAACAGTGGAAAAAACGAATGGATGCTCAGAAATTATTGAAATTTTGTATGGACGTCATGCCACAGGTAAGTTAATGATATTCATACTCTATTATGCCTTATCGCTTTTTATAAATTCGCACGAAGGCATCAAAGTCGTGAGGTGGAGGATGCGCAAAGTCGGCTACGACCACTTACCAATAACGATATTACGCGCTCACACAATCCCATTATAGCACAAATAGTGCTTATATGCGTGTAATACATCATAATACGTCTAATTTTACATAATCTTTCCACAAGAATTGTTTCTTGCGAAATTGATGCAGTGTAGATGTTGACGCAAATACGTAGCAGATTCATGCGTAACGATGACCCAATTTAACTCACTATCAATAAGTATCATGTAACGAAAGAATCGGAATAAACATACCTGAATGATAGTATGTCATTTATTAATTTAAATCGCCTCACAAAAGAAACTGAATATAAACCTCTGATACATTAGTTGCAATGCATGGTGGGCGCGGAATTCGGTGCGCACGTCAAACTTGTGGTAACATATTGCTGTCCTATGTCAAATGTCAACAAAATATATAGAAAATATTGACTCACATTTACTCGTAGACAACGTACCAAACAGACCGACGCAGTCTACCGGAAAAATACGGAACCAAAGATAAGACGTGCCATCTGTGATGGCCTCAATTGAAAGAAATCAATACTTTCGAATGACGTCGAGGACCAATCAGAAGTCAGCCAGTATAGATTCTATCTTGGAGCAGTCCGCTCGTCCCGATTGAATAGTCGCCATTAAACCACGGTTGGAACTATTTGATTTCGGTCGGTCAGTACCAACGTAACTTTCAGCTCTAGAAATAGAGTTCTTCGGGACAATTAACAAGATTAATTACCACGGTTCAATCAGATATTAACGGGTGCTACCTACAGTGAATCTCAGTGTAAGGATGTCTTCTCGGTGACGTGTGAGAATAGAAACAAGTGAAACACCAATCCAACATAACATGCAAGAATATGTGCGGTTCGTCACATTGAGACATACGACTTCAGTGAAAGGACATTTGCATGCCATGTATTCTCAGTAAAGACGTTTGTACGAGTTAGAAACACGTAACTCATATACATATTTCACTTAACTGCAGAAGCTGGACCTATGTAATTTGAGAACATTTATTCTTTATAACGATGATTGGGGTCACTGTAGTAATTACATGTAGTGTAATATAAAATTAAATAAATATTTCAATAAATTCTTCTTCGTGTGACAACATATATATTTCCACAATGAAATATTCAATAACATCATATTTAAGTGTTAAGTGATTGGTGTACTTGCAATTCCTGAAAATATGTGTCCAATATAATATCCTTGTAAAAAGTTTAAATTAGGTATGAAAGTGAAACGCAGAATATAATATTCTTTTTAAAGTGACGGAATTGAATTTTTGGGTGTTTAATAATTTATAACTGTCCATAACGGGCTCAAGGTGCCCTCACATGCGCACGTCATGTGACTGCACTGCGCAACAACGTCTGCGCAGGTGCCCCACTAACCTAACCTAACCTAACCCAATCCAACCAAAACGGGGAAACTCGATCAGTGCAAAATGACTTCCTGCGCACGAATTTTGGAAAAAACGAATGGATGCTCAGAAATTATTGAAATTTTGTATGGACGTCATGCCACAGGTAAGTTAATGATATTCATACTCTATTATGCCTTATCGCCTTTTATAAATTCGCAGGAAGGCATCAAAGTCGTGAGGTGGAGGATGCGCAAAGTCGGCCACGACCACTTACCAATAACGATACTACGCGCTCACACAATCCCAATATAACACAAATACTGCTTACATGCGTGTAATACATCATAATACGTCTAATCTTACATAATCTTTCCACAAGAATTGTTTCTTGCGAAATTGATGCAGTGTAGATGTTGACGCAAATACGTAGCAGATTCATGCGTAACGATGACCCAATTTAACTCACTATCAATAAGTATCATGTAACGAAAGAATCGGAATAAACATACCTGAATGATAGTATGTCATTTATTAATTTAAATCGCCTCACAAAAGAAACTGAATATAAACCTCTGATACATTAGTTTCAATGCTTGGTGGGCGCGGAATTCGGTGCGCACGTCAAACGTGTGGTAACATATTGCTGTCCTATGTCAAATGTCAACAAAATATATCGAAAATATTGCCTCACATTTACTCGAAGACACAACGTACCAAACAGACCGACGCAGTCTACCGGAAAAATACGGAACCAAAGATAAGACGTGCCATCTGTGATGGCCTCAATTGAAAGAAATCAATACTTTCGAATGACGTCGAGGACCAATCAGAAGTCAGCCAGTATAGATTCTATCTTGGAGCAGTCCGCTCGTCCCGATTGAATAGTCGCCATTAAACCACGGTTGGAACTATTTGATTTCGGTCGGTCAGTACCAACGTAACTTTCAGCTCTAGAAATAGAGTTCTTCGGGACAATTAACAAGATTAATTACCACGGTTCAATCAGATATTAACGGGTGCTACCTACAGTGAATCTCAATGTAAGGATGTCTTCTCGGTGACGTGTGAGAATAGAAACAAGTGAAACACCAATCCAACATAACATGCAAGAATATGTGCGGTTCGTCACATTGAGACATACGACTTCAGTGAAAGGACATTTGCATGCCATGTATTCTCAGTAAAGACGTTTGTACGAGTTAGAAACACGTAACTCATATACATATTTCGCTTAACTGCAGAAGCTGGACCTATGTAATTTGAGAAAATTTATTCTTTATAACGATGATTGGGGTCACTGTAGTAATTACATGTAGTGTAATATAAAATTAAATAAATATTTCAATAAATTCTTCTTCGTGTGACAACATATATATTTCCACAATGAAATATTCAATAACATCATATTTAAGTGTTAAGTGATTGGTGTACTTGCAATTCCTGAAAATATGTGTCCAATATAATATCCTTGTAAAAAGTTTAAATTAGGTATGAAAGTGAAACGCAGAATATAATATTCTTTTTAAAGTGACGGAATTGAATTTTTGGGTGTTTAATAATTTATAACTGTCCATAACGGGCTCAAGGTGCCCTCACATGCGCACGTCATATGACTGCACTGCGCAACAACGTCTGCGCAGGTGCCCCACTAACCTAACCTAACCTAACCTAACCTAACCTAACCCAAACCAACCAAAACGGGGAAACTCGATCAGTGCAAAATGACTTCCTGCGCACGAATTTTGGAAAAAACGAATGGATGCTCAGAAATTATTGAAATTTTGTATGGACGTCATGCCACAGGTAAGTTAATGATATTCATACTCTATTATGCCTTATCGCTTTTTATAAATTCGCACGAAGGCATCAAAGTCGTGAGGTGGAGGATGCGCAAAGTCGGCCACGACCACTTACCAATAACGATATTACGCGCTCACACAATCCCATTATAGCACAAATAGTGCTTATATGCGTGTAATACATCATAATACGTCTAATTTTACATAATCTTTCCACAAGAATTGTTTCTTGCGAAATTGATGCAGTGTAGATGTTGACGCAAATACGTAGCAGATTCATGCGTAACGATGACCCAATTTAACTCACTATCAATAAGTATCATGTAACGAAAGAATCGGAATAAACATACCTGAATGATAGTATGTCATTTATTAATTTAAATCGCCTCACAAAAGAAACTGAATATAAACCTCTGATACATTAGTTGCAATGCATGGTGGGCGCGGAATTCGGTGCGCATGTCAAACTTGTGGTAACATATTGCTGTCCTATGTCAAATGTCAACAAAATATATAGAAAATATTGACTCACATTTACTCGTGGACACAAAGTACCAAACAGACCGACGCAGTCTACCGGAAAAATACGGAACCAAAGATAAGACGTGCCATCTGTGATGGCCTCAATTGAAAGAAATCAATACTTTCGAATGACGTCGAGGACCAATCAGAAGTCAGTCAGTATAGATTCTATCTTGGAGCAGTCGGCTCGTACCGATTGAATAGTCGCCATTAAACTACGGTTGGAACTATTTGATTTCGGTCGGTCAGTACCAACGTAACTTTGAGCTCTAGAAATAGAGTTCTTCGGGACAATTAACAAGATTAATTACCACGGTTCAATCAGATATTAACAGGTGCTACCTACAGTGAATCTCAGTGTAAGGATGTCTTCTCGGTGACGTGTGAGAAAAGAAACAAGTGAAACACCAATCCAACATAACATGCAAGAATATGTGCGGTTCGTCACATTGAGACATACGACTTCAGTGAAAGAACATTTGCATGCCATGTATGCTCAGTAAAGACGTTTGTACGAGTTAGAAACACGTAACTCATATACATATATCACTTAACTGCAGAAGCTGGACCTATGTAATTTGAGAAAATCTATTCTTTATAACGATGAATGGGGTCACTGTAGTAATTACATGTAGTGTAATATAAAATTAAATAAATATTTCAATAAATTCTTCTTCGTGTGACAACATATATATTTCCACAATGAAATATTCAATAACATCATATTTAAGTGTTAAGTGATTGGTGTACTTGCAATTCCTGAAAATATGTGTAAAATATAATATCCTTGTAAAAAGTTTAAATTAGGTATGAAAGTGAAACGCAGAATATAATATTCTTTTTAAAGTGACGGAATTGAATTTTTGGGTATTTAATAATTTATAACTGTCCACAACGGGCTCAAGGTGCCCTCCCATGCGCACGTCATATGACTGCACTGCGCAACAACGTCTGCGCAGGTGCCCCACTAACCTAACCTAACCTAACCCAAACCAACCAAAACGAGGAAACTCCATCAGTGTAAAATGACTTCCTGCGCACGAATTTTGGAAAAAACGAATGGATGCTCAGAAATTATTGAAATTCTGTATGGACGTCATGCCACAGGTAAGTTAATGACATTCATACTCTATTATGCCTTATCGCCTTTTATAAATTCGCACGAAGGCATCAAAATCGTGAGGTGGAGGATGCGCACGGTCAGCCACGACCACTTACCAATAACGATACTACGCGCTCACACAATCCCAATATAACACAAATACTGCTTATATGCGTGTAATACATCATAATACGTCTAATTTTACATAATGTTTCCACAAGAATTGTTTCTTGCGAAATTGATGCAGTGTAATGTTGACGCAAATACGTAGCAGATTCATGCGTAACGATGACCCAATTTAACTCACTATCAATAAGTATCATGTAACGAAAGAATCGGAATAAACATACCTGAATGATAGTATATCATTTATTAATTTAAATCGCCTCACAAAAGAAACTGAATATAAACCTCTGATACATTAGTTGCAATGCATGGTGGGCGCGGAATTCGGTGCGCACGTCAAACTTGTGGTAACATATTGCTGTCCTATGTCAAATGTCAACAAAATATATAGAAAATATTGATTCACATTTACTCGTGGACACAACATACCAAACAGACCGACGCAGTCTACCGGAAAAATACGGAACCAAAGATAAGACGTGCCATCTGTGATGGCCTCAATTGAAAGAAATCAATACTTTCGAATGACGTCGAGGACCAATCAGAAGTCAGTCAGTATAGATTCTATCTTGGAGCAGTCGGCTCGTCCCGATTGAATAGTCGCCATTAAACTACGGTTGGAACTATTTGATTTCGGTCGGTCAGTACTAACGTAACTTTGAGCTCTAGAAATAGAGTTATTCGGGACAATTAACAAGATTAATTACCACGGTTCAATCAGATATTAACGGGTGCTACCTACAGTGAATCTCAGTGTAAGGATGTCTTCTCGGTGACGTGTGAGAATAGAAACAAGTGAAACACCAATCCAACATAACATGCAAGAATATGTGCGGTTCGTCACATTGAGACATTCGACTTCAGTGAAAGAACATTTGCATGCCATGTATGCTCAGTAAAGACGTTTGTACGAGTTAGAAACACGTAACTCATATACATATATCACTTAACTGCAGAAGCTGGACCTATGTAATTTGAAAACATCTATTCTTTATAACGATGAATGGGGTCACTGTAGTAATTACATATAGTGTAATATAAAATTAAATAAATATTTCAATAAATTCTTCTTCGTGTGACAACATATATATTTCCACAATGAAATATTCAATAACATCATATTTAAGTGTTAAGTGATTGGTGTACTTGCAATTCCTGAAAATATGTGTCCAATATAATATCCTTGTAAAAAGTTTAAATTAGGTATGAAAGTGAAACGCAGAATATAATATTCTTTTTAAAGTGACGGAATTGAATTTTTGGGTGTTTAATAATTTATAACTGTCCATAACGGGCTCAAGGTGCCCTCACATGCGCACGTCATATGACTGCACTGCGCAACAACGTCTGCGCAGGTGCCCCACTAACCTAACCTAACCTAACCTAACCTAACCTAACCTAACCTAACCCAAACCAACCAAAACGGGGAAACTCGATCAGTGCAAAATGACTTACTGCGCACGAATAGTGGAAAAAACGAATGGATGCTCAGAAATTATTGAAATTTTGTATGGACGTCATGCCACAGGTAAGTTAATGATATTCATACTCTATTATGCCTTATCGCTTTTTATAAATTCGCACGAAGGCATCAAAGTCGTGAGGTGGAGGATGCGCAAAGTCGGCTACGACCACTTACCAATAACGATATTACGCGCTCACACAATCCCATTATAGCACAAATAGTGCTTATATGCGTGTAATACATCATAATACGTCTAATTTTACATAATCTTTCCACAAGAATTGTTTCTTGCGAAATTGATGCAGTGTAGATGTTGACGCAAATACGTAGCAGATTCATGCGTAACGATGACCCAATTTAACTCACTATCAATAAGTATCATGTAACGAAAGAATCGGAATAAACATACCTGAATGATAGTATGTCATTTATTAATTTAAATCGCCTCACAAAAGAAACTGAATATAAACCTCTGATACATTAGTTGCAATGCATGGTGGGCGCGGAATTCGGTGCGCACGTCAAACTTGTGGTAACATATTGCTGTCCTATGTCAAATGTCAACAAAATATATAGAAAATATTGACTCACATTTACTCGTGGACACAAAGTACCAAACAGACCGACGCAGTCTACCGGAAAAATACGGACCCAAAGATAAGACGTGCCATCTGTGATGGCCTCAATTGAAAGAAATCAATACTTTCGAATGACGTCGAGGACCAATCAGAAGTCAGTCAGTATAGATTCTATCTTGGAGCAGTCGGCTCGTCCCGATTGAATAGTCGCCATTAAACTACGGTTGGAACTATTTGATTTCGGTCGGTCAGTACCAACGTAACTTTGAGCTCTAGAAATAGAGTTCTTCGGGACAATTAACAAGATTAATTACCACGGTTCAATCAGATATTAACAGGTGCTACCTACAGTGAATCTCAGTGTAAGGATGTCTTCTCGGTGACGTGTGAGAAAAGAAACAAGTGAAACACCAATCCAACATAACATGCAAGAATATGTGCGGTTCGTCACATTGAGACATACGACTTCAGTGAAAGAACATTTGCATGCCATGTATGCTCAGTAAAGACGTTTGTACGAGTTAGAAACACGTAACTCATATACATATATCACTTAACTGCAGAAGCTGGACCTATGTAATTTGAGACCATCTATTCTTTATAACGATGAATGGGGTCACTGTAGTAATTACATGTAGTGTAATATAAAATTAAATAAATATTTCAATAAATTCTTCTTCGTGTGACAACATATATATTTCCACAATGAAATATTCAATAACATCATATTTAAGTGTTAAGTGATTGGTGTACTTGCAATTCCTGAAAATATGTGTAAAATATAATATCCTTGTAAAAAGTTTAAATTAGGTATGAAAGTGAAACGCAGAATATAATATTCTTTTTAAAGTGACGGAATTGAATTTTTGGGTATTTAATAATTTATAACTGTCCACAACGGGCTCAAGGTGCCCTCCCATGCGCACGTCATATGACTGCACTGCGCAACAACGTCTGCGCAGGTGCCCCACTAACCTAACCTAACCTAACCCAAACCAACCAAAACGAGGAAACTCCATCAGTGCAAAATGACTTCCTGCGCACGAATTTTGGAAAAAACGAATGGATGCTCAGAAATTATTGAAATTCTGTATGGACGTCATGCCACAGGTAAGTTAATGACATTCATACTCTATTATGCCTTATCGCCTTTTATAAATTCGCACGAAGGCATCAAAGTCGTGAGGTGGAGGATGCGCAAAGTCGGCCACGACCACTTACCAATAACGATACTACGCGCTCACACAATCCCAATATAACACAAATACTGCTTATATGCGTGTAATACATCATAATACGTCTAATTTTACATAATCTTTCCACAAGAATTGTTTCTTGCGAAATTGATGCAGTGTAATGTTGACGCAAATACGTAGCAGATTCATGCGTAACGATGACCCAATTTAACTCACTATCAATAAGTATCATGTAACGAAAGAATCGGAATAAACATACCTGAATGATAGTATATCATTTATTAATTTAAATCGCCTCACAAAACAAACTGAATATAAACCTCTGATACATTAGTTGCAATGCATGGTGGGCGCGGAATTCGGTGCGCACGTCAAACTTGTGGTAACATATTGCTGTCCTATGTCAAATGTCAACAAAATATATAGAAAATATTGATTCACATTTACTCGTGGACACAACGTACCAAACAGACCGACGCAGTCTACCGGAAAAATACGGAACCAAAGATAAGACGTGCCATCTGTGATGGCCTCAATTGAAAGAAATCAATACTTTCGAATGACGTCGAGGACCAATCAGAAGTCAGTCAGTATAGATTCTATCTTGGAGCAATCGGCTCGTCCCGATTGAATAGTCGCCATAAAACTACGGTTGGAACTATTTGATTTCGGTCGGTCAGTACTAACGTAACTTTGAGCTCTAGAAATAGAGTTATTCGGGACAATTAACAAGATTAATTACCACGGTACAATCAGATATTAACGGGTGCTACCTACAGTGAATCTCAGTGTAAGGATGTCTTCTCGGTGACGTGTGAGAATAGAAACAAGTGAAACACCAATCCAACATAACATGCAAGAATATGTGCGGTTCGTCACATTGAGACATACGACTTCAGTGAAAGAACATTTGCATGCCATGTATGCTCAGTAAAGACATTTGTACGAGTTAGAAACACGTAACTCATATACATATATCACTTAACTGCAGAAGCTGGACCTATGTAATTTGAGAACATCTATTCTTTATAACGATGATTGGGGTCACTGTAGTAATTACATGTAGTGTAATATAAAATTAAATAAATATTTCAATAAATTCTTCTTCGTGTGACAACATATATATTTCCACAATGAAATATTCAATAACATCATATTTAAGTGTTAAGTGATTGGTGTACTTGCAATTCCTGAAAATATGTGTCCAATATAATATCCTTGTAAAAAGTTTAAATTAGGTATGAAAGTGAAACGCAGAATATAATATTCTTTTTAAAGTGACGGAATTGAATTTTTGGGTGTTTAATAATTTATAACTGTCCATAACGGGCTCAAGGTGCCCTCACATGCGCACGTCATGTGACTGCACTGCGCAACAACGTCTGCGCAGGTGCCCCACTAACCAAACCTAACCTAACCTAACCCAAACCAACCAAAACGAGGAAACTCCATCAGTGCAAAATGATTTCCTGCGCACGAATTTTGGAAAAAACGAATGGATGCTCAGAAATTATTGAAATTCTGTATGGACGTCATGCCACAGGTTAGTTAATGATATTCATACTCTATTATGCCTTATCGCCTTTTATAAATTCGCACGAAGGCATCAAAGTCGTGAGGTGGAGGATGCGCAAAGTCGGCCACGACCACTTACCAATAACGATACTACGCGCTCACACAATCCCAATATAACACAAATACTGCTCATATGCGTGTAATACATCATAATACGTCTAATCTTACATAATCTTTCCACAAGAATTGTTTCTTGCGAAATTGATGCAGTGTAGATGTTGACGCAAATACGTAGCAGATTCATGCGTAACGATGACCCAATTTAACTCACTATCAATAAGTATCATGTAACGAAAGAATCGGAATAAACATACCTGAATGATAGTATGTCATTTATTAATTTAAATCGCCTCACAAAAGAAACTGAATATAAACCTCTGATACATTAGTTGCAATGCTTGGTGGGCGCGGAATTCGGTGCGCACGTCAAACGTGTGGTAACATATTGCTGTCCTATGTCAAATGTCAACAAAATATATCGAAAATATTGCCTCACATTTACTCGAAGACACAACGTACCAAACAGACCGACGCAGTCTACCGGAAAAATACGGAACCAAAGATAAAACGTGCCATCTGTGATGGCCTCAATTGAAAGAAATCAATACTTTCGAATGACGTCGAGGACCAATCAGAAGTCAGCCAGTATAGATTCTATCTTGGAGCAGTCCGCTCGTCCCGATTGAATAGTCGCCATTAAACCACGGTTGGAACTATTTGATTTCGGTCGGTCAGTACCAACGTAACTTTCAGCTCTAGAAATAGAGTTCTTCGGGACAATTAACAAGATTAATTACCACGGTTCAATCAGATATTAACGGGTGCTACCTACAGTGAATCTCAATGTAAGGATGTCTTCTCGGTGACGTGTGAGAATAGAAACAAGTGAAACACCAATCCAACATAACATGCAAGAATATGTGCGGTTCGTCACATTGAGACATACGACTTCAGTGAAAGGATATTTGCATGCCATGTATTCTCAGTAAAGACGTTTGTACGAGTTAGAAACACGTAACTCATATACATATTTCGCTTAACTGCAGAAGCTGGACCTATGTAATTTGAGAAAATTTATTCTTTATAACGATGATTGGGGTCACTGTAGTAATTACATGTAGTGTAATATAAAATTAAATAAATATTTCAATAAATTCTTCTTCGTGTGACAACATATATATTTCCACAATGAAATATTCAATAACATCATATTTAAGTGTTAAGTGATTGGTGTACTTGCAATTCCTGAAAATATGTGTCCAATATAATATCCTTGTAAAAAGTTTAAATTAGGTATGAAAGTGAAACGCAGAATATAATATTCTTTTTAAAGTGACGGAATTGAATTTTTGGGTGTTTAATAATTTATAACTGTCCATAACGGGCTCAAGGTGCCCTCACATGCGCACGTCATATGACTGTACTGCGCAACAACGTCTGCGCAGGTGCCCCACTAACCTAACCTAACCTAACCTAACCTAACCTAACCCAAACCAACCAAACCGGGAAAATCGATCAGTGCAAAATGACTTCCTGCGCACGAATTTTGGAAAAAACGAATGGATGCTCAGAAATTATTGAAATTTTGTATGGACGTCATGCCACAGGTAAGTTAATGATATTCATACTCTATTATGCCTTATCGCTTTTTATAAATTCGCACGAAGGCATCAAAGTCGTGAGGTGGAGGATGCGCAAAGTCGGCCACGACCACTTACCAATAACGATATTACGCGCTCACACAATCCCAATATAACACAAATAGTGCTTATATGCGTGTAATACATCATAATACGTCTAATTTTACATAATCTTTCCACAAGAATTGTTTCTTGCGAAATTGATGAAGTGTAGATGTTCACGCAAATACGTAGCAGATTCATGCGTAACGATGACCCAATTTAACTCACTATCAATAAGTATCATGTAACGAAAGAATCGGAATAAACATACCTGAATTATAGTATGTCATTTATTAATTTAAATCGCCTCACAAAAGAAACTGAATATAAACCTCTGATACATTAGTTGCAATGCTTGGTGGGCGCGGAATTCGGTGCGCACGTCAAACTTGTGGTAACATATTGCTGTCCTATGTCAAATGTCAACAAAATATATCGAAAATATTGCCTCACATTTACTCGAAGACACAACGTACCAAACAGTCCGACGCAGTCTACCGGAAAAATACGGAACCAAAGATAAGACGTGCCATCTGAGATGGCCTCAATTGAAAGAAATCAATACTTTCGAATGACGTCGAGGACCAATCAGAAGTCAGCCAGTATAGATTCTATCTTGGAGCAGACCGCTCGTCCCGATTGAATAGTCGCCATTAAACTACGGTTGGAACTATTTGTTTTCGGTCAATCAGTACCAACGTAACTTTGAGCTCTAGAAATAGAGTTCTTCGGGACAATTAACAAGATTAATTACCACGGTTCAATCAGATATTAACGGGTGCTACCTACAGTGAATCTCAGTGTAAGGATGTCTTCTCGGTGACGTGTGAGAATAGAAACAAGTGAAACACCAATCCAACATAACATGCAAGAATATGTGCGGTTCGTCACATTGAGACATACGACTTCAGTGAAAGGACATTTGCATGCCATGTATGCTCAGTAAAGACGTTTGTACGAGTTAGAAACACGTAAATCATATACATATATCACTTAACTGCAGAAGCTGGACCTATGTAATTTGAGAACATTTATTCTTTATAACGATGAATGGGGTCACTGTAGTAATTACATATAGTGTAATATAAAATTAAATAAATATTTCAATAAATTCTTCTTCGTGTGACAACATATATATTTCCACAATGAAATATTCAATAACATCATATTTAAGTTTTAAGTGATTGGTGTACTTGCAATTACTGAAAATATGTGTCCAATATAATATCCTTGTAAAAAGTTTAAATTAGGTATGAAAGTGAAACGCAAAATATAATATTCTTTTTAAAGTGACGGAATTGAATTTTTGGGTGTTTAATAATTTATAACTGTCCATAACGGGCTCAAGGTGCCTCACATGCGCACGTCATATGACTGCACTGCGCAACAACGTCTGCGCAGGTGCCCCACTAACCTAACCTAACCCAAACCAACCAAAACGGGGAAACTCGATCAGTGCAAAATGACTTCCTGCGCACGAATTTTGGAAAAAACGAATGGATGCTCAGAAATTATTGATATTTTGTATGGACGTCATGCCACAGGTAAGTTAATGATATTCATACTCTATCATGCCTTATCGCTTTTTATAAATTCGCACGAAGGCATCAAAGTCGTGAGGTGGAGGATGCGCAAAGTCGGCCACGACCACTTACCAATAACGATATTACGCGCTCACACAATCCAAATATAACACAAATAGTGCTTATATGCGTGTAATACATCATAATACGTCTAATTTTACATAATCTTTCCACAAGAATTGTTTCTTGCGAAATTGATGAAGTGTAGATGTTCACGCAAATACGTAGCAGATTCATGCGTAACGATGACCCAATTTAACTCACTATCAATAAGTATCATGTAACGAAAGAATCGGAATAAACATACCTGAATTATAGTATGTCATTTATTAATTTAAATCGCCTCACAAAAGAAACTGAATATAAACCTCTGATACATTAGTTGCAATGCTTGGTGGGCGCGGAATTCGGTGCGCACGTCAAACTTGTGGTAACATATTGCTGTCCTATGTCAAATGTCAACAAAATATATCGAAAATATTGCCTCACATTTACTCGAAGACACAACGTACCAAACAGTCCGACGCAGTCTACCGGAAAAAATACGGAACCAAAGATAAGACGTGCCATCTGAGATGGCCTCAATTGAAAGAAATCAATACTTTCGAATGACGTCGAGGACCAATCAGAAGTCAGCCAGTATAGATTCTATCTTGGAGCAGTCCGCTCGTCCCGATTGAATAGTCGCCATTAAACTACGGTTGGAACTATTTGTTTTCGGTCGGTCAGTACCAACGTAACTTTGAGCTCTAGAAATAGAGTTCTTCGGGACAATTAACAAGATTAATTACCACGGTTCAATCAGATATTAACGGGTGCTACCTACAGTGAATCTCAGTGTAAGGATGTCTTCTCGGTGACGTGTGAGAATAGAAACAAGTGAAACACCAATCCAACATAACATGCAAGAATATGTGCGGTTCGTCACATTGAGACATACGACTTCAGTGAAAGGACATTTGCATGCCATGTATGCTCAGTAAAGACGTTTGTACGAGTTAGAAACACGTAACTCATATACATATATCACTTAACTGCAGAAGCTGGACCTATGTAATTTGAGAACATTTATTCTTTATAACGATGATTGGGGTCACTGTAGTAATTACATGTAGTGTTATATAAAATTAAATAAATATTTCAATAAATTCTTCTTCGTGTGACAACATATATATTTCCACAATGAAACATTCAATAACATCATATTTAAGTGTTAAGTGATTGGTGTATTTGCAATTCCTGAAAATATGTGTCCACTATAATATCCTTGTAAAAAGTTTAAATTAGGTATGAAAGTGAAACGCAGAATATAATATTCTTTTTAAAGTGACGGAATTGAATTTTTGGGTGTTTAATAATTTATAACTGTCCATAACGGGCTCAAGGTGCCTCACATGCGCACGTCATATGACTGCACTGCGCAACAACGTCTGCGCAGGTGCCCCACTAACGTAACCTAACCTAACCTAACCCAAACCAACCAAAACGGAGTAATCTCCGTCAGTGCAAAATGGCTTCCTGCGCACGAATTTTGGAAAAGTCGAATGGATGCTCAGAAGTTGTTGAAATTTTGTATGGACGTCATGCCACAGGTAAGTTAATGATATTCATACTCTATTATGCCTTATCGCTTTTTATAAATTCGCACGAAGGCATCAAAGTCGTGAGGTGGAGGATGCGCAAAGTCGGCCAAGACCACTTACCAATAACGATATTACGCGCTCACACAATCCCAATATAACACAAATAGTGCTTGTATGAGTGTAATACATCATAATACGTCTAATATTACATACTCTTTACACAAGAATTGTTACTTGCAAAATTGATGCAGTGTAGATGTTGACGCAAATAAGTAGCAGATTCATGCGTAACGATGACCCAATCTAACTCACTATAAATAAGTATCATGTAACGAAAGAATCGGAATAAACATACGTGAATGCTTGTACGTCATTTATTAATATAACTCGCCTCACAAAAAAAACTGAATATAAATCTCTGGTACATTATTTGCAATGCTTGGTGGGAGAGGATTTCGTGGCGCACGTCAAACGTGTGGTAACATATTGGTGTGCTGTGTCAAATGTCAACAAACAAGTGAAACACCAATCCAACATAACATGCAAGAATATTTGCGGTTCGTCACATTGAGACATACGACTTCAGTGAAAGGACTCAAAAAGTAAATAAACAAAATATATTGCAAAGATCAAAATCATTTTCGAAAATAATACAACTGTTCGTACGCATTGGATATAGCCTTCAGTTGGCATGTAAAAAGACTTTCCGAATTCGACCGATGATGGCGTGCGTGAGAGGTGGAAGAAACGCGAAATCGGCCACGATCACCAACATCCAACGTTATCAATAACGAATTATGCACAAAGACGTTCCTTTATATTTTCTAACTGGTTCCTATTCTTGCACAAATACGTCTTAAGACTAACAAATGTACAATATGAGTACATAAAGAATTTTATGGTGGAGATATAGATAGTGACTACGGTTACTCAAGCGCGTTGTAACATTATACGTAAGGATTCGCGCACAGATTTCACCATACGTAAATAAGGGGGGTTGCTATTGAATGCAACACATCAAAGTGACGGAAATTAAGAAACACAAAAAGTAAATATACAATATATATTGCAAAGATTAAAATCGTTTTCGAAAATAATGCAACTGTTCGTACGCATTGGATATAGCCTTCAGATGGCAGCATGTAAAAAGACTTTCCGAATTAGACCGATGGTGGCGTGCTGTTGCAGTCAGGTAAATCAATATCTCGTCTACGTAGCGATTGGCCCATATCAGAGTAAACAAACTCACGAACTCTAACGGAGACAACTTGAAACAGAAAATTACGTGGTTCGATTTGATTGGAAAGACCTCTACATGAGCTTTCAAATACGTGAGATAGATGTCAGCCCCGGAAGTGAAAGTCAGTCGCTATTGATTTATGTCGAGAGGCAGTGCAGTCTCCGCGATTCAATGCTAGCCTTGGAATTATTCAACACCTCATATATCGGTACTCAAACAAATATGTTTATCGGATAATTAGCAACATTTATTTCCTGCAACACATATTAAACTACTGAGTGCTTCGTACAGTGAAGACGAGAGGACGTTCTCCATCCAGCGACGTATACAAGATGGAGACAAGTAGAACGTTACACTAACGGTCTGATGTACGTGTTGGTGTGAATTGCCGAAATGTGGCATTAAACTCCGTGAATTATATTTCGACACTACACGTGTGCAAAAAGGAGGATTGTGATTCCTATGGTGACAGCCACAAATTCCACGTGTACCTGATTTCCAGAAGTTGGACGTGTCTAAATGTGACTTTTCTGTTCGTATGTGTACATATATATTTCTGACAAGCCGGATCTTTGTAATATCTCGATGCATTTTCAAATAAAATTAAAGACACACAAGGAGATCAAAGAAAACTGATCTTCGGGAACGCTAATATGCTGTGTTACGTCTGAAAGTACCGTGTGCATCAAACAGTGATTTGAGTGTAGTAGGACATGTTTCCAGTGACGTAAGCAACATGGAGTCGTATGTTTCCATTAGTGACACGTAAATCTCATCAATCAAGCCTTCCATGAAACACGGCAGCTATGAGCGTGTAAACCTAAATAACATGCATATATTTATATTTTCCATGACGAGGAATGTGATGGCTATAATTTCTGAATGGAGTGTGAAATAAAAGCATATAAATAAATAAATAAATTATTTTTTCTGTGTCCACAACAGAAGCCTGCATACCAACCAACATGTCTGCGTCTAAACTGACAGGGTCGCTCACGACGTAGACAGGTAACCAGTGCAAATTACTTATGTCCCTATAACAAGTACACGTATTGGTGGTTTGGTCAGACATGAGCTGTGAAATGCGCGTGCGGGAGGGTACTCCTAGCGGTAGTGGGGCACGGAGGAGAACAGCTTTCTCTGTACTACTAAACACAAAAACATCAGTGCAGATTGAATTACTTACAGCAGCTGATGAACATTTTACAAAGCTTCAATTCCACTTAATTCCCCATCATCTTCTTCTGCATCTTCTTCCTCCCTCTCCTTTTCCTCACTACTGCTACAACTGTTGGTATCACTGTCGTCTTGTAAATTAACTATAATTTGTTCCGAAATGTCGTCAATAACAGGTTCCAACCGCAAGTAATTCTGTTAACACTGATTTGTTGCACCTCGAGCTCCATTCTTCCTTTGTGATGCTACTAAACTTTTCCTCAGCTAGTTTCATAGCATCATCTAGACGAAAACTGACATTCTTTGACCAATCTCCATATCAGTTCAGTCGGATTAAGATCTGGGTGATATGGCGGCAAGCGAAGGACAGAGTGGCCATGTTCAGCCAGTAGAGCGTCAATTTTGAATGTTTCGAATTGTAGCTTACACAGTTTAATTAGAGAATACAATTCGGGCTTACACATTCCGTCACTTAAAGGAATGCTTCGATCTGAAAGCCAGTCGATCATAGCACTTTTTCGAGATGAAGAAGTTGGAGCCGGATTAAGTTGAACGTTATGGTAAGCTGCATTGTCCACTACTAATACCGAATTTGGTGGAAGGTTTGGAATTAACTTCGTTTTGAGCCATCTTTCATAGTTGTCAAAATTCATATCATGATGATAATCTCCAGATTTTGTCCCCGATTTAAACATTAACAAAGCATTTGGAATGAAGCCATTTTCATTGCCAGCGTGTACGATGATGACTCGCTGTCCTTTGGAGACGGGTGCAAGTAGACCTGCATTTGTACACCTCACCCCAGGCATGTCCTTTTGTGTGTGAGGAGTGAATGTATTTCTGTAACGACTTATATTTCTCAAATATGACAGTCTTGCTGCACGAATATCATCCTTTTCGATGAGAACTTTTCTATTACTTTCCGATTTCCTCCACCTGAAGCCTAAATCTTTATTTATTTTCCAAAGATCCCACTTCCAGCCACTGAAGATAATCTTTTTCTTAATTACTACCAACAACGATTTTAAAGTAGGACGCTCGCCTTGTGTAGTGTGAAATTCGTTAATCGTTCTTCGAATTACACACTTGTCAAAATCATCTACATCAGTTTTAATTTTCCTTCTTGGCCTTTCTTGTGAGGTGTGCTGAATTATTTTCCCACTCGTTTATTATGTTCGTACTCTTTTAGAATGCGTTTCAGAGTACTTATGGACACACCAGTAGCTTCAGAAACACGATTTTGTATTTTATTAACGTTAATCACATTGCCGCTGTCAGCTTCTTTCTTCATAAAACTGTAAACACTTATCACCATTTCTCTACTTTGGCTTTCTTTACACCTCTGTCCACGCTTTGCATTCTGTTCGTGCTGAGTAAAACCAACAGCGATGAATATGACAGGCCTAATTATAAATGGTTCAATGTTTTTGAAATGGAATTTACCACACGAAGTGAACTCGGTCGCGGCTGGCTTGTAACTGAGCTCCGGCTTCACCCCACCCACTGTTCGAGCTGCAAATACACTGCACATCTCAAGGCCATACCTAGGAAGGGACGATTTCTTACGCCTGCGCAGTACTCTGCCCTTAGTTAGCTCTTTCGTTGGTTGGTGCTTTATCCTAACACAACCTACCCCAACCCAACGGAACGTAACTCTTCTTAACGTGATGTGTAGGAAATTTTAACTTCATGAGCTCCTTTAGCCATTTTTCGAAACTTTTAATATTCTACAATATTTCTTGATATATTCGATTTTTTATTTTGAAGATTTTCTAATATTTTTAATTGTTACAGACAATGCCCATTTTGGAATTTATTTTTTTAAAATCCTTAATGTTGACCAATATTTTTTCAATTTTCCAAATTGTTTAATTTCTAAATTTTCAATTTCCAAACTTTGACCCAATTATCTCACACAACCTAATACAAACCCAACCTAAGCCAAGCTATGTTGCAATTATCATGAACATCATTCCTTCACAGCCTAGTACTTCAATGTACATACCATCACATTAACAATATTATAGAGATCATTTTATTTTGCTATAATTTTTCTAGGAAAGTGGGAAATAACATGTACCATTGCAAATTAAAATACATTCTATTCACTGCATGTGTTAGAGTTCAATACACATACACGAATCTTACTGTGATACTTTCCATGCAAATGCTGCAAAAAATTAATATTATGTAGTATCTATTATCGGCAAGGAACAAAAACAGACGAGAGATCTTTCACAGACGTGAAGGAGGATTTTGTTACTAGCAGACTTATTAAAATGCAATCACTTACTACATCTGTTGTAGCTTATGCAGGATATAGTACATAAGTTAATACATACTGCCATCTGTAATTAATTTATTTATAATGACTTTTAATTTATTAATAAATGGTGAATATTGCATACTACATAATATTCTTAGGTAAGGAACAAATCAACAGCAGGTGTAGAACCCTCTTTCCTCCCTACAACCACAAGCAACTACTGCTGAGTCCACATCTACTCTTGTGCTTTGTTGACAATACACAAGATGGACTGACATTTCTCTAATAGAACCGATGCGATGGAGAAAGTAGGACCTCTCATTGAATAGGTTTTCTAAATTAATTTATTACCTGGACATCTGTCTGCATAACAGCAAGTAGTACATCAAATTTTTCAACCCATGTTGCTTGTGAAAGAAGATCTTCATGATTAGCCATCGCCTGTCTCTGCAATTCTGTTCCAGGAGCGTGATTCCTAAAATTATACCAAAAATAACTGACTCTCAAATTACTTTTAAAATTATTTGTTGTCAGGACTTTTTCCATCGTCTGTGACAGAGACTAGCTCTTTCTAAGGGATCCAACAGAGTAGGTACCTCTCACCTGAACACAGAGACAGATCCAGCCTCCGAAACGTCGTGAATTTTAAAAACAGATGATGGAAAAAGTCCTGACAACAAATAAGTTTAAGTGTAAACTACCATCGTCAAAACCCTTTCGAATTGAATCTAAAATTACTGTACAGTTTAGTACACACACACAGATCAATGATTCACAGAAGGTGAAAAACATTTTAGGAAGATGATATACAAATAAAAAAGTCATTTTAAATGACTTGTTATACTGAGATGAACAGAAATACTCTTGAGCACAATGAACCTTCAGTCAACTTCTTCAGCTGTTCTGTTAGATAAACCTTGCAAAACTGCAAGAGACTTAACGGAAGTATCATTCTGTAGAAACCGTTTATAAAATTCTGTATTGATAAGACATTATTGTTATAAGTAATCTACACTTAATATGAACTACACCTTTGAACTGATATAATACATTTAGTTCTATCCACAAATTGACAACAAATTAAACTTGAAAACACATATTGAACACATTATCCCTAAACTAAACTTGGCATGTTTTGCTACGACAGTTGCAGCACTCATGAAAACAGAAACTTTAAAATTAGTTTATTTTGCTTACTTCCATTCCATCATGTCATATGGAATAATTTTCTGGGAAAATTCAACGGACAGCAAAAAAGTATTTTACATTCAAAAGAGGATCATTAGAATAATGGAAAGCACTAAAAGGAGTGACTCTTGTAGGAAATTATATTAGAAGTTTAATATTCTTCCACTACCCAGTGAATTCTTGCTCAACAAATTTCAAACAAATACAATTATCCACAATATAAGAACAAGGTACAAATACAACCTTTATGTGTCGATTTCTAACCTCAGTAAATATCAAAAAGGAGTTTACTATACTGGAATTAAGTTATTCAATAACCTACCACCTACTATCAAAAGTTTAAACGATATAAAAATGTTTAAGCCAGTGTTAAAAGAGTATCTCCTATCTCACTCCTTCAACTCAATAGAAGAATTTATAAATACATAAAAGTAATTATGATGTTGCATCATAATTATTTTGCTGTAATACTGTAGTTACAAAAATCTGTGAATAGCTGTCATAACCATGTATTTATATTTGTACTAGAAACATGTATTTGTGCTATGTCATGTTCTACATCCTTGGCTTAGGCCCATGAAGGTTCTATGGAATGAAAATAAATTCTATTCTATTCTATGAATCCAATTACTCTCTCCAGATGTAAGATAATTTAGTCTAACCTTATTCCAGCCAAGTTTACTGAATCTCTAAGTTCACAGAACTAATTTTCATACATAGAAAATGTTTACATTTCATTTATGATAAACTTTTCTATTCCATATCATTAACAATTTAACTGAATGGAGTGTTCCACTTAAAACACAACTATAACTTCTATACATGAATTATTTCATTGCACCCTACTGTTGCAGCTGATGCAATGCTTGAAATTTGTAAGACCATAACATTTTGTGCATCTGGTTTAAGCAGTGACCTAGTAACTAGGGAAACCTTGGCATAAGTGTCATGGGGTAGGCTAGGGGAGAGTGATTTTTTTTTACATATTATTGTTATCAGATTGCATTTTAAATGGTAAAGCCTGTACATATCCTGTTAAATAATAAGATAATTGCAGTTACATGAACACAAAACTTGGTGAATGATGCAAAGAATTTATCGGCTCTAGCTACTAACATAAGAATATGATTACAGATTACAAGCAAGGAGAAATAATGGTCAATGAGAGAGCATAACCCTTTGAAAAGGAAAGGAAAACTACACTAAAGATTTAAAGAAAGCATAAAAACCTGGCAAAGTGAATGTACAAACAACTGTTGAAGATGTCTTACAAAATGTGTTACAAAATATGGACCTCAGGTTGGAAAAGTAGTTACACAGAACCCTGATTATTTCAAACGAGAACTATATTTGTAAACGCAAGTTTGGCCTATGAAACCAACAATCTGTTATTAATTATAAACTGTTGGAATTGGTTACAAGTGTGGGTATTTCTATAATGCACTGCCCAAACTATAAGATTTGATGGTGATAAGGAAACGTATATGGCATATTGTGAGCTCTTAAGATCAGTGCTTTCCTAAGTTTACATGCCGCCTAAATGTTGTAATTAAGTTAATAATACTAAGAACACAAATCCCCCTGTAAGAAACTTAATACAAAAACTGTGAGAAGAAGGCATATGTTACTTGGATACGTTTGATTACCGATTATAATGAACGTCCTTCTTCCTGTATCACATGTAGGTTACACTCCGAATTACAAAATGAAAATATTTATTGACAGTTAACGTAAAATTAAAATACCCTAATAAATTCTATTTCATTCTATAGCACGACTGTTACACTTTTAAATTGTAGCACTGAATACTCCACTATCCAACATAATAAGAATCCGGTTATCCGTAGTCGTGTTCATTCATTCGTAAACTGGGTAATGATGGTCTAGTGCATCAACAACGCATGAATACACCTTACTTCCTCCCACTACGATTAACCACGGATTTTCCAGGAATTGAATCATAGCGGGGTTTTTTCGATATATCGTTTAATGTTTAAAGCGGTAAGTTGAATTGAGTGCTGAAGATTACTAGTATTTCTCTAGTGTTTTCGGTTTCCAGGAAGATATTAAGAATATGAATAAAGGCAATAGATGCTTCACATAGGATTTTATAGTGATTTAATAATGGAGAAAAATCAGTGTGCATGTATTATTGTAACAATTTTCACAACTAAGTTGTATGCAATAACAAATCACTGGCGGTGTATCTGGTCAACATGTTTGCCCATAAAATGTCTTTGAGATGTTTGTGTGTAATAGACTCTGAAAATCAAGAATATACACTTTGAATAGAATGACAGGAGTATCCTCATACCCTCTGTATGATATCAATCAACGAATTTCTCAGGCATTTACACAATTTGGGAAAGGCTACATCATAGTGCATTAGAAAAGTTTGCTTTGGTTGTGTAACTGTCCACCTAGTCAGAGAAATAACTCCATGGCCTTGTGAAGTATCTTCAGCAGGATATTTCTGACATGATCTCTATAATATGGGAGGGTGGTAGGAGTAAAGTTAGAACTACCACTGCTGACCTGACTAGATAAAGTGGCACCTTTATCTGTAAATATCTGAGAGCTATGATGGCTTATGCATAATCATATGTTATCCTGTGGTGTTGATTGTACGAGGTGCGATCGGAAAGTTTCCAGACTGCGCCTATAAAAAAAACCCGTACACTTATCTCAGGTATTAAATTCATCCATCACCCTCGAAGTAGTTCCCCTGGGAGTGAACACAACGATCCCAGCGCCGCTGCCAAGCCTGGAAGCATCCCTGGAAATCTTTCTTTGTCAGCCTGTCAAGCACCATCTGCGATTCTGCCTGAATCTCTTCTATCGTCTCAAATCTCCTTCCCTTTAGCTGAATTTTCATCTTTGGGAGGAGGAAGAAGTCACACGGCGAATAAGGAGGGTGCGGGATGACGGCCATGGTGTTTGAGGCCAAAAACTGCCGAACTTTGAGGGCGGTGTGCGCTAGCGCGTTGTCATGATGCGTCGCATGTGGAGTTCTTCCTTTAGAATCAGCTGACAGGTCCCATAGCCTATCCCAACAATGTCGCACAAGTCGATGATGGTACGACGTCGATCTTCGTGAATGGCCTGCCGAATCTTCGTAACATTTTCGGGCGTTGTGCTCGAAGATGGTCGTCCAGAACGCTCGTCATCATCGACAGAGGTTCGGCCATTTTTAAAACGTGAATGCCACACAAAAGTTTGTGTACGACCCATTGCAGACTCCCCAAATGCTTGCTTTAGCATTTCATAGGTTTCCGTAGCCGTTTTGGCGAGTCTTTGGCAAAATTTGATGCACACGCCATTCCGAAATCGCAGGAGGGTCGGTGTAATGCACTACCAAAACGCCCGTAACTAAGAAACAAATGCTAATTCGATGATGCCGGCTGGCACACTGATTCACTATGAATGTAGGCCGCACCCCCTAGAAGCAGAAGCTCGTACTACATCCGGTTCGCCCTCTATTGACACAGTCTTGAAACTTTCCGATCGCACCTCGTATAATCAGATATATACTAGTGAATGTGTTTGGCAACAACACCCAAGTTTGGTTGTGGATGGAAGGCCATGCATACTTCAGAATGTGAAATGTGTCATCATATAACTCATGTGGAGCAAGGGAACTGGAGACATCAGTTTCTTTGTGGCAGTGTTCTGAAAAATTCAGCATATTTTGCTGTAAGACGTGATGCTGAAACTGATTTAAATTAGGCCATGTGGTCCTACTGTAGAAATGAGAAGGAGAAATGTTATTAGTCTTGTGGGAAGGTTGTGAACAACTCTTTGATGTGCTATAGGTAAATCGAATGTATAAGGTCTATCAGTAGGTAGAAAAAATTATGGCATGCTGAAAGTAGTTTGGAGAAACACAAGAGATCTGTATGATATGAAGATGGCAGTACCAGCAACAGTCTATAAAGGCATATTAACATGGATGTAAATGTTGATGCTATCAGCTGTGACAGAAGATAAGCAACTGCACCCACATATGATGAATTCTTCTTAGGCTACCAGCCACATAAGGTGGCTTAATGGAGAAAACACCAACATTCAAGAACCATCTTCATCCTCTGAGTACTGTAGTGTAGTACTACAGAAGAATTCATTATACTTAGTCTCTGTGAAAGCTTCAGATTATAAGCCATGTTATAAATTAGAAGAACAGGATGCAACTCAAAGTCTCCATACAGTGATTTAGAATAAATGTCCAAAGAAAATGTTCAGATCGATAACAAACTGCAGTGATTGTGCCTGTGAGTGAATTTAATGTTAGATGTGGCAGAAATGTAGTGGAGACCCAGTAGCAAGCTGCTGGAATTTCTACAGGGAATCGGATTGCAACCAAGGAAACAGCAGGATATAAAATGCGTCAAAGCAGCATGTGAGGAGAATAGGTGATTTAATCTAAAAGGGATGGCACTTTTCAAGAATGTATAGTGACTGAGTATGGACTGGATGATTGGAGTTCAATCCCTAGCAGGGGCAAAGGAATTTTCTTGTTGTCTTTGTGTCCAGAGTGTCTTTGGGGCCCACCCAGTCTCCAGTCAGTTGGGTATCAGATTCTTTTCCTCAGGAGTAAAGTAGCTGGGGCATTACACTGACCACTCACACACATCTAGTGCTGAGGCACTTTCATGGTATGTAGCAGGAACAACTTTACTTTAAATTTCAAGAATTCAAATTAATTTTATGCTACATGTCGGGGTGCAAATTCAGAATTAATTGAACTGAGCCATGTGGTTCACATAACAGAGATAATGGCTGCAGATGATAACACTTAATTGCTATGTCAGATAGTTTTGGGATATAAATGTTAAAACTGTAATGTGTTTGTTTTTCTTTTCAATCTTTAATCCTTAAACATAGTCAGGCAGATATGATGCCATTTCCTACTCACAAATTTCCAAAGTGAACATATCAGCATCCAGTATGCACTTTACAAATCTGTTACTCTAATATAAGACAAGCTGTCATTTACAATTAATTTCTTTCATAAAGAGGCAACATTAAAACCATGGCATTGCATATGTTCTAATAGTTTGTAAGGACCTACATAGACCTGTATGTGAAGAAAAGTATGCTCCTACATTTTTTTATGAATTTCTTTTTTAAACTAAATTTTGCTATGAATAAACAATAATGACATGGTGGTCAATTGAAAGGACCTATTATCTGGTTCATGACACTGTCATAGATTGCATCCACAAATATTCAGTTGTGATTTAAATGAATACTCTGTGTCGATAAACTAACAGGACTGTAGCAATGACTCTTGAAGCTATGTTTGCAGATTTGCATCAAATGGTCAACACATCATAACAGCGTATATTAAGGAAAAAGTAAATGTATCATTAAGCCTGTGCCTGTGTTTGATGCCGGTATACGTTTAATTTATTCCCGCCCAAGCTGCAGCACTAGATGAACCTGAATGTGTAGTTTCACGCTACAGTTGCCTTTAACCTTGGAGAAATAACATCTGGCATCTGGTGATAGAGAGTCTGTTGGCCCCAGAGCTGTCCATAGGAGGTTGTACATTCTGTTTGAAAAAATGTCAGCCATCTATAATGACACATTCTGTCATTTTATTCAGCCACTTTAGATCAATTTTAATTGAGCATTAAGACCACCACATTTCTTTCAAATTCATCATCACTGACACTTGCATCATCTAAGGTGAACATCAAACATAAGATACAGAATTGGTCATCAAAGTAACTAATTAAACCTCAGTAAGTAACATGAAGGTGATCAGTATGTTATGTATCTGTGTTTACTCTATAAAAACCACTTTGGTGTTTGTAGCTAGGTGTGTTTCCTTGAGCTGACAGATGAGATATTTAAATGGGCGCAGGTCTTGGGGAAATTGCGTATTGTGATGATACTTTTAATTATTGTTTTGGAATGACATATTTTACAGCCATATTCATTGCCTATAAATTTCTTAATTATTAATTTTAAATTACATGTGTTTCTATAGTATCTCTAAATAAATGCTGAGTTTTGGAAGGGATGGGGTAAAAATATGGAAAGAAGGAGGTAGTACTGAAGTCAGTGTTATTCCCAACTCACAAGGTGGTTATGTTTGTTTATAAAAATTGGTGAGCTTTTGTGTAAAATGTCCAAGAGTGAATAAGGGTACCATCATTTTCACTTGATCGTGCAGGAAATTCTTTGAAAAGTCAATATTATACTCAGCTTGTCAAAGAATAAACCATGTCATAAACAGTTTAATAAATTCTGAATGTGATTTGGTTAATTCTGTTGTTTATGTTCAGTTTATATATAGGTTACTTTTATGTTTGTAGAAGTTGATGCCATAGGTATTTTTTGTCAGCTTGTCTCTTATTAGTACCCTGGAATTTTCTTTGTTTACATTTCTAAAGCAATTATTTTGTTTCACTTAGGCTTGTAACCATCTTAATTAACGTTTATAATTTTTGTGCATGAACTGAGGCTGTGCCTATTTTTGAAATTAATGGTAAAGTTGAACGATTGATAATAATTTCATTTGTTTGTTTTGGGAGATGTGCTGCCCACCTCAGTCTCCTCAGCATGTAATTTGTAGGCTGAATATTAACTAGCTTTTCCTACACAATAACTTTGCAAGATTGTCACTGGTAGTAGTTGTCAGTTTTCTTCTCTCTGATGTTATATTGTCACCAGATTGGTGGTAGTGTTTTTTCCTTCCTATTAAAAGGGCTTATAATTGTTTGGTGGTTTATTCAGTTTCTTACTGTGATGATTTTGGTAGTGCTAATTTAGCAGCATTATTGTTTGCCATTTTCTTCATAATCTTCTGCATGCTTTTTGCTGTTATGAACTGTATATGTTTATTGTGGTCATTAGATAGCAGACAAGAAATAGATCTTACCACTTATGTCAGCAAACAAGTATACCACATAAGTAACCACAGTGTTCGGCCATGACAATGGCTGTATTATGAAGAGATTTGTAACTTAATACTTTCATTTCGATATCATATGATAATATTCGGAGTGCAAATTAACAAATAATAGGAAGAAACATCTTTCCCAACTTAAGGGTCAAGTTCTCTTAATCCACTCTCTTCTGTAAGTGGTCTCTCATGTGAAGGGAAGGAAGTGGATTGTGGGTGTTCGAGAGCAGGGTGCTGAGAATATTTGGTTTTAAAAGGGAGGAAGTAACAGGAAATTGGATCAAATGGTATATTGGAGAACAATCAGAGTGATACAATCAAAGAGAGAGATATGGACAGGAAATGTACGTATGAGAGAGAAGTGAAATGCGTACGCTGTAGATGATGCTGACCTTTATGAGCTCTGTGGATTTTATTTCAGACGCTTCGATAATGATAAAGTTAAAGTATATTTTACTCACGTCATCATTCTTTATACAGTTTTGTAGAATAATAGTGAGATTTTTATAGACGGCAAAACAAAACGGTATTCCATAAGCATTGAATGCAGAGGGACCAAACATTCAGTAAGTTATCTCCATTATTAGTAACCATACTATAAGTAGTCTATCGTAAGTTCGAGTCAGGTCACATCCAAAATATTTTCCTAGGTTCAATTTCCATGTTTTACATAAACTTGCTTAGAAGACTCCATGAACGACCCTGGATTTTGTATTTCGAATAAGTTAAACTGATTCCTTTCTGACCTCATCTCCGCGCCTCAGTAGACCCAAATGATTGATGAGTTAAAAAATAACAATATTAAAAATGCCAATGTAATGGATTTAGTACGCAACAAACCAAATAAATGTTTCAACCAACGTGAATTTAGATATATCGCTTGTAGTCGGCACGTGATTCGTTTTAATCTACCGCCCCACGAAATAAAAACACGCACAGGTACAGTAGTTGTAAAATATATAAGCAGACAATAACTTGTTAAAAGAGGCTGAGGGTACCGTTCATTGAGATGATATCTGACGCGATGGGAGAATTGTGCTGGAGCTGTCATGCATAAACCACATTTGTCTTGTATTCAGTGGTGCATCTTCAAGGAGACATGGCAAGTGTCTTCTTAAGAATCACCGATGTGAAGGTCTTAAGACGCGATGGAAGCATATGTGGACCAATAAGCATGTCGCCAACAATTCCTGCCCAAACGTTAATTGAAAATCTTTGCTGGATGCTGGATTCACTTTGATATAAAGTCAATTCATTGAAACTCATTTTTGGCTATTATTTCGAAAATGAAACATTTGCGACCCCATGTTCATAGGAAATTGTTTTTCTTATTTTTGATCCTGGAATATGCACATGAAGTTTGTAAACATACTTCTGACTCATCCTGTATATTGTTCATGCTGCCCTTAAGAAGACACTGATGAGTCCTCTGAGGAAATTCATCCAGCACCATGGATTAATAAAATATGGCACAGTAATTTATAACTGGTGTTCTGCAAGGATGAGTCCATAACAGATGTCACATGTTGCCATTAAAAGAAAGTTAAATATGTTTAATATGATATGAAATAATCATTTGTCCTTATTTTGTACGTAAGAAGACAAACTTACTGTTTCTTTTATTTATATCGTTTGGCATTCTAATGAATACAGTGACAGATCATAAGGATTATGAAGGATGATCACATGGCAAATGTTAGGCAAATTGGCTCATTTTGTGTGTTCACAGGAAGTGAAATTCTGTTCAACAAATTTATTCTCTTCATAATTAATTAACAATACACCAATTTTAGGTCAAAATCAATATACATCTGCCTGAATTATATATGTACATTGCTCTGAAGGAAAGCAACTGTCATTTTGTGTGTGAAGGTATTACTAAAATCCTGCTGAACCACTTTTACATATTGCACTGGCCTACATATGATAATGTATATAAACCTGGATTTAAGTTCAGTAGTGTTATACATATAGTAAGTTTGAAAACCTGTATTATATCTTCTTTTAAGAGATGACATCCACCAATAGTCAAAATAACATGTGTAATACAACAGATATCTGTCTGTCTCAGTTTTTCTTTTGAATGGTAAAGAAAGTCCCAGCCAGGCTGTTGATTAAAATAATCTGTTAATCTTACTATTTTGGATCACAAGGCACATAAAAACAAATGGCCACTCTAGATCTATAATCTACTTAAAAAAGTTTTAGTTGCCAAAAGATATTGAACAACTACATGAGCTGTTATGGGGTATAAATTGTGTTAATGCAGTGTTCTTTTCATTAAGGCTGTCTCTAAATCAAAGGGCCTCAGCATTTGTCAATTGCCTGTTGATAACAGCGGCAGCAATGTCACATGGATTCCAGTCACATGTACATCCATGTTCTTCTCACAACACTACAACACAAGACCAAATATGTACACTTACTGTGCCTGCAGCAGGGCAGCTTACTATGTGAACCCATTTATTTGTAGATAAACAGTAAGAAACCACACAATTTAATTTAATTTAATTTAATTCTCACTGTTACTGAAGAATGATATGGCGGCTCATTGCATGGTTGACTGATTTACATACACAGTGTCAAAGTCTGTGTGCACCTGTATCAACTCCAGTTTTATGGTTTATGTCCTTACACAATTAAAAGTTACAATAAAGACGAAATACTATAAAATACCTTACAAGTTCATAATTATCAAACAAAAATACTAGAGTAAAATCTATTATTGTGTCCTTCCCAGGATCAAGCCTAGTTATAGCCTCTTATTAGTTAGTAATTACACTTTCTTATCTTTACTACTGCCTTCTTCTTCAGGTTGAATGATCTGATCTTTGGAAGAAGAGAGATTCTATCAGAGCTCTACTATGTATATTTGTTACCGGCAATGCATAGAATGCCTAAAGTCAGTTGGCAAAGTATGAAATAAATCGAAATGTTAATATTGTTTGGTTGTGTACATTAAAATTAATCAAAGCTGATTGGGTAAGCTGTCAAGATGGAGCTTGTGCAAGATAGTCGCGAAAACACCAAGCTACTGAATGTGAACATAACAAAAGTTCTGAGAATTAAAAAAAATTGTTTTATATTAAGTTCTTGCAAACATGAAAGATAAAATAAATCTGCATAAATCTTATTATAGAAACTTCTTTGTTATATATTAATACTTTGCCTAAAGAATCTGAGGCATTTTATAAAATTCCTAGGTATTCTATAGTACAAAGTACAAAATAAACTGTTAGTTTCATACATTGCCTAAAAGTTTTAAGCTTTTTATAAAATGCCTGGGCATTCCATAGAATTCCTGAATTTCATAATTTGCCTGCTGACTTTAGGCATTCTATACATTGCCAGATTTCATAGTTTACTGTTAACATATTCATTACTCTTCTTTTAACATCTTTACAATTTTCCTTATGGTATTATATAAAATAAACTTTAAACCAAGTAAAACCTAAAATGGAGAAAACTAAAAGGTTTTTAACCTTGTCCATGCAGATGCAGGTGGCTAAAACTTTATTCACAATTATTAAAACTTTAATCAGCATGACACAAAAAATCTCCAGCCATTGAGACTTTTATCAGTGTTAATGAACAAATATTTCAGCTACATGACATTGCTAAAAAAAAGGCATCATTTTTGGCATACACAAACTGGATCCGCTTTACGCTAATTGTCAGGAATGCAACTGTGATCTGATAATGCAAAATTTATATTTTGAACCTTATGGACTTGGGTTCAGTGCATTTCAGAAACAGTAATTTCTCTACTAGGGACCATGGCAATTTATTTACACAATATTGTTGTAAATTAGATAAATGTTGTTTTATAATTCTAATTGCAAAGAAGAATTTAACTTGAATTAATTTCTTACTGAAAGTTAACATGACTTACTAGAATATACTTATGTGTTTGAAAAATTAAATGTGATATATGAAGCAAAAACAGGGCTACATTACACTGTTTCAATTATAACACAACATATCCCTTCAGATTCTTTGTCACTTGACTACTTTACACTTATTCTTAAATATTAATTCTAGAACAAAATGTTATTAATGATGATTAAGTGATTATCAATTTTGCCTCATTTCCTCTAGGTCTGATGTTCCGAAAACTTGGTCAGGTATTCTGAGTGAGGTACTTTTGTGGATTTCGATAGTCATTCCAGGCACAGAGTAGTAATAGTAGTTGGTTTATAGACACATCAGCTACTCTGGCTATTAGCACCTGTGTTTTAATTAAAACATGCTTTTCTCCACTGGTAGTTTATTCATCTATTGGTCACAGAAATCATAATAATCAATAAAGGTGAATATCATGTAGGAAGGTAAACACTTGTTCTAAAATGTCAGTACTGTTGCCTAGCTGATCTCCAATAGTATTAGGGAGGTAAAACATCTGGTGTCTGATGGTGTATCTTTGGCATGTCTGATGCTAAGTTAGGCATTACTAGGGGCACACATAGGGGTGGATTGCCAGACAGAAGATGGTTGTGTGTGAGGTGGGTGTCCAATCCACAGGCAGATTTCCACAACCTCATTATGGCAAATAAGGCAACTAAAAGACCTCAATAGAAGTGTCACTGGTTGAACTCCTCGTAGTTTCAAAATTAGTCCAGTGTATAACTCTAGCTTTCAGATGAGAGCTATATTGAATGTTTGGTGTCAACCTGCATTTCGGCCGACATTGCAATTGCATTTTCAGGGTGAGTAATGGATGTGGAAATTTCTGGAAGCTTTATATATGGCAGGAAGTGAGTGGTGAGATGAATTTCATTGCACCGATTGGTGAAGCAGAGGAGTGGCTGCTGTCCAATGGGAGAGGAGCATGTGGTTGAGGGAAGGAGGTGGCAGAATTTTAAGAGAAGGTGAAGAGGAAGGTTCTGGTAAACATTCAATGAGGTTCTCACCTGAAAGCCAAAGTTACATTGAACTCCAGCTGCAAAAACCTACAGAATAGAATCTGTTCAGTCGGTCTGCAGATGTTACTTGTGGGAAGACTAATAGACACACATGAAAAGTCAACAAGCATGTCCCTGCATTTTATCAATGTGAACACCCCAGAAATTCAGGTGTCCATCATGATATCAAGACCTACCCAAAAAGGTTTTATAAATTATTTTAAATTTTAAAAAAAGCAGCTCTTACCTTGTGATGGCTGTTCTTCCCCCTCAGTATGCTGGTTGTTTGCAGCCATCTCCCTGAGGCATCCGAAAGTCAGGCCGTGTATCTTCTGTGGCGTGAGAAACACTTGAAACTCCTGTTCAAGGGACTGCCTAATCTCTACAGCTATCATGGAGTCCATCCCTAACTCTGTCAATGTGGAATTTGGGCTAATGGTGTCCAGGTCATGGATACCTGCCAGAAATTTATTTCATTATAACAAACTAGTCCTTCAATACAGTATCTGATTTGTCATTAAAGGCAATACATTTATGACTTGAAGTGAGGGAGATCAATTTTAATTTGAGGGTACATTTCTAGTATGGAGGAGTCTTTGTAAAAGAATTAAATAACAGTGAAGACATACAGCCTCAAATACATTATCCACATGTTTCATCATATACATAAAATGCTGTAGTTGAATGTTCTATAGTTTTCTGTCTTTGGTCTGGTTTGTGGGTGACCATAATTGCTGATACATAATGCACAACAATCTATGACTATCCCTGTTTCATTGCTTTTCAATTGTTTAACCTTTATCACCTGTGCATCAGTGCTTACAGGCAATTCTGTTGGCCATGCAAAACACTGTATCACTGAACCTGGAGTTGAAGTCTGGTCAGCAGCCCCATAATATAAGGGTTTAAATCCCTTGTTGCCATATGATAAAGGATTAAAATTCTCATAAAAACAAGCAAGCATCAATTAAATACAGTTTATTCAAAGAAATCCACATGAAGAACCAGCACTTTCTGCAACTTCTAATCGTTATGTGTGCTCCTGCTACTACTACTAGTGCCGCAACTGCCATCTCTATCATGCTGTTGAAAGTTTACACTGTATTACTATTTATGTTGTTCCATTTCCATAAAATTGTGAGCTGCACAAATGTCTCATTCTGATATACCTGAAGCCACTTTGGACTTACCCATGATGGTGCTGACACACTCCAGCACACTTCCAGGTCCATCACTTCCTGCACGTTTTTCAGCCACAACCATGCTTGCCACTACAGGACACAATTGCCTCATGAATCCGTTGAACACCTCCAGACATGATGCAATCCTCTGCACTACGGTGCCCCCTGCATTGCACAAACGTGAGTACAATAAATCTTCAGCTGTCAACACCCAGTTAAGTACTTGCTTTATAGTGCTGTCTTGTGTCTACTTTTTGAATTTTATGAACAAATCTGATATAGTTACTAATGAGTTCACTGAAGATCCTCTTAGGTATTAGGATCCAAACAAGCCTGTACTTATAACTGGTAAAATATTAATAGTATGGTCCAAAGAGTCCTGAACTGAAAGGTCAAGGTATGTCTCCACTCTTCTGCAAATATTTTCATTTTTGATTCCCCAACATATCCGTCACAAACATCCTTATTGAACATCACTATTGTCTTTTTTCCCCCAAATCAGAACCCTGCAGTCCCAGTGTGTAAGGAGAGAAGGAAATTAGTAGAAGTGGTTTCCAAATTTTGTCACATATGTGTTCCTTCCTTTAAGAATTGGTATATGTTAAGTTTGTGTTTTCTATTATATTTGAGAAGTTCTCCTTTCAGACCAAACTCCATCAGACCTGTATCCATAGAATAAAACTTAAAAAGATGTTTACAAATACTTTTAATTTCTGAGAGAAGGGGGGAACTGGTATGCAATTGAACAGAATGAAATGGGGAAAATACTATAAATAAACATGGCATTAATAGATATATCAATGGCCATTCCATAAAATAATACTAATTCCTAGTGAATCTACAGTTATGTATTTTATCTTGTATGCCCTCTGAAACACTTCTTACCCACAGAGAATTTGCAAACTTTTCAAACTCATGACTGTTTGTCAGAGAAAAAACAGAAGTGCCAGCTCAGAAGGTCTGACACATCAGACAATTGTAGCAAGCTGAGATAAAACTATAGAGAAATTTACGAGATACTTGGCCTCCTAATTAACCCTAAAATTTCCAGATGTATTGCCTATCATGTTATTCTGAATTCATACAATTATTCGGTCGAAGAGGAACCTCCTACTGCTGACTGAAAAATGTCAAATTGTTTTGGTTATATATACACATTATGTAGAATCAGTAAAGGTTACTGGTCATTTTTATTCAAGAGTAAAACTTTTCAAATTGTACTGAAATATCAATGAAAGCTTTTTAGAATGTTACTTGACCTGTTATATAGCAATATTTAGTATTACTATATCAATTACAAAACAAATGATAAACCCCACATTGTGTTAACATAATGTATAATGTATATTCTTAGCCTAAGGTTTGGCAGCAGTTAAAGCTTTCTTCTGTGACTTATGTGTACAAACTATTTTCAGACCACAACTGACACAACTGAATGTTTTGATGTTCCTCGTGCACCTCTGCAAGCATGCCCACATCTCCCACAGGGCCCCACTGTACGGCAAGACCTGGCAATCCATCTCGGACACGGGCCTCACAGATGCGCTCTGTAATGGAGTTGTTCATGCCATAGCAGGTTTGTCCCACATTACCACGTCCACATGAAAAACTGGAGAAAACCACAAAATGTCGCAGATACGGGCACATCTGGCGAGACAACACATCCAGGTGATGTGTTGCAAGTGCCTTGGGTCCTGCAGAAGCAGAGAAGTCTGCCTCAGTTTGATTTTCCAGAAGTCTGTCTCGCAACACCTGTAATAATGCCAAGATGTTTCTTTCAGTATCGAAACAGGTAGTGAAATATTTTGAACAGTCACTCCTACTTATGTTCTTGTGGTACACCCTATGTCCTGGTAAATGAGTCATGGCAGAATAATAATTTCATTAGCATTGGAACACAAAACTCAGTCTCTCAGAAGGTAACAACCTTTCTACCTATTGGCTACTAGTCAATGGTTAGGAATTTCAATTCTTTACAGAGTATTATGCAAACAGACCAAGAGTGATGGTAGTCCTATATTTTACTCAGCTATTTACTGACCACCTCTCCAATTGGTAAATTCTGAAGAAAAATATTTATATTACATCCTCCAATAAAATTCTTATATACAGAATTTTTCTACACAAACTTAACTTTCTTCTGCTTCTTTATAGTGACCCATTTTAGGTCTACACAACCTACACATAGTAACTGTCCTTTAACCTTCTTCAATCACTGAATATGTCTCATAGATGCTGTATTTCCTTATTGCTCCACAGTTATTAGTCTCCAACATACTTATTAAATATTAAAACCAGTATCACAAGCAGTTCATTTGTAAGGAATTTGCATATCTGGAGTTTCTTTTGCTTCCATGCAAGCAAAAGAAACAATATATATAAGCAAAAGAAACTCTTTCATGATTATGTCGTGTGATTTATTAACTTCTGTTTAATAGGCAAAATTATTATAAGCATTTAAAAGTAGGCTATCTCCTAGGCCAGTGGTATTCAAACTTTTTTGTTCGCGTACCCCCAGATATAATTTCTCTTCAACTTTGTACCCCCAAACTTGTTGGTGTATAATTCAAGTTATACATAGTATATAATCTACATCTAAAATAAATTAAATAAATTACATTACTGATTATTCAGTGTTTATCTAAAAATAATATTTTTTTTAAATTTCACGTACTTCCTAAGATGTCTTCGCGTACCCCAGTTTGAATACCACTGCCCTAGACTACCAGCTGGATGACCAGAGTTAAATTTGCAGCACCAGTAGAGATTTTTATCTTTGTCACCAAATCAATTATGTTTCTGATGCCCACTCAGCCTCCCAACCAATGGGTAATCGGGCTCTTTTCCTTACAGACTGAGACCTGAACCTGATCATTCGCCTCCACATAGTGTGTGGAGCTACGCTTAGTCAAAGATCAATCTTCCCAGAAATGGTTGGAGTGTGTTTGCTTGTTATGCATTTATTTGTTAGCCATTAATTTCTGAATGAAAATAAAAGTAAAATGAAAAAGCCCCACACTCAAGTAAAAGCAGTATATTGCAGTGACCAGATACACAAGGTTGTCCAAAACAATAAAACATATTTAGTGAAATCCAAAAATATAGCTACCTTTTGTGGGATCTTGTAAACACAGTAATGAATCATGAGGTTAAAAAAATAGTGGGAAACTTTTTGACTAGCTGAGTGTAACATTAGCTTCTCAAAAATTACTCTTCTCCATGAAGACAGCTACATTTCAGTCTTGGTATTTCTAAGGTAACAACAAGAGTGATACAATATGAAGCTGATGACATAACATTCACAGATTTTTTCTCCTGCCTATTTGGTTAATTTTATATGATTTCTTCTTGAGTACATACAGAGTAATATATACATATTCTTTGTTTACTGTGCTTTTAAGGTAATATGTAAAGAGAATTTGACTGCTGAGAAGCCCCTAACAAGATTCTGTTTATATTAATAATAGATCAACTAAGTCTGATGCATTAGATTATTCAAAATATGCTAATTTCTTTGGAAGCTTTCAAGTCACATATATATTAGTGCTTGCACATATGAGAAACAGAGTTAACACATGGTTATAAATTTATTCCTAATACTCTAATTGTACCAAATTCTTTCTCAGATCTTTCCTTTCATTTAGAAGCAGCACTCTGAATGCAGAAATATTAACATAATCATCTTACACTTCAGCATAACTGTTCTTGGTTTTAATTGACAGCCATGTGTTAGTTATTCTCTGGTTTAACCAATATGATATTTTAAAATGTGAAAACTTTCAGCACTCACCGAAGCCAGGTTAAATATGGCATCAACTTGTCCCAGCTTGTTTGCATCTGACAGTAGAGCTCTTACACCACTCTTCATGGTAATATCAGCCAGAGAGATGACTACTGTTACACCACAGCTGCGCCATATTCTGACACGCAAACTCTGGTAACCAGTCTTGATACCTTTACGAGATGTCAGCACCAGTTTACGAGCGCCTCGTAACACAAGCCAGTCAGCCAGCTCCAGACCAAAGCCTCCCAAGCCACCTGTAAGTCGCAACACTGTCCCATGTCACATACCTACATGTTTATTTTTTAATTAAAATTATTATATAACTAATATATAGTATAACACAGTTATAACGGATCCAAATATTATTAGAAAGGTGAATGATAAGTTTACGTAGTTCAATTAGTCACAGAACTCATCTTGGACCTAAAGAAAAACAAGAACATCTATTTGGATACCAATAGGGTTTTGAATAATATGGGGATAACCCAGAAACCCAAAACCATAAATGTAGAAAAACCAAATTACTTGGATAGTTCAACAGGATAAGGTTTCCCCTAACCTATCAAAGAATGTGTAGGATTCTCACTACAGGATCCATAAAAACCATTCATGAACTGTCTGTAATAGATAACATTTTAACAGACTAAAATGTCTAGATATAAAACAATTAAAAACCACTTCTACACATATTCAAAAAAATTGCAAGGAAACGTTATAAGATTGTATTATTATATTTTGCCCATGACCAGTTTCAATATATTTTAATCTTTCACAAATTACCCATAGACTGATACTTTTACTGCACTGAAGAAGAATTTCTCTGCCATTGTCATAATATGAGCCAAACTCTCTATATTTTAAGAATTTTATTTATGGACGTTTCTACACAATTTATTTTTTATATTTTAATGTTAGGAAATTAAATGAAAAAACTCATTACCTGCAATGATATAGGTGTTACTGTGATTACAGAAGTACTGTGGATATGCCTGCATGAGCCGTGGTACAGACACAGTAACTTTTTTATCTTCCTCTGGTCGAATATGCACCAAAACTTTGCCTATATGTTTCTCATCTGCCATGTATCTGCAATATAATTATGTACTTCATATGCCTACACAATTTTTATACAACTATATAACTCAACCCTGTGCTTACCAAATTTGTCAAAATGAGGTATTAACCTTTCTTACATGGGAACAAGGTATTAAAATGTTTACACTATAGTGCTGATTCACCATTATAAGGAGAAGACAATTATATTTTGTTGAGAGTAGTTTTACACCATTTCCCACTAGTGTATCTAAAATCTGCAGGTCAGTTTCTTGCTAAAAACTTCTGACAGTGGTCTGGTCTACCACATACCCTCTTATCATCCCATCCCCTTTTGCAAACACATGATTCAGCAAACTAGAAATACCTGAGAGAAGTATTATTTATTTCAGCATTTCTTTAATATTCCTTCAGGTGCCTCTACCTCAGAGAAGACCTTGGATGCATGATAATATAATGACTACTTGACTAGAACCTTCTTGGTAACAATAACCTTCATAACTAACTAACCAGATGGCTTACCGAACTTGAAGGTTCATCAACGAATTAACCAAAGCCCTCCACCGGACCCTGTCCTGGGCCAACAAAAAATCCAGTCTCCTTCAACTCCTATCTCCCATAGATCTGCTTGATATTATCCTCCCATCTACGTCTAGGTCTCCCCAGCGGTCTCTTCCCCTCAGGCTTCCCAACAAATACCCGGTGCACACTTCTTGCCCCATCCATGCACACTACTTGCCCCGCCCATCTCATTCTTCTCGACTTAATAACAATAACCTTCATAGGGTTAATAATTATAAATAACTTTCAGCAGGGAAGAACAACCAAATTCTGTACGGGGCAGTGAACAAGACTGCAGTGTCATACCTGCTATACCATGGCTGAAAATAAATGGTAATTTAGCCCTGTGCTATTGTGACACATTTCCAGTCAGAATGTACTTAACATGATGCATAGATTATAAATGTTAAAGACATTAATTGCACTTTATCTGTTTTCTGAGGTATGTTTCCAAAGTTGGCTCTACTCTCATATTCAGCTAATAGGTTACCAGTATGCAGGAAGATTTTTATTAATTTTCCATTTTAAGGTTGGTAGTTGTGATGATTATGGATGGAACGTAGACCCTCTCGATACCACTAGATAATTAATGTTTAAGTTTAAAAATAAAAATAAAAAACAAACATAAAGGATTCTATTAGTGGAACGACATCTAGTCAGTCTCCTGAAGGTGGGGTAAAGCTAAGTTCCAGAACATCATGTATAACAAATAAATATCAGACAAGTGACATGTCCAACATATTAATAGTACAACTGAATCTACTGTTGTCACATAACTTTAAAGAACTATGACACTAATAAAATCTGTTATAATATTAATAATAAGAAATAGAAATAACATTGGTGATCAAGCAATCACAGCAAAATTAGAAAATGACTTACAGACAGCAACGTAAGAACAAGGGATTACTATCTTGAAGTTTCAGCAAAAGAAACAATTTTAATGAATGTGCAAGGAAGAAAACATATAGGAATAAGCAGTCACAGAGAATCAATGAACAGAATAAGCCAATGAATGTAACTGCTTTTGATACTTGATATCAATTTTTTCTAAAAATTGCTACAGAGAGGAAATTAATACATGTACAGAGAATAAATTACACAATAAAATATACAGGTGGGTGGAAAGTAAATAGGCATTGAGAAATGGTTATAACCTCTATATTTTTAATGTATAGTAATTATTTAATGCCTACTTACTTCCCACCCAGCCTGTACATTTCTAAAAATGACAAAAGACAAAAATGGTGTAAACAATAATAAAACCCTGCTTTCTTTTGAACAATGAGAAAACATATAAAGAGGAAGATTGTGGCTGCTGAAAGGTGATTATGAAATAGCAGGAGCTACTCCCAGTAATCAAAGGGGAAGTGAAGAAATAAGAAAACAATATTACACAATATTCTCTGAAGTTCTTCCATCATCTCCATCATGACAACTGTACCTGAAAGCTTGTTCCACTTCAGTGTCTGAAAAAACAGTCCTGGATAGTGGTCGTACTGCCCCTGTCGCTATGCCTTCAGATACACAGTCATGCACCTTATTCTTAAACTCAATGGATCCAGAGACCACTTTGGATAACATGACTCCATGGAAGCTTGTCCTCTTTAGGAACACCTCCATGCCTACATGTCAGATTCACTCACAGATAGTTTATGTCACAAAGACCAGCAACACTATACAACATATGTTATATAAAACTATAGTTCCTTTTACTAGCATCTTTGCCATAATAAGCAATTCCTAATAACCTGCAATATTGTTCCATAGCTTTCTGCAATGACTGGAATTTCAAACCTTTTATGGTTTGCGACCTTTAAAATGCTGTGGGCAGGGAGAGTAGGTTAACATAAGTATGGAATTACTTATGGTATTACTTTTCACAGTAATTACGAAATGTATGCACAATATGAGCAGTGTGCATGTGTAACTACAAAATAAATAGTGCGTTGAATTCTGCTTCTCCTTTGCTCTGCACAAACCAAGCAGTAACAAGCTGAGCATCTTACTCCTTTCAAATTTTTATGAGTCAAGAAACTTTATCAAATGATTTCTTATGCCATGATGCAGAAACGAACTGTCATTTTCTCCTGCCCAACTCTAACATTTATTTGGATGATTAACATGTCAACTGGCAATACCACTCTTTGCTGTGACACTTTTTTTTTTCATATCTAGTACACACCATTCAGCATGGTGTGCATTGGTGGTTAGCAGGATTCACGACCCATCAGTACATGGGTTCGATCGCGACATTTAACACCCGTGCTGTGACCCCCTTTTTGTGAGATGATGATGATGAAAGTGGAGTAATTGTTGGGATGCCATGGAGAAACCGGGGAAACCCCGGAGGAAAACTCCGTAATGCCTAGACCACGGCCTTGCCCAATACGTTGTAAATCTGAGCACCGCTCGGAATCAAACCCGGGACCCCAGTATTACAAGCCCAGCGTTCTAACCACTAGACCACCGTGGCGGTGCTGTGACACTAGTAACTCTACTATAAGCAATGTAATGAGAATTACATTTCTGTGTCTCTTGTTGTGGTCTTTATGGCAATTTGTCAACAGTGAACTGAGGGCAGTTCAAAAGATTACAGTGTTATGTCATGGAAGAAGGAAACATAAGTTTCTTCTGTGATGCACATGTTTACATGATCTTCTCTGGCTGTGATTTAACTCAGTATACTAATGTCATAATGAAGCATGTACTGGCACTAATCCTTGGCCTTTTAACAAACATTGCAGTGAAGAAATATGGAAACATTTTTATATTATGTTTTGTATCATGAGCATTACATCCCTCCTCCCTTAGTGATGCGATTCATGGCCTCCAGCACGTGTAGCCCGTCTACCTCACCTGATGTTCAAGCAACTTTGGCCAGTGTTTGGAGTGCAACAAAATATTCTGAAGGTTGATGTTATGAGGTGGGGATGTACTGTAGCTTCTTGAAGGATTACAAGTTCTATAAATACAAGTTCCCTGAACATGAATAGGACTGCCAAGTTCAAGTGTCTCATGTATGGACTAAACAATGATTGTTCAACATGGCAAGAGTGTGCAGTTATCAACAGACATTAAGAGAGTGGAATAACACTTTGTTATGACATAAGAAGTGTAATGAATAGAGAACAACTATTTTAAGCATTTTTATATCAGTAGCTTCAAGAACAGTAAAGAATAAATCATTATCAAATGTATTAGAATACTTAACAAATCCATAAGCTATAATGAATCCATGTGAAATCAGTAAAACTGTTACAATACCAATAGTGTTGTTCTTCTGAAGGTTAAATATTCCAATCTCAAGGAACCGTCCTCGAGGGGCAAGACACCGTACAGAGGCCTGCAGCTTTTCCTCAGTGAGGGAGTTGAAAACAAGGTCCACGCCTCTACCATTTGTCTCTGACATGATGAGTTGCTCAAAAGAGGTGTCTCGAGAGCTGCCAATATTGCGGTCTGTCAACTGGGAAAGAAGATTATATGCACACGTGTTTGACAATTTGTATATATTAAAAGTAAGAGAACTACCTTCAAATTACAAAACATTCTCAAAAGGGAGCATAAGATGACTTTACACATCTATTGTGAAAACACTCTAGGAATCTTACCTTCAAAGCCCAGTCCTTTCAATACCTGTTATGGTTGCATGTCTTAAAAGCGTATTATTTTACTTTTCATTTTCTGTGTTATAAATAAGGAAACATGGAGGAAGAAAAATTTCCATTTCTGAATTTACATTCTGGACAGTAATGAATAATATGTATTCTATAAGGAACATACATCCATTTATAACTTGCAGGTCTAGACAAAAAGTTCTGCACTTTCTTTAACAGTGATGTATCAGATTCTGCTTGCTGAACAGTCTCAACATCATACCAATGCAAATCCCTATAACATAAGTTAAAAACATTCCAGAATACTTCAAACAGATATGCTGTGTACTGTGCCTGGGTCAAAGGCATGGATCCTGTACTATCTCAATGCATGAATGAGAATATTAATTATGGTAAAAATAGAATATATGATTCTAGCCACAGAACCAGTATTCAGTTCCTCGATCCTAGACATTCTTGATCATCCCTCATATGTACAAAGAAAAACAGTATTTTGCCCAACACAGAGAAAACCAAAATGTCCCACAATCTTCTCATGTTGAGGCCCAAATTTCCCCCATACTAAACACCAAAAATTCAGATTAGATATTTGGAACTTATGACAGTTGCTGCCACGTCATGCATCACTGAGAACCCCCAGAGTCCACCCAGGCCAAAACAAAAATTTAGAACCAAGAAATCAGATACAAATTATGAATGTTCCTGGTGGAGGTGTGGGAATATAATCTAACAGGACAAGCTGACAGCTGCCCCACAACCAGAAAGAAGATAAATAGGAAAATAGCACACATGTTCAGTCCTCCAACAGATGGCTGAGACAGTAACGCTGTCATGTGAGAAATTCCATAACAGAGCACATAAGGACATAGAACATACTTCATTATTTGAAAAGGAATTTGTTGCATTGTGACTAGAAATGTCTTGGCACTGACAGGCTTTTGTAGAAGGTGATTATGTGTATGTGCAACTGTTTGGTCATGATGTTGCCACAAGCAGGCAATGCAGAAAGCTGAGCGGGGATGGGGAGGTGGCCACCACCTACAGTATTTGAGTTCTGTGACAGTATGTTTCACATCGAAATTTCGACTTTTAATCAAAACAAACTCACATATAACACTCAGAATCTGTAAAATAATTTAATTTATCATGGCAGAAAATCTCCCCTATGTATGCATGAGGTAGGAAATAGGCTGTTGAAATACCTGTGGAAACTGTTTCTTCATGAATGACCGTTTCTCCTGCGTGCCAACAGTGGTGAACACTGTACAACCTGCGTGCAGACAGATGTTGATGGCTGCCTGGCCTACACCCCCGCTCCCTAAGTGGACCAGCACAGACTCACCCTTTTTCATGTGACCGATCATCTCAAGTGCATAGTAAGCCTGTTCACAATAAAGCAAAGCAATAAGTTTTTATTTTTATGTTAAATTCTCTTTAGGTATAAAGGTGGCTCTGTTCTGGGTTGTTGCACTGTGTAGTTTGGTACAGTTCTGCTGGTGTTTCGGAGGTGCATGTTTCCTGATGGTGGTGGCACCAGCCACCTCTGAAAGATCACAACTTTTATGAGCCTATACAGTAAAAGAACTCAGAAGATGAAGATTGCTGTCTTTTGGGTTGTTGCGCGCTGTACTCTGGTACATTTCCACCAACATTTCAGAGGTCATACTGCCTGTCATCAGGGCAATGAATGTTAATCGCCCTTTTGACGGAGACAGTATGACTTCTGAACCGTTGGTGGAAATGTACCAGAGTACACAGCATAACAACCCAGAAGATAGCCACCTCCATACTTACTGCCATTTATACCTGAAATCTCATTTTCTTTAGGGGACTGGTAAAGGTAAAAAATATAAACTGGCCCTTGCCCAAGTACCACGTCATAAAGATAAATACAGGGAGTGAATGTTAAGCTTCACAGTTTCTTGATCTCAAGATCACTGGTAGACCTGGGGGCATGATGAATCTCTTTTAAACTTACATGGGCTGGAATACTTTACAAAAAAAGGTCTGTTTTTTCAAACTTGTTAAATAGTTATACATACATCATACAGCTTTATTATGTTCCATTGATCCATAAGTTAGTGAGATGAGAGTAGACATAATAAACAATACATATTAAAAGCACAATTCACAATTTATACATTGTTAAATAATTATCAATTATTTGCACTGACTGGAAATACTTTTTAGATAACAAAATACATAATAATCCTGTTAATAACAATTGGAAAGTGTGTGTTGATGCACACATTAAACTCAATTTTGAGTGGATTCCATCTGACTTCACCATATCCAGTTATACATATTAATATATGAATGTAGTCAATATTATGTATTAGAAACCAAAGAACTTCAATTTCTGTCAATAACTTGATCTATACTAATTTGTTCAATTACAGCACATTCTCTGTACTACATAAAGTGGAATTTAATTTATGCAGGTGCTACTTATATACCCTGCAGATTAATGGCAGAACTTTTAGAAACCCTCAATTACTGATATCAGATATCCATAACGATTTAAGTGTTGCCCATTATATCTTCTTCAGTAATATGCATCAGTGATGTTTTACAGTAACTTGCAGTAGACAGATTGTGATTATATTTTATTACTGTGTTGCTTTCGTTGCTGGCCTACTACCACTGAACAACGTTGCATTCTTTAGCTGAAAGATATTTGTCTTACTACCTATCTAGTGATCAGCAGCAGAATAAGAAGACTCTAAACTACAGTTTATTAGAGGTTGTAACGTTACAGAGAGTTCATTATATTTCATACTGCACTTAATTTAGAGATCAATAAATAGCACTGTTTTAGACATCATACTTAATTTAGAATTTTGTGGTACAGCATACCTTAGCCTTTCTTATTTAGTTTAGATTTATTTCGGTGCAAATAAACCCTTCGTATCTTATTTTGTCGTCTGTTACAAGAAAGACATTCAAAAGTAAGCATGTTGCTTTGACAACAAAATAGTAATACAGAAGCTAGTTGAAAGAAATTTCCACCAAAAATACAGCAGTTACATATGGCACAGGAGAAACAAATTTCTGCAAATAAAGAAATGAAAAAATAACTGTTCTACCTATCATTATTCAAACAAATACTTTTTTAATTTGTTATAAATGAAACCACAGAAAGATAATGTGGATAGTTTTCTTTTGTCTAGATCTGGAATATATGGAGCTCTTTATTTAAGCTACCTGAACATATTCACACTGTTAGACACAAGGCCATGTGTTAGGAATAAAGTAACAAAGATGGAATTGACAAAATATGTAGTATATGCAGGAACTAATAAAAAATACATACGGAAGTTTAGTTGGAAATAATAGTCACAATAGATATGCAGGCACAGAACTGACTATAACATTACAACAGAAATCAGAGACATAAATTTCAAATGGAGAGCCCAGAGGTGTCCTGTAACTTTGGCTTATTATCAAATCTGAAATGATATAGTGTACACTAAAAAATGTGTCAGATAAATTCTACATTAATTGAAGCCACTTTGTAGTTTTGAGTAAACCAAACCTTATAAGATTCTGAATGCTTAAGAGTAAATGTCCTAATATTTATTTAACTTCATCACTCACTGTTGCATAGGCTACAGGCACAGTTGCTGCATCCTCAAGAGTCCAGTGTTCGGGCACATTCCACAGCAAGTTCTTGTCTGCCAGCACCATCGATGCCAGGGCTCCAGAAGTGACCATGCCCATAACTCGTTGCCCATTCTGGTCACGTCCAGAGAACTCTAGCCCTTCAACACAGCCCTACCAACACAAAAATTCTTTAGTAACAAATTCCAAGTTTTCCTGAAATACAAAAAACTGTCATGTAATATATAAAACAAACTATCACATTATGTGATGTGGAGACATATATACGTATGTGTGTGTGTGTGTGTCCCTCAGAATTTCATGTTGACTGTGCAATTTTTCACAAGGGCACGGCGTTCTTTAATAGTGAATGGAGAAACCAGCATATAGACACAGAGGACAGCGTAGATTTTGAAAGCTAACAAGAGAATTGATGAGTAGTAGACTATTATTTAACTACATAATAATTACTATTGGTTGGTTGGTGACCTTAAGGTTCCTTATATAAAGGGTAAATTCTTGACCACATTAGCAGTTTTCAAATTCTTAAGATAGCTTATACGCTATGAAGTTAGTTAATTCAATAACCTAACTTTCATTTACTCTCTGATATACTTCTTGTTCATGAAGTTTGTAACCGCTCATCTGGAATTAGTTTGGTTTTGTTATTTGTTTCTGTGTGTTTCCAGTATGTCAAAACCTTTCTGTAAGATTTTAGCACCACTTGCAGAGAACAAGGAGGGACTTCAGCCCTAAGAGCTAGAAGTCGTGTTTATGCCATCTGGTTAATATCTGATTTCGACTCCACCTACGACAGACAAAGAAGTGCTTTGAGGAGCAAGTGTGGAGGATTGTGTTGGGCGGTCCGTGAGAGGTCTCTCTGTCATGAGAGCGGGAGGTGTTTCGCACCAAGCCCGGGACCCTGGCGCCGAAGAAAATTAGGGTAGAGACACTCTTGTTTTAAGTCGCGATAGCGAAGGTGCTAGAAACACGCAGGAAGCGGTAAATTGTATACAAATAAATAGTAGTGCCTTCCAACTTCAATCTGAATCATTATTGGCTGGTGTGATCAGGTCGTTAACACGACCTGAGACAAGAGCTACACCCTGATAAGGCAGCTGTTACGAGGCCACGAGCAGTGGACGGTTACAAGTTGAAGAATCACACATGTAAGTATGTCACCAAAGCAAAGGTTACAATAGGTGCATACTGCCCCAAACAAAGTACACCAGTGTGTGAAGGGCATGGCACTTCACAGTATGGTCAGCTCATTAATTAACTATTTAGTTAAGACTGAGGTTCTCATAGCAGTAAAATTGTTAATGTTGTTCTTCTGTGAAGAATGCTTTATGGACTTGTAGGCAGACATCAACATTTCAGAAACATATACTGCCTCCACCTTCAAGGCTTTAGCCTACAAGTCCACATGGTGTTACTTTCCAGAAAATCAGCATCAATACAGTTGTTTAATTAATTCGTTGACTACAAACGGAATACCAGGCTAGATCAATGTGTAAGCAGAGTATGCATGAGATTTGAGATTCTTATTGTAGCAATAATGTCAACTGTGGTTTTTAGGTTGTGATGCTGTGGAGCCTTGTAAATGGTTAACTATGTTTCAGAGAAAGTATTACCCCAGTCTTCATGGTCTTCTGTTCTTCAACACTTATATTAAAATATTATTTTAAAAGAAGATTGCATGGTGTAACAACTCAAGTGGTCACAGTCAAAGGCAGAATAGTTTTCTTAGCACTGTCTAGATTCTGCACTTCATATATCATGTATGTTCTCACCAGATCCACCCGAAGCTTGGAAGGTTTCTCAGTCAGCCTTCCTGTTGCTGTCATCACATCCTTAAAGTTAAGTGCAGAGTAATAAATATGCACCAGTTCTTCATTTGGTTCCAACTGAATGCTGAAACATACCACATGTTAACATAAATCTGACTGTCTACATTCAAGTGACTTGTTAACCTATCTGCTGATATTATTATGCAGTAATACAAATCAACTCAGTACCACAAAAGTGGTTTTTAAGCAATGGAATTCCTTTGGATTTCAATGAAATAGAATCCAATTCAAAGTCTGTCAAGTAAACTGATGGTTTAAAAGTAAAACACTGGTCTACTGAGTAAGAAACACTAGGTTCAAAGATGGTTATTTCAACGTAGATAACTCTGTATGATTTCCCAGTTCCTACATACTACTGATACAGAAATAACTTTGAAAATGGAAATACTGTAAAGATGGAGAATTAGTGTGTATTTGATCAGTTTAGTAGATATCACATGAAGATTCTGCTAGGAGACTTCAATGCCAAAATTGGTCAGGAGGATATTTTCAAACCAACTATAGGGAGTGAGAGTTTACATGAATTTAGTAATGATACTGAGGTGAGATTAGTGAACTTTGCCACATCCAAAAATCTGATTGTCAATAGCACAACATTCTCACATCTTTATATCCATAAGCACACTTGGATGTCCCCTGATGGGATCACCCATAAATTAATTTATCATGTTTTGATCAATTAACGTTGTAGACATGCGATCTTATAGGGGAGTAGACTGTGACACTGACCATTATTTAAATGATACCAAACAGGCGGGGAAGATATACAGGATTGAGAAATTCAGGGTCAAAAGACTGAGTGATGTAGAAACTAAGCAAGAGTATCATTTAAAATTTCTGCAATCCCAGAGAACGTTGAAGAGAATATAGAGAACAGGGAAGTAGACGTCAATAATATACAGGAATTCAACTACACAGTAAATTACCTACTCAAATTAGGAAACTAAAATAAAAAATGTAGTGTTTCAAGAAGGAGCTGAAGATCTATTTATTGCTACACATACTTTCAGGATGCTATATCAAGTGGAGCTACTACTACCCAATATTTTTGCATTTTGACCATGTTGTTACTGTTAATTATAGGAAACTGGGGTGGCCTCAACTGACATAACATTATTATTGAATTTTGTCAGATTAGTTGCCTGATTCAAAAGTTTAAAAGGGTTAGGAATGGACATATAAAGACAGCATAATAATGTGACGACACTATTAATTTTTTTCTTAAGAAAGTAAAGCAAGCTAACAGGAATATATAGTGATAACATTTACCCTCACTTGGCATTAAATTTTAAGTACATTTATTCTGGTTCCTCATAACTATAATGGAACTTTAAATTAATCACATTACTGTGTACAAGAGTTGATCAGCACCTGTCAGGGTCCAGATTTCCCTCCAGCCACCTGAAACTGGAGAAATCTCCTCGGGTCATTATGCTGACATAGGCATGTGGCACAGTAACAGTGGCACAGCTGTCTAGTGGCAAGTGTCGGTATGACCCCCACTTTCCATCATTGTATACATTCATAACAAGATCTTTATTCAGCTGCTGCCGGTAAAACGGTAAGTGCGGATCAAATGGGGGTGCTGATGTATCCAGAATAAAATAACACCTGAAAATATATACAAAATGTTTCAGAGATCTCATACTGAAATATACCTTCTGCTTGTTCACTTATATATTTAAATTATATCCTTTTATTTAGACATGAATAATGCAGTCATTCAAACTGATGAATCTAATATAAATTATTCTAAGGCTCCTTATTATCATCATAAAGTTACTCAATAAGTTTATTAAACATTAATGCTCATTGTCTTCACACAAAAGGCACATATATTTAATTCAACCTTTTGAAACTCCATGAAACAGAGTCTTTCTTCCAAGCTGATGGTCACTCAGCTAGTAAACCAAGTCCCGCCTTTCAAGGAACCCAAAGGTTTTTTGCCAACTGGTCCTTATTGTGAGCCACAAGAATACAGTTCACAGCCTCCTATCCTATTCCAATAAGATGAACTTTAATATTATCATTTCAACTAAGCCTCCATCTCTCGTATGGTCTGACTGATTAATTTTTTTTATCAAGATAAGTTTTAAATGAATATCAATGAAGTGCCTGTTTCCATTTGTGATCCTTACAATTACTGATTCAGGATGTTAATCTACAGGTCATCCTCTCAACCACAATGCTGTAAAAGCTGGACCACATAGTATGTAACCACTAAACTCACTTCCAAACAAACATTTATTTTGATCTATCTGAAGAATTAAACAAAATTAAACTAACCAATTATAACTTTAAATTCATTACATAATTTCAGTGCCAATTCACAAAGTCTCTTGTTTTAATTTCATGCCCGAAAATCAGCTATCACTCTCAGAAAAGCAAGTAAGCTCTTATGCAACTGGGGAATGACAAAAATCAGCACATATTAAAAATTCTCTCTTTTTGATTCAGACAAAACTAAGTTACATTCATCTACAGAAAAGTTATGAATTTGAAAATCCACACTTTAGGTGCTACAGCAAGAACAGGATATACAATAACAGAGTCATAGCTCTATATACTTAACATGACAAACAATCAAACATGCAATATTTGAAAATTAATAAGAAAAGAGTGAACCAACTCAAATCAGCTAATCTTTCAAGACAAAAATGTACATTATGACATTTTATCTAAACATTAACAATTATGCAAATTTAAGACAGGTTTTATCTCAAAAAAAATTCTGATTGTGGACTTTAAATTGTAATAGTGAAACTGGCATAATCTGAGTGCTGACACTATGTTACAAGAATTTATAAATATGTAAGAACAATAAAGTAAATAAATCACCATCTCAGATGGAAATTTTGTTTTAAAACATAAAATAATATTTATAAGTCAAAGAGATTAAATATTGCACAAATGTTCAAATCTTAGAAATCAGGTGAAAACTTGATAACATGTGGTACTTTCTTTACTGGCAGTAAAAAGGTTCAAATAGGAGTCTCTAACCTTACAAAGTTGGTCCCTGGCTCCTTGCGGATACAGTTCATGAGACCCAAAATGCCACTGAGTGGTGTATCCTGAGCTACAAGGATAATGCGATGCTTAGTGTTGCTTTGGATGACAGTCTGCATTTGTGGCAGCCAGTCATAGTTCTGGGCTGCAATGTAGATCACAACTGGATTTTCCACCATCAATCCCTGAAACAGATTCCACATACACTTTCTACCAAAATATATATTATAACAAAAAATCATTTAGTTTACCCAAAGTTTCTTGATGAGCTGATGATCATACTGCCACCTCTGGCTTAACTGGGATTACTTTTTATTAATCATTTTATGGAACAAATCAATGTCATGTATTAACTGTATTACTTACACAGTATTAAATAATAGAATAATTACACTGGATGAAGTGAAAAGTATAAAGAAGGATGATTCAGTATGACCTGTACAGTGATTATGTTGTTGTGGGTTGTGATGCCTTGTAGATTTATAGGTAGACTCCAAGATTTCAGAGAAAACTACTGTTTCTACCTTCAGCCTTACACGGTGTCATAACCCAGATGACTATCATCATATTGTCATCTTTACCATAGTGAAAATGTCAGATCTCACAAAGCTGCGCTGTGTTCAATATGTAGAAGGGTAAGCATGCTGCTCAGGTACATGACTCAAACAAGTTAATTGCAGTTTCAGAGCACAATCATACTCTTAAACAGGTCTCTCTGATGCTGTTGTCAACCCGAAGTGGTAGATTTGTTCTTATATTATGAAATGGAAAAATTTACTGCAAAGACATTATCCTTTTTATACAAACTGAAATTCTCTGAATGCCTTTTCAGTAATTTCACTCATCCATACTTATATCTTTTATTGGAGTTTTACTTTTAATTAGTTAAACACATTCGAATCAACTTTTGTTTTTTGCTGCTAAGAACTTGTTCACTTTACAAAACAACATTACTTGTTATCCAGCAACATACACACTTTGTGACTAAGCCAATAAAGAAAAACTGGACATGTTAACCATATTTTACACTATGCTGTACTGACTAAGAAGCTATATCACAAATGGATGATGTTACTTTTAGCAAGCATGGAAACAATAATCTAAAGAAAGAAATATTTTATTATTAACATTATTAAAGCACATCTGTACTGTCATGAGAGTATTATTATGGTGAGCACATGCTTGAGAATGAGATGAGTGGGGCATGTAGTATGCATAAGATAGATGATAAACATTCAAATCGTAGGCATGAAAACCTGAAGGTAGGAGGCCACTCTGAAGATTGATACATATAGATGGAAGGATAATATTAAAAGAGATAAAAACAGAGTGGGTGGATGGGGATTGGATTCATGCGGCTCAGTAAAAGGAAATGTCATAGGCTTTTGTGATCAACATTATAAACTTTCTGCTTTGAGTTAATGCCTTACCTTCCTGAGCAAGAGTAACTTTTCATCCTTTAGGGTTTTCTCAAACACAATTTCAAGCCTGAAGCCATAGATGAACAGACTGTTTGTTTCAGGTTTCTCACGAGTCAGGATGCACGCCCCATCAGCCAGAGCACTTACAGCAGTCTGCAGCAATTCTCTATACAGCAGGATGTTTGAAGCAATAACCAGTGTACAGTTGCGCTCATTTTTTAATTTGTGTTCCTCAACCATTATCCCTGTCTCGTTTAAGTCTCTGTGTGACAGGTTACAACCATTTGACAGGACTGTTATATCTGCCTGCAATATACAACAACCAAAAAACATGTTCAATTATTGTTGTTCTCATTGCCTTTTTGTGTTTTTTTAAACATAAGCTTAAACAATATTAATAAAACATTTCAACAAGAGCCTAGAAGCATCTTAATGCTATTCACAAATCCTTTAACCTTCATCAGCCATGCATTATGGCTCATGTGTGGAACAGTTTGCCAAGGGCCACAGTAACATACTACAAAACTATTAACCATCAGACAGCCCCATAGTACACGGGCTTAAATCCCATATTCTCATACAATAAAGGTTAATTTGGTTACATGCACATTTTGCTTTCAGTTATAAAAATTTGGTGCTTTTGGCAGTGAACATGAATATCTTCTGCTTACTCTTTTCCAAAAATTTGGAGTAATGAGGAACTTTGGTTACTCTAACACTCAAGTTATTTTCTTGGCACAAATTCTGTGCCTTCCCATGACTCCATCAAGTGCAAACATTACTTCTTGAAGCTTAAGCTAATTAGACATATTAATAATGAACAATGATGGAAACACAAGACTATGAACTAGTAGAGATTTCAGTTCAATATAAATTGGCTCAGGAATTGGAACTAAAATAATTTCCAACTTTGCTAACCTAAAATCTACCACAGTGCAAAAGAAGTATTTCATATTTTATAATTTTGGGTAATGGCTAACTGGGCAGCTTCCAAACTAGGATGTCTGTTGATAGGCGAGTGGAACTTTAATATCCAGTTCACCATTGTAGTTACACTTCTGTACACAGCTGATTATACTGCAGCTCTTATCACAAGTAATGTGTCAGCATGGCACAGCTTGACAAATGGTTTCATGATCAACACAGGGCCTAGGTCATATAGGCCACTAATAAGGCACTATATTGGTGTACTTGAATCTATTCTGAGGTCTGTACCTAGACATGAAATAAGAGAGTCCACTCCACTTTCATAGACACATAAAAATTGTAAGTTGTACTGAAACTGTGGGACAGCCAGATATTGAGCTGGCAACCCCACAGTAATAGCTAATCAATTATAAGTAGGAGAGCTGGTGTAAAACCATAACAAACTGGGTTTGGTTTCAATATTAAGAAACCCAGAAGAAGAAAACACAGAGGTATGCAGAATTATATATAGCTCAGAAGATAAATCTCATAATCTCACGAAGTGTCCCAGAAACTAGGTCATATGGAGAGTCAGACAGCCAAATGGTAACAGAAACTAGCTGACACCATCAAACTGCAGGACAGTCCTCTTGATGACACAAAAGCACAGTCAAGATGGCATGAGCCAGGAGGGAAAACTTGCTGATGGATAGATCAGGCCAAAAGGGAAGGAGCTATGGAATGCCACACACTAATGTTCCAACCAGCCAGGATATGGACTGGTCTGGTAACCACCATAAGAATCCTTGGATCTGCAAGTAAATGAGCCAGCTGTCACCGTGTCAGCCATGTTATCGGGAAATCAAGAGCTGTTAGGTACAGGAACATCTAAGGAGTGAACAGACTTTAAGATGGATGGAGAATGCATCATTAATGATATATATCATATATAGTGAACTGGATGTATTCTTTGATCTACCTAACTAACCTTACCTGTACATACAAAGAGACTGTGGAAAGGGTTAGATACCAGACCACTAGCATAGCCCGTTTCAGGGCCCAGATCCATCCAACCAAACTAAACCTTTCTCCCTCTACTTTCTCTCCCTCTCCCATTCTCGCCCACGTGCTACCATTGGTCCACTCCCATGCCTGCTCCCATTGGCTCGGGGCAGGCTACACCTTTCACTCTCCAGCCTATAAACCTAGCACCTCACACCCTATTGGCATATTCATCGCCCTGATGACGGAGGCAATATGACCTCTGAAACGTTGGTAAACATCGACCAGACTACACAGCGCAATAACCCAGAAGACGGAAATCTTCAGGAGTAAAAACATTCAGAAAGGGGTTCTGCTCCCAATGGAAAACAGTGATAGTGGCAGTATACCACCAAGACAGAGCATAGCAGCAGGCAGCAGGGTTCAAATCCTGCTTGCCCAACGCACGCCTCAAAGTGGTGCCAGTGTTAAGATAGAGGATTAGTCATGTATTCTAATAGGCCATGGTACTGCACAGGGTGGTCAGTGGTAGTACAGAGGCCACCCAAGTGAACCTATATTGCTATATCTAAGAAATGTGTAAACCTATAAGAAGAAGAATTGTGTTTCACAGACAGATGTGGAAATTCTGGTATGAGAACGATACTGTGGCTGTGAGGATGATGTAGTAGGAGTTCAGCATGCAAAGTTACTAGTAAAGAAGACAAGAGAGACAATTACAGAAATTGTACAGGCAACATAAAAATGTCAGGAGGTGAGACAATAGAAAGGAAAAGCTGAAATCCCACTTTGTTTCCTCCTATCAAGACATGGACCAATCAACCTCAAGTAGAATAAAAATAATGAATAATGCTGACTATAAATGAAGTAACTCTGTGTCACACATTGTTACACTTGCATTTATAAGTGGCACGTCCGCAATGATAAGATTCACAGCTGGTGACAGAAGTGTGGTGCCTTGACTGTGCAGTTCCACCACCTTCACTTGGGTGACACTCGTGTTCTCCAGAGCTATGTGTGTGCAAACCCTCAGTGCATTGTGCAAGTCAAGGTGTGCAGGTTCTACATTAGGTGTGAACACGTATTTCTCGAGCACAGGCTTGGTCGGGCACTTGTATTGCGTTATGGCATTAGTTTGGAGTCCTCGTACTTCCACGCCTGCTGACTGGATGATATCCAACTCCTTATACACATGTACTGACACCACTGTCACAAGAAACAGTAAAAATATTTACTTAAACTCTCTAGTACAAGTGAATTGGTATGTAATAGACACATTTAAGTTATATGTGCACAGAAATTAATGAAGAGAAGGGAGTGTGGATAATACTAACAATTTTAGAGAAACTGCATTGCTTTCAATTACAGGGAAAATGTATTCTAGTATTTTGGGTAAATGAATAAAAATATGGCTGGAGATATATTATCAAAGTTACAGAATGGCTTTAGAAAAGTAGCCAGACCAATAGATAACACTCAACACTTGTAGATTATTCATACAACCCACCTTTGTAGTTTGAAAATGTTCTTTCACCGATTTTAATTTGTCTGATAAAATACCTGATTGTAATTAAACATTGTAAATATGTGCTAATGGTTTTTTGATATGATTATACATCAATCAACTACATAGTCTGGTACACCATCAATACCTTCTGAGCATTTGTCCTTACGATTTTTGTTACTTTTTCTACTTTAAACTCAGTTACTTGGAACACAACCATGGATTTATTACAACTGCGGTAATATGAAACTTGAGAATTTAACAAAATTTTGGTTCAAAAGTTTTATGGCTATTTCTGTGCAGTAGGAATTGAATATAATGAATTCTTCTTGGGTTACCAGCCATGTCAGGTGGTTAAATGGAGAAAAAACTAGCATTTTTAAAACCGTCTTCATCCTCGTCCTCAACAACCTGACACGGCTGGTAGCCCAAGAAGACTTCATTACACTTAGTCGCCATGAATGCTTCAGATCATATACAAATAGAATAATTCTGCTGTCTTCTGTGGATTTGTTATTTTTTCTGTCCCACATTTCATTTTGATTTTTTGATCATTTTGTCCTATAGTGAATAAGAACTGCAAGGCTCTGAGATGATGAGAATGTAAACATTTATTATAATTTTTAAGTAAGGGATAATAAAAATAATATAAAATGGGCTGCACTATTAAAGCATGAGTTAGATAGCACTGGCTTGAAATATATTTGAATTCAAAAGGCAAGGAATGAGACAAGTGTAATGAATGTTGTAAAGACAGAAACAATGATACAGAAGTGCAAAATATTTTTAACAGTGTGAATGGGAAGAGTACAATTCACTTTTACAAACGAATGAAAACTGAGTACAGACAGAATTATACTATTATATGCAACTAAACCTTAGGAAAAGCTGTGCATGCTTACATTAATGTATATGGAGATCAAAGGGTCTGAAAGGTAAAACTGAAAAAGGAGAATGCCCTATGTGTGGCATGAAAATGTTCTGAAACCAAGTTGTAGAATGAAGTTTATATTAGGAATGAAAGAGGACATTTTGGTAATGAGATACACACACACAGAGAAATGCATATATTTACAATTTCATACATACATATATATGCATGCACGCATACACGTGCACACACACACACATACTGCTTCAACAAGATTACTTGCTAGCTGAGTTCCCTAGTGCCATAGATAAGTGCACAGAATGACCAGGTAACCTGATAGCTGTTTAAAAACACTGACTCTGTTGTCAGTTGATTGTCCACTGCCCATCAGGATGATAAGTGCTCTGATGATGAAGGCAGCAAGCACCTCTATAATGTTGGTAAATTTCTTCCAGACTACGTGGTGCTACAACCCTGAAGACAGCCATGTACAAGGCAATGTTTTTGAAAGGAACAGAAATATTGTGGAGGTGTGCATGCAGTATGTATCACTACGTTCTTCACTCCACGCTAAGAACTCACAAGCAATCTGGTCCCATCAGAACACACATTCACATAAACATGCATGCATACAAATGAAGTCTCATTCAAACTGAAATGAACCAACTCACCAACATCATGACTCTTGGTGTTCAGTTCATGGACATCAGCTTCATGCCGCTTGGCATCTATTGTGATCTTCTGGATATAGGTTGGAACAAGGAGACCTCGTGATTCTTCCTGAAGTATTTTCATCTGCAGCAAGTTGTCCAGGAATGCTACCCAGTTGTCTTTCCAAGAAATCTTTCCCATTTGACCTAAGGGAGAACAAGAAATCATCTACATTACACAGTACTGTATATTAGGGAGACTTCTACTCATCACATACCATGAGGCCCACTGGAGTTTGGATAACAAAAGAAGGATAAGGGCATATTCTAATTTGCAGTATGTATATTTTTTAAATGCAGTCTATAAGAGTTTCATGATGTAAAGACAGCCATTAAATTCTCTGTAAATGTGGCAAGTTCAAACCAGTATGGAGAATTGAGAGCTAATTAAATGTTTGCTCTAGTTCAATTTAGAACTTCAAATATACTATAATAGTCAAAGACTCTTTTTCCTGTCATTAACTCATCACCTTCAACTGACTTAGAAATTTTACAATTCTTCCTTGTTGTTAAAGAAACTCCTTTAACATGTCTGTGATTGGCAGCTTATAAGTCATTACTGGCAGTTAACATTACTGATTGGCCCTCGATAACGTTATACTACATTTAACGGAATTATATGTCATTTACGGGAGTCAAAATTACTAAAAAGTCACTATTACCAAGACCATTACTATTACCACCACAAGCTACATGTGGCAGTCATCACACGATGACAGCCGGAAGATGTTCATTGTCCCAACAACACTCACTCCTAGCCAGTAAGCATTGTTACTCAACATTCCAAGTAATATTCCAAATTCATAAGCTTTACTTCTATACTAAATCAAAAAGTGAAATAAGAGAGAAATTCAGTGTTTAATTACTTCTCAGAAATGTGGTGTTGTCTCACTGGTCAGTTTCAGTCAATACCCAGTAAAACGAGAGTTCTAACTAGGTTCATGTATCTGTCTTCATTATTTTAAATACTGCAAATAAATGGAACATAGGAAAACCTCCATACAGTACTTATGGGCCATGCACTAACCTTTATGTTGGTCACCTATTACTACAACCATATCCCCTGCACACACATTCAAATTGGTTAATAATTATTAACCAATTTGAAGGTGAATTATAATTAGTGTTACCCAAAGTGAAGTCAAATTTAGGAAGCGTATTACCCACTATAATTAACTAATGTGCCACTGTTAAATTTAAAAATGGGTTCACTATAATACCTGATGATTAAATGATCTTTAAACTATAATCTGTCCATTATTTATTAAAAAAAGTAAATTAAGAGTGCAAAACTTTCTACCTCATTCTAGGGGAAAAATTAAGATTGAGGATATCTTCAAACAAAGAATTAAGAATATATTTGGATCTAAGAATTAGTATGATGGAGAAAAATACATGATGAGCTTCATAATTTGTACACTTTATTAAATATTATTAGACTGATTAAATAAAGGATGATGAGGTAGAATAGACATGTACATACATGGTTATTAAACCTGAAGAGAATTCTGTGTGGGTTATCTTAGTAATGGAGGGACTTTTATATTAAAATGGACCTTTTGAAAATAGGGTTCAACTAATTCAGGACAGAACAAGACAACAAATATTCATATTCCACAAAAGCAAGGAATTTCTTTACCAGTTTAGCAGCTATCAAATTTCAAGTAAGACCTAGAATCATAGCATTAGTAACTCAGAAAATTGGCCATCATTACATCCTATTTGCACATTCATCTGATTTTATAAGAAAGAATTTACACATTTTTGGGTTGAACTTTGATAAATCTATAGAAGATGAAGTCATGCTGAAACTAGTCTGTAGTTAAGAGGTGATATCAAAATACAAGCAAAGAAGGAAGAGAACACATGACTTACAATAAGTGATGTGCATAAACACATACCTTTGTAATCCAGGGAGAGAAGAGAAAGGAGAAAAAGTATTGGTTTCATCTGACATATGAATGAGTGGAAAATAAATGGCAAAATATTTTAACATGCCAAAGATGAAACTTTAGTCAGCAAATTAAACATAAAATCAACTGAAAATAGGTGAGATTTGAGCTTTGCATAGTGATGAGAATTAAGAGGGACGTCTTTTGGGATATATCATGATGTAATCTGGTAGACACTAACCATACATTTCAGAGGATCTGACTGATTACGTCAAAAGGGTAAGAACCACCTTCAAAGTTGCAAATGTGTTTATAGATCATCAAAAAATGAGGCAAAGAAAATTTGCTCCATCCATCTTTATAGCTCTAAATGACAGAAATGTCAGCAAATGTTTCAAGTCTCATAATGTCATAATAAAACTCTTGAGTTCTAAGTACAACCCATAAATTAAACATCACAGCCACTGATGGAAATCTACCGAAATACTGGAGAAGTGAAAGTTGTGCATGTCAAAATAAAAAATTGAGTCAAGATATTTTTTTTCTGCTTCCAAAGAACTGTTCATTGAGAATTTGTTCCTTAGTAACACACTGTGAACCAAACATTTTATCTGAATGTTTATTGACATATGAGATATGCAGTTCATAGGATGAGTCCAAGTACTTGTCTAATTAACTGGACTACACATGTACACCAAAGACAATGTGCCAACATATACTGTCTATAATGAGGTTTATACCAATTTTGGAACCATTGAGCTATATCAATTCTGACTTAAAATCTGACTTCTTTCTACATGCAAAACACAAGAACTGTAAGAAAGGATATTGTTTTATGTGGGCTGAAAACATTAAATGGAATACATGAAATATAAATAAAAAACTCATATGATTTCAGAAGCTGCATAACTAGCAAATGTGGAATGTAGATTCAGAAGAAAACAACATTGAAGGATATAATAAATATCTGAAACCAATTGTACATTATATATCCATTACATAGGGTCACAACAGTTAGCTCATTTGCAAACAATGTCTATTAATAAACACCATCACATATTACAGCCTATAAGATACATTAAAACTACTCCTTTAGATAGTAGTGCTACCTACCATGGTTGTCAGCAGAAACAAGGCCCCGAAAGAGTCCTTGGTAGTCATAGCCACGTAGTCGCAACTCTTTATATATGTCCTGTGATGAAAGTTCAAGCAACTCATCATTAATGTGTGGGATTGAGGGCTCCAGCAACACCATTTCATAGGACATGTTTGCAGGTACTCGCACCAAACCACTTGCAAGTAATGCATTACCCTCCGTTACCTCAAACCTCCCACTTGCTTGCTGAACCATGACGGTAAACTGAATGCTTCCTATAACAAAACAACTGAAGATTAATGTTATGGGCTGTAGGTTAACCCTTTAAAGATAAAGAGAGTACTGAAGTGTACCAATTTTAAATGTCCACAAGATGAAATTAAGTGTCTAGTGTTTTGTTTCTTTGTTTTCCTTATTAAATATAGTCAGCACTGCAACCAAAAGCATTATTAAGATTTTAAAACACATTATTTGTTAGCATAAATCCAACATTTCCAGCAGTGGCGTGCAGTGTTATTTTCAGTAAGGGAAGCAGCACTTTCTTTTGATTGTCAAGTTGACAGTCAATTCGAGACTTGTCGAATATCACAATTTGCACTGTTGAAACAATGGGAGTTTGAGAGTTCTCATGTCGTTTCAATGCTTTATGAATGTTGTTGATATCACCGAATCCAATCTTGTTCCATTTTTTTTATTCAGAAACAATAGGCATGACCAACAAAACAATTTTCCTATGTTACGGCAACCAGATAGCCACTCAGTTTTCAAATACTGTTCCAAATAAAATTTCTTCACACACGATTTGGTCTGTCCTTCAAGTTCTGGCAACTTGCATGCCTGTCGTCCTCTTCCTATGATTATTTTCTTTTCAGAAAAGCCCCCACTATTAAACCCCCATTTTAAAAGGTGTTCGATTGCAGTCACATGAAGGTTTTCTACCAAGGTCCACTTTAGCTATGCGTGTAGTCTAATCACTCCTCTGCCACTTGTACCACAAGATTGGAAATACTTCCCTTGCACGCAGATCGTTTACTTTCTGGAGTTTAACATGCTTCAAAATACGATTGCAGGAGAGGGACATATTGTTGAAAGGATAGGAAACATAAGCATGTACCACTTAAAACACACATATAGACTATGATTGATAAACTGTGTCATTATACAAACCTTCCTTGGGTATATCTGTAGTCCTGTGGAACCGAACATCCTCAAATACAACTGATACATTGGTGTGAACTTTCCCAGTCATCAGACTAACTGATTTCCACACTAGTTCCTGTGCAAGATGGCCACAAAATTGGTGTAACTACTGAAGCACTATGGAACTAATTTAACTTCTGTACACATGATAATTTCAAATGTGAAATTTTTACAATTAGCCCTTTAAATATAATGAGAATGATAGACAAGTTTTAACCTATCTTTGGAAGAACTGTATAGATGAGCGTACGATGAATAGGTCTCATATCATGTTTAATCTATGAACAAATCAATAAATTTCAATAGAAATCAGCATTGGAGGTGAATACACAAGTTTTCTAGGTAATAACTTTTGTTTGAAAAGGTACAGAGCCTAAAACTGAATTTAATATGGTTTCTGAAACTGAGCTGTCACAATTATTGTGTGACAAAATACAGATCTTATTAAGATTTATAACATTTACTTGCTGCACTTTTGATAACATATATAATTATATATAACAGAGAATAATTTATGCCTTACTGCAATATATTTCTCTCACTGATCAATGCTGTCAACAATATATCATATCTGTATATTAAACAGATTAACATGAAGATCAGTGTATAATGTAAAATTGTAGAAGTATCTGAAGCTTTCACGGCAATTAACTGCAATAAATTCTTCTTGGGCTACCAGCTGTGTAAGGTGGCTCAATAAAGAAAAGAACCTTTTTAATAATGTACATTTTTTCAGTGGCTAACCATTAAATTCTAAATTAAAAAATTCAAAGCTATCATGAAATAACAAACAGAATGACCAAGGACATTTCTTACAACCCTAAGTATGTGTTAGACTGCTCCAGACCTATATTACTTTTAAGACAACAACCCTGATTACAAGAGAACAGAAGCATGACACAATTACATTTCTCATTGTGTAAAAGTAAAAACCAAGTTTAGTTTTCTAAAAAGTGGTTAAAGACAATCTGTACCTAAAGATCAGAAAATATTCAACAATATAAGCTGATACTGGATTAATGTTTGTGAAATAACCATCCTTATGTAACTACAGTGATGAAAGCTATCAAATAAAAACAATCATTGGGAAGCACGCTACAGAGGACCAGTTTGTTACGCAGCTGCCCTGAAGATGAGAGCAGAGATGGCTCTCAAAACGTTGGCAGAGGATATGGTTTATTCATCATTCAGCCACCTGATGTGGCTTGTAGCCCAAGAATCTTTCATTATATTTCTACACAAAATCATAAATGAACACTGATTACTAGAATAATGTGATAAGAACATTTTACATAATGAAAAACCTGTATTTATGATAGATTCAAAAGGAAGTCAGATCAGCCTAACTCCTCTTTCTTACTGTGCAAGTACAAAAATCATTTCAAAACACGTTTATTATTTCTATTCATTTTCTACGTTGAGTATCCCTTCTGGTCATATGTGTCTCAAGTATTACCTTATTTGTGATTTTGGTTCTGAACCCTCTATTAAAACAACATGGATCAACTTCTGTTTTACAGTGAATTTAAAAGAAAAATAAGAAGCAAATTTAATCTAACCATGAGGTTGCAAGAGGGAATTTAAATTATCTTATCTCAAAGGTTAATAAAATTAATTATTACAACTCACAAGGTAGCCAGTGGCAGGAAAGAGATTTATGCCATTAATGATATATCCAGATAAATATTTCACTGATTCATCCTCTAAGCTGATAATCACAGATTGTTCACCAGATTTTGCACTGGGCTGTAACAGAATCACAGTATGAGCATGCATAAAGAGCAGCAGAAAAACATATCTCAGTAGAGTGGAAATAATGATTAGATGTGACTGGAAGTACACATATCTGGAACAATGAGCAAATAGAAGATATAGATTTTACATGCTTGCTTCCACAGCCACAACCACAACCCTTTGGATATTGCAGCATCACTTTTCGCAGCTGACCACACCTGCTTTAAGATGATTAAGTAAATAATTGTTTAGCCCTTTCACAACTACTATGTTTGGTACTTTTGAAACAAGACTTGGCTTTACACTGCGTAATAACACTTCCTTTGCAAGATAATGTCAGACAGAACAAGCACATCTTTCAAGCAAATATATTTATTTATTTGGTTGTATTGATTTTTATATGTCATGTATGAATAGACTCTTCCTCATTTGTTAGGTAGCTGATATATCTCTTCTTGGTATGATATGGTAGCACAAGGGAGTTGAGTTGCAGCTGTCAGGAGTGCAGTCATGTCTACATGAATGCCAGAATTGGCCTCTACGGTGATAACAGAAATCAATCTGTACTTACAAAAGAAAATAATAGTGGCATAATGGCAGCTTAGATGTGGTTTCTTAGAAAGGTTTTGGCACTGTTACTGGTAGTAAGGATTTTCTACACATGCTTCCTGCAAATAATATATTTGGTTACCACAGAAAGTTGAGTGGGATTTGATAAATTTAATGTTAGATGTAAAGAAGTTATTTTAGAAGTAGGGGCAGGATTACAAAATTTGGTGGAAACCCAGGAGGTTCAATATTTTGTATAAAGAATAAAATTAATAATGGAATTAAGAAAATCACCAAAATGAATAAGAAGTAATATGGATTGGTTTGAAGGATAAAATAGATTTTGCATGGGTTTTACATCAAATGCACTCCAGGGCTGTTGGTGGTATAACCCCAATTTTTTTTTTTTTGGAACTAGACAAGTAAGTTAATTTAATGTAAGATTTGTATTCTACGACCGAAATGTTAATACTAGAGGATATAAATAGTATAATAAGAGATACATGAGTGGCTCTACCACATGCCTGGGACCTCTATAGTGAAGCATTCAAAGAAGACTATGACTTCTACAACAGGATAACCAGTAAGGAGAAGTTTTGTAACTTCAAAGGCAAGATGTTGACAGAAGTTTCTGAAGAGACAAGTTGTTCACATTTTGTATTACATATATTATAGATATATGGTCAAACACTGCAGGTGAATACATATTTATTAGACAAGTAGGAAGAAGTGTTATTGGCTATTATCAAATGGATTAGCAGGTAAATTTATAGATTTTAAAATAGGAACAACATTAATTAGTAGTCATATGCTATCAGTAGTACTTGGTAATGTGTTATAATAGGATATAGGATAATATAATCATTGAACCTAGAAGGAATGAAAATGATAGCATGTTAGTTAGGTATATATGGAAGGAGAATTTGTTGAAAACTTAAACAGTAATAAAATATGGTTATGTATGGGAAGAATAGAATATGTTTTGCAAGAGAATAATATTGACAGGAAATCATATAGTCTGTAATTTACAATTATGAAACATTGGTTTATTGAAGAATGAATGTCTAAGAAGTAACTTAATTAAGTAACAATTTCAATTTTTATATGCTGCTTTGTTATAATTTTAAATATAAATATGTTTTTAAGTCTTACTTCATATTTTCCCATCATTCATGAGAGCCAATTATTTCGTTTATTCATAATTTATATATTAGCATCTCAACACAGGTGGAAGCATTTAAAGAAATGTTGGTGTAATATCTGTACTCCTCCCCCAGTATTGTCAGGGTGATTAAGTCGAGAAGAATGAGATGGGCTGGGCATGTAGCGTGCATGGATGGGACAAGAGGTGTGCACCGGGTATTGGTTGGGAAGCCTGAGGGGAAGAGACAGCTGGGAAGACCTAGACGTAGATGGGAGGATAATGTCAGGCGGGATCTATGGGAGATAGGAGTTGAAGGAGACTGGATTTTGTTGGCCCAGGACAGGGTCCGGTGGAGGGCTTTGGTTAATTCGGTGATGAACCTTCGGGTTCGGTAAGCCATCTAGTTAGTTAGTTAGTTAGTTAGTTGATGTAATATATATTTTTTCTAAAATGTTTAACCGTATACTGTCTTGTCTTCAAGTCAGGTGTAATAAGATATAGTGTTTAGCTGGTGTGTCTACTGCAGGAAATATCTAATTTTCTAAAACTCAAAATGTGGACTTACCTCTGCTGTGAAGCGCATGACATACCAGTCCTCAGAGTGCTCCCACCGGACTAGCGGGGAGATCATTGGGGTTCCCCTGCTTACTGGGTATTTTACTGGTGGATATAAGTTTGCCAACTGTGGCTGTAAACCCAGCTCATACAACCTGCCACAGTAAAAATAATTCCACAGTACTGAGTATCATTGTAAGCAATAAAATATACTACATTATGCAGGATTCAGGGTTTCAATTTAAACATTTCAGTGCCAATATTAAGCATGTCACTGCATAGTTGAATTTTGGTCTCATCAGTCTCAGAAATATTATTTTTCAGCTTTTTAAATTTGTTTCTCACATGAACATAAAAATGTATGTTTGACTGGAAAGGCTTTCTGATGTGTCTGTGTTTTAATGGCCAGAACTTGTAATTTTACTACTGGAGTTGCATGTGTCTTCAAAGTGTGCTCTGGGCATGATGCTTGGTAATGTTTGGAAAGTGCACATGCTATCAGATATTTTTCCATATTTTTGTATGTTTTCTGTCTTTAGTACTTAGAAATACATGTTTAATAAGGTATTAAAACCTGTATATCAATTAGTTACAGTTCTACAAATTCTTGTACAGGTCAATGATGATGCACTTTTTTAACATTACAGACAAAGTAAATGTGCCATAATGTGTCAACCTTATGCAGAATAGCTTGCAAGTCATTACAAATATATACTGCAAGAAATATGAAATTCAATGGATAGAGATTAAACTTGGTGCAAAAGTAACTTTATCAAAGGTGCAAGGTTCCACCAAATGAGTTTATTACAACTTATTGACAAAATATAATTTTGGACCAAATTAAAGAAGATTCACTCAACTTTAGTAGAGTAAAAGTGCAATACTGAATTTTGAGTATATTTCTTACCATATGACAGTACATCTTTGGCATAAATGACAAAGTAAACATGAGCTGTCAGACATGTACAAATGTGGTATCAAAACGGTCATTATTTCATGATATAAAAAAATTGTATATTATTTTGCTTAAATTCAACGAGGATTGTCTGAAGCTACAATTTCAATATTACTGCTTTTCAGAGTTATCCTTTAGGTGATAATGTGTACAGAACTTCATACTTGCGACTGTTAACAGCCCTGAGATATGTGACATAATATAAGTAAAATTTTGGCTTGCTTATGAAAATGGACTTTTATGGTATGTTTATTTTAAAATACACTCATATTGGATAACAACAGCAATAGAGTAAATACACCCTAAAAGTATTCTCATAGAAATACAATTTTAGGATAAAATAATGTGAAACTAATCAAAGGTACTGGCATATTAACTTTATGAAAATAGCATGTGTAACATTTTATTTTTGCATAATTCTTAAATTTTAATAATATTTTTTAAACAGTGATATCAGAGAAGCTCAATGCTCATGTATTACTTCATCAGTCACACACAGAAAATTGCAAGTGCCATTAAGATCTGTGACAGTGAAACCACATCCATTTGTTGACTTAACATGGTATAACCCATATACAACATGCACCAAAAATTAGCTGTGTGACTTTTTTCTATTACCATGTATAAATCACTTCGTAATATGGTGCACGGTTCTCCAATTGCCAACTTAGTCAAATAATGCATATCTAACCTTCATCAGCTGTGGCACAACACTTTATGTGTGGCCAACTCACTGAGCATTGCCATTGCATACAGCTAAACCATTACTGCTGGTGTTAAAGTCTCATCAGCAGTTTTGTACTATGGACTTTAAATCCTCTACTTCCAAATTATAAAGATTATTAAATAGAGTTTATATCATGCTAGAATCTAATGCTGATCAGCTATTTCATTCCCAAATACTAAGAATATACCCACTTGCCCAATGCAGTGAGCAGCCACCCGGTGCAGTCAGGGTGACCTTGCTGAGTAATGGCAATGTGGGTGATGCCTTTGTTGAGTGAACATTCCAGTATGGGCTGCAGGAGACCATGTGGAGCAATCTCAATGGTGATGGCATTATGTGGAATGTGTTGTGATGCCTCCTTGAAAAGCACTGCATTAAGTAGGTTATTGGTGTGATACTCAGCTGATGCATGCATTGCCAGTAGAGTGTTCCATTGATATTGTGGCACTGAAGAGCTCACCCAACGGGAAGACCGGGGCTTTGGGCGTGGAATCAACTGCACAAGCACAAATACAAATTACACAGACTGAGACATTAATTAACCTTTAAAGTACCAGGCTTTAAAATCCCCGTATGCTGGCCCGATTGAAATCCCACTGTTATGTTACACTGTGTATGTTTTTCTGATAAAACAATGTATCTTTCTCAATAACCCACATATAATAATAACATAAATTTCACACTGTTTAGAAGAGTTTACTTTACCACTTGGAACTCTTCCTCAAGCTGTCACTCTGCAAGATTTCTTCTAATTGGAATGAATATCATGTGTATTTATACTTTCTCTTATCATCAGATTCATATTATGGAAAATATTGTAATGTTATTAATGTATTTACCCCAAAATGTGGACACATTGTGCAATTTTTTCTTTTGCCTCAGACAAATAACTGTAGATTTCTTCGTTCCTGTTATACACTCACACAAAGATAGGTTCATTCAAATTTTCTCCCCCCATAAAGCAGTCTACCATTTGAGGGTCAGGTTTGCACATAGAAATGAAGAGTACGAAACAAGGGGCCTCACAACAGTATAAACTCATTGCTTGGTGTTTCATGTGTTTTTTTTCCAGACAGGACAACGGAGATGATTTTAGCCTTGGTTGGTTGTTGTATCCCCTTTCCATTTACTGCCATGCCTTCCGCTGCAAGGAAAAGTTCACCAAAAATTGTTTCTTGAATTAAAACTAACCAGCCAGTTCATATTGTCATTATTATCATTTGTAATGGACAGCCCAGATACATTTTCAACAAACTCAGATATCCACAATGTAAGTACAAGACACAGATATAATCTTCATGTACCAAACACTAACCTCAGTAAATATCAAAAAGGAGCTTACTACACTGGAATTAAGCTATTAAATACCCCCCCCCCCCCCAAGAAAAGTCTGAATCATGATATAAAGAGGCTTTAAGTCAGGACTAAAAGAGCATCTCCTATCTTACTCCTTCGACTACATAGAAGAATTTCTCTCTCTCTCTCTCAAGTCACCATAATTATGTAAAATTTGAGGTTTTCACAGCGGTGAGTATGAAGATTGCTGTCTTCTGGGTAGTTGCGCTGTGTAGTCTGGTCGATGTTTACCAATGTTTCAGAGGTCATACTGCCTCCGTCATTAGGGCGATGAATAGCATCGCCCTGATGACGGAGGCAGTATGACCTCTGAAACATTGGTTGACATCGACCAGACTACACAGCGCAACAACCCAGAAGACAGCAATCTTCACCATGATTAGTTTGTGTTTCACACTTTTTAAGACAAGTTTTATGATTTTAATTAAACTTCATAAGTGAATTCTAATCATTTGGTTATGGTCAAAAGACTATGGAGTGAAAGGCACATTATATGCCACTACTGGCACTATGCTATACCTTTATAAATGCATCTGTTTAGAAATTCTTCATAAGCCCTTGACTTTGTGATACAGATCAAAGCATTTGTCTGAGTGTAAAAATGGCTTTTTGCTGCATGTCTTGCTCTAATATATCATCTCTTTCCATAATTTGTTTGCCTTGCACACAACACAGATAATAGACCCTTTTTCTTTCCTCTCAATAAAATGGGGCTCACCATTTAGCCTTTCTTCAGGTAGGCCACTGCATGGTCTGCCTCACTTAGCTTTGTGCATTCCGCCACTAGTAGACATCCTTTCATGCACTATGGATTTCACAAGACTCTACTTAAACTTATGAGTTATAGGCCTCTTACTGCATTGTTCCTAAATTAAGACATACATCAAATATAAATTTACTATACTTACTTCCAGAAGCCATAAAAATATTTTTAGATCACTTCTCTGATCTCCTCATAAAATGGTAAGAAGAAATATAGTGGTCACTGTGGTCAACCCCTCCAATAGGTTTAGTGTAACACAACACCATATTTGGCTTCGTTATGCGATGTTTGTTTGGATATCCCAAGGGCACTTCTGTTACTCACTTTTACTCCATGAATGAAAAGTACTGAGAATCATGACTGTGTACTGTTCATCGAAGTTAAAGCAAATTTGTCATTCTTTCTGAATGACTGCACATCCCTTTGCCTCGCCTTCCCTATTATGTCCTTTATTCGTGGATCTGGCATTACTGATCCTGTTGTTACTATGTTCATACCCAGTATGATCTGAAGCTTTCACGGCAACCGAGTGTAAAGAATTCTTCTATGGCTACCAGCCATGTAAAGTGGTTTAACACCGTTTTGAGAACGTCGGTATTTTCTTCATCAAGCCACCTTACTTGGCTGGTAGCCAGAGAAGAATTTATTATTTGTATATATCTGTTTTCAGCTTGGGAAGAGTTAATGAAGTAAACAATCATGCATCTAAATACCTAAGACACTAAAAAATAAATTAAGTACCCATCTATGTACCTAACCATCTAACTAAATGACTGAATTAACTAATTTCAGTGTATAGGAATTTTCTAAACAAGTTTATAGTTTCACAGCTAGTCAACAAATTCCATTTTTATAGAACCTGAAGTCTCATTACATGTATGAAGATCAACCACTGAGCTCAACTATCCTAACCTAGTGGTAACCAGCACTTGTCTAAAAGAAAATGCCTCAATAACTAATAAATTTATAAAGAAACAATGACACAAGCAAACAAGGAAACAGAAACAAAATATCTAATCATGCAATTAACTTGCTCTTTTCTCAAAGATTGCTGAAATTACCCAATCCTGGGCCTCAGTGCAGTCCATACCATCAACAAACATCACCTGGGATGTGTCACTTCTGAGATTCTTTAGGTATTGTGAATGGTAAACACCTTACCTGCTTCAGATATTTAAGTAGGAGAGGCGCAGCCGATGACATGTAATTGCTGTGGAGAGCAATGTTGGCACAGTTCACTTCTCTGGTGAATATGCCTCGATGCTGCAACATTTCCACGAACTTCTTCATAGACTCAACTGGTCCTGATAACATGCAGAAGTTAAGACCATAATGGCATGCCACCTCAATATCAGGTGGACACAATTTCTTGGCTTGATCAGCTCCCAGACCTGCAAGACAAGATCTTAGATAAGAGTCAAGTGGGGCAATTCCATAGCAACACACATGATTGGCAGCAGAAAGTACCGGGTCTACAATTTATGAGCCTGCGGTCGTGCTTACATTGTGTTATCGGCCGGCGCTGTTGACGTAGGCGGGACTTGTACGCGTGAGTCACGGGCGAGTCAGTTTCAGTGCTGCTAGTAACAGCGAACTACGAATATTTCTCGTCACTAATACATGTTATTACATTAATTGTTCTTACCTTAAATCACAAAAAGAAAATATTCGACAATTTCCCAAGAAGAGCTTCGTCGAGTATTTCGAAACATGTTAACGAGATGTGAAACTTGCTTGCAAGCACAAGGAAGTCACTTTGAACATCTTTTGTGATTTAAGGGAAGAACAATTAATGTAATAACATGTATTAGTGACGAGAAATATTTGTAGTTCGCTGTTACTAGCAGCACCGAAACTGATTCGCTCGTGACTCATGCGTACAAGTCCCGCCTACGTCAACAGCGCCGGCCGATAACGCAATGTAAGCACGACCGCAGGCTCATAAATTGTAGACCCGGTATATATGGTACATCTTGTGGTGTTTCTCTGACCATTAGGGAAAGAATAGGATAACAAGACTAAGATCTCCAGCAGGTACCAAATCAAAATATTTTAATTCCTTATAGTTGTTTCTTTAACTATGTGCAATGAAATGTATGTGTTACAGAGTGTAAAACAAGTGATAATTAGAGTAATGAATTTGAAAATATGTAGGGTGAAGTGGTCATGTGCTATTTTGTGGTACTACTACAGAATATTCCTAGCAGGACTAACAAAAACCATACTAAGTCTCAGTTTAGGTAGCCAGTCTCAGTGACCACATTCAAACCCATCAGCTTACAAATACAAACCAATCTATTCAATCTGAGCATAGCCATTACAGCTGACAGAAGTAGAATGCCATTCATAACTGTGCCTCAAACTAGGAGACTTACCAACTGCAGCCATCATGCCTTTGATGAGCTCTGCTTCTAGGGCTGCCCGGCCACAGTAGTATGCTGCCAGCACCATCTGCTCTGCTGTGAGGCAACCATCCATGTAGCCACAACCCAACTCCCCCACTGAGTGGCCCACAATGCCATCGGGCTCAATTCCCACTGCTCTCATGACATCCACCAGCCCTATCTACAGTAGAAAGACAGGGCTCAAAAATAGTTTGCTTCATAATTTGTAATGCAGACATGCAAAAGTATCATTATTTGTTCAGGTTTTTATTAAAATAAACTATATGGAAACAAAGTGCTTATATATTACGGCAATCACATACATTATAAATTCCTATTGAGCAGGTTTCTATTATTGTCATGGTACAGTGAACTCTTTATGCATTAAATGGTTGCCAAGTAACAATAGTTATGTAAACATAGATTACTTTTGTACTATAAATCAGCTGTGGCTGCCTACCATCTTGATAAGAGATAAAGAAATGGAGAATGATGAACAAAATGATTACCAAATTTAATCAGAGTAAGATGTGTGATTAAGGACTTTTGTACCTTGAAAAATTGACAACTACAGGCAGAAACTTCATTGACAGGTAACACATACACACATCACATACTGGATTGGAAATTTGAAATTTTGTGACTTGACATGTACACCCCATGTAATATTTCACTAAAAATTTTGTTTCTGATTGAAGTTCTTTTTGTCTGATATGAAAATATATTTCATGAAATTATGTTAGTTATTTTCTTGTAGCTTAACAGAGATTATTAGGTGAACACAAAAGAACAGGGGAGAAAACAGTTATGAGATATTTCATAGTACTTTCCATCATTTTCCTGAAAGAGCTAACAAATATCACAAAAATATTTAAACATAAAAATGTTTTGATGTGAAATAAATCAAACGCTATGCTTTCAAATACGTTACAGATATGTAACAAACACATGTCCTGTTTGACTGTCAGGCTTTGGTCTAATTTTAATTTTGCCATTTAGGCAGGATTTTCCTGAAACCAGGTGACTATCATACAACCCAGCTAAGAAGGATAGTGTGCAACTTTTTATTTAATGTATGCTGTGCATGGTAGTAACACACAAAGGCTATAGTTCCCCTTCAGTGGATGTGATGTGTTCCTAGCTCGCAAGCTTTCTTCACCTTTATCAAAGCTCAGCCATCAGGTTTCAGCTGTTATGCTATAAATTAGGATACAGACTTAATATAAAATATATGGGTTGTAGTAGAAAATGAAGTAAAGTTGTCCCACTATACATCATGTAGGCACCTTGGGTGAGAGGAGGTACAGCTCCTACCCATTGGACAGGAGGCTGGGTGGGCCCCAGAGCCGGTCTGGACACAGAGGCTAGAGGAAAAATTCTGTGCCCCATTGGGGAACAAACCATGGTCATCCAGCCCACAGCCAGTCACTATGCTGACTGTTACCCCAGTTCATGTAGTTTTTTTATTTGTAGTGTTCTGTCTGACGACAGGTCCATATATTATGAACAGAATCCTTCCAACCTCTTCAGGTTGTCAGGGACCTGCTCATACATATATACATTCTTGGCAGAGATGATCAGAAGTGGTTTGCCATTGCCTTCTTCTGTGTGTGAGTTGAGTAATTTTTGGGATGCCACGGAGAAACCCCCGGAGGAAAACTCCGTGATGCCTAGACCACGGCCTTGCCCAACACAAGTTATAAATTTGAGCACCACCGGGAATTGAACCCGGGACCCCAGGCTTACAAGGCTAGTGTTCTGACCGCTAGACCACCGTGGCGGTTTCATGTAGTAGAAAACAGAAAACAAAATTAAATCTTTTACTCATCCCTGAGTGTAGAGCTCTTGTATTACATTTTATTGAAATATCTGTAGTGGTCTAGATGGTGGATTATGCAGATGGATGGATGGACAGTCTTTATTTATGTGTCCAGTTAGTGCACTAAATGAATATAACACATAGAATAAAGAAGATATCACACTTTTGGATTTTATCTACTAAAACAGATGCAAAATGTCAGGTGACCTTGATTTTCATAAAAAGAAACATGGAGACAGTGATACCTGATATTCATAAATAGGTTTCTGAAAAAGGATTTTAAAATTTCCACCACATTCTTTTGCATATTTCAAAAGTAACATTAAGTACTCGCTTTGTAAAACATACCTGGCAGGCTGCAATACCCACAAAACAATTGAGGATGTTATTAAGGATCCTGGGTTCATCAGATGTAATGATACTGATCACATCAACACCATGAGGTTTGAGAGCTTGCTGGCACTTGTCAATGGCTGATGCAAAAACAGGAAGTTTCAGGAGGGACTTTCCCATACCTGGCCACTGTGAACCTATGCCAGTGAACACAAACCAGACAGGTCGTTTGCTTCCAGGATAATACTGGGGAAAAAAACAATGCTGTGTATGAGGTTATGTTTTTAAAATGTTAGCCAGTATTATAAACACCTCAGTTCTGACTACATGGTCATTCCACCTCAGTTCAACAAATTCCAGAAAAATCAGTAGCACTCAGTATCACATAATTTTATATTAAAATGTGCCCCCTTAGAATTAGTATGAACATTCTAAGATTGTTTTGTGAATTATCTTTGCAGACACTTATTTCCTTATAATAGTGTGTTGTACAGAAACAGTCACTATGTAATCTTTCCCCAGGTTGAGACTGACATAAGTCTAAAACCATCAATTGCATCTACCCTTAAATTGTACACCTGTAAGGGTACTTTTACGGCATATTTGCATTACTGCTATTGGGAGTCAATTTGATGGTGTATTTTAGGTCAAACCTTACCACAAAATGTCATGGTTCCTGTATACTAGCCAAAAATAAAGATTTATGATGTCACATATCTCAGGATGCAAGTATGAAACTCTAAACACATTATCATCTAAAGAAGGAATCTCAAGTGTATTAAAATTGAAGTCAAAGTTTTGCATTTAGTCAGATAAGTGAGTTAAATAAAATGCAATTTCATTATATTGCAAAAAAAATTCCCCTTTTCATATCTCATTTATTCAGGTCTGAGAGCTCACATACACTTCTCATCTATACCAAAAATGTATTGGTATATAGCAAATAATATACTCAACATTCAACATTGCACTTCTACTCAATTCTGAAATAATCCTATCTCGAAATGTACCATGTGAGCGCATCAACCTTGTTTTAAAGAATGCCAAGAAAGTCCTGATCCAGGTAAGAATTCACAAATGGAAATGAACTTTAAATTCAGGGTTTAATAGTTTAGTGGCATGCTGCTGCAACACACAGATATATGGACTGTGTATATGCCGTGACACATGACTGATGAAGGTAAAACATGTATATTATTGCGGATGGCTCTTTCAAATAAAGCTTGACAGATATGCACTGTGCATTCCATGCCAAGTCAATAAATGAATGTGGTATCACAGGCAAAGTAGTATGACCTCTGAAACGTTGGTGGAAATCTACCAGACTACACGGCGCAATAACCCAGAAGACAGCAAACTTCAGACTCACCGCTGTGATAACCTCAATTTCTATGGATTATATTTTTCTAGACATGCTAAATCTTCAATTTCTGGGATTATCATATAGGTTGCTAGGACAGTATATTTGTGAAGCATTGGAGATGTTCATAGCTTTTGTCATCTTGACATGTCAGTTAATACATTTTGTTTGCTTGACCCCTTCCCTGATTAACCTGAGATATGTCAGGATAATGACTTAATTTGTAGGATTTGAGATTTTCATGGCGGTGAGTCTGAAGATGGCTGTCTTCTGAGTTAATTTGTTTTATCTTGGAATAATAGTTATTATAAATGTTTTTCATTCCAACATATATCAGTCATTGAATCGTGGGTATATTCCAAATGTTAAATAAAAAAATGATTTTCTGGGTCATATTTTCAGAAAAAAAGTAATCAGGGAAGGGGTATTCGCTAGCTAAAGTACCCATATTTACTCAAGTATTTCATGCAATTAACTATACTGAATTGATTATAGTCTTCTGGCAAGCTGCCCTGTGTTGCCTCCATCATCAGAAAAATGATCATTTGCTTTTCTGATATTTATGTTTTCACCCAATAAATCAACATCATCAGCATAAACCAGAAGCTGATGTGTCCCATTCACTTGTTTGTATTCTTGGACTTCAATGGCACATTCTAAAGCAAAGTTGAAATGCAATGATGATAAAGCATCTCCTAGTTTCTGACCATTGCAGAAAAAATATTCATGAGACAATTGTTTATCTATATGGAGTTAGGTTCGGTTTATTTGAATATATTTTAATTACCATAACTAGTTACAGTCGTGTACTGAATTAAATGAGAATGTTATGTAAGGATCATTTCTGTAGTACACATTCCTGCCAACAGTCATCAACAGTCAAGCTAACTGCTCCCTGTTTTCTTTTTTAAATTATTTATTTTCAGAGAAGCAAACAGGGATGTCCATGCCAAGATATACTTACATTAACACTCCGCAGCTTTCTACCATCTTGTGTAAGAAGTGTGTACCCACGGTACTTATGGCCAACAATTTCTGTTGACTGAAGATCATGCATCAGGTACACAAATTCTGCATCAACTGGCCTGCTTTCAAACTGCACATGCAAAAATAAAATTAAAAAATTATGCATAAACTACTGACTTTCAACTGGCCACAAAATGATCACATAGCATCATAAATATAAAAACATACTGTACAGAACTCGATGAGATGTACCCTGTACAATATGTTAGAGATAGTTGACTGGCTATTAAAAGAATTGGTATGCCAAGATTGGCAGCACAATAACAACAGAATTATCAATAAACAATTAGCAAAAAAAAAAAAATTAAAAAGCAAGAACCATAAGCTACTGATCAGAGAATAACAGCAGAGTTTATGTGTGTGTGTCATAATTGTCACCACACATCATAACATAGAGATTAATACTCCTGATTTATATTTTGGAAATCCTGGATATGAATGTTGGCCTAAAGACCAGTCAAATTCAGTGATGTCTAAAATTAGTGTCTGCCCTGACTATTGTTATCATTAATTCTTGTTTCTTTTAATGCATTAACATTAACATTAAGATGGACCTTAGGGAGATAGGAATCGAAGGAGTGAATAGGATGCAGCTAGCTCAGGATGGAGGCTGGTGGTGGGCTTCTCTGAACATGGTGATGATCCTTTGGGTACCATAAACAAAATGGGCTATTCTTTGATAAGCCATGTATACAATAGACATTTCAAAAAATATACTTGACTATAGAGTGAGTACCGCCATGGTGGTCTAGTGGTCAGAACACTAGCCTTGTAAGCCTGGGGTCCCGGGTTCAATTCCTGGTGGTGCTCAAATTTATAACTTGTGTTGGGCAAGGCCGTGGTCTAGGCAACACGGAGTTTTCCTCCGTGGCATCCCAACAATTACTCCATTCACACACAGAAGAAGGCAATGGCAAACCACTTCTGATCATCTCTGCCAAGAATGTATATATGTATGAGCAGGTCCCTGACAACCTGAAGAGGATGGAAGGATCCTGTTCATAATATATGGACCTGTCGTCAGACAGAACACTACAAATAAAAAAAATAGAGTGATAATGACAACCAGTCACCTGAAGACAGGAATAGAGCCAACTCCTGAAACATAATGTGTATCAAATAAACCTCAGTCAATAGCAAATGTCCAACATAGTGTTACTATAATGATGAACCCACTGTCACATAACTATAAACAATTTGAAGGAAACTAGTCTAAGTGAAAATTACATAAAATTTTGTTTAAATTAAATATATAGAAATCCTTTATTGTATTCCACAGTGATATTTTAGAAAAACTCCCATGCAATCTCAGCAAGAATAACTGAAATATTAGATGATAATTAGTGCTACTGTGAAGTAAAATAATGCATTTGTGGTGAAGCCAAACTTGACAGTAGGAACATTTGAATCTTCTGCATGATCATGCCCTCAGAAGAAATCTCACTCTATTAATGAGCCACAGTGAATCATTCACTTATGAAATTAATGCCATGCATGATTTCTGTTGGGTAATTTATACCCAGATCATTTATGAATGGCTTGACAATTGCCACTTTTTGAAACATGTTGCTATAACTTTACAATATTAAATTAGATATAAAAAGAGTTGTGCGGACAGAGAAATAATACCTAGTATTGACTGCTCAGTCAGGGTAGTTGGTAACTCAGATTAGAGCTTAAAAGTGATTAGTTCTTGAATAAAAGTCTGCAGTATACCAACCTGTTACTTTTAAAGGAATCAAGTACGGGTAAGGGTTTCATTACATAATGTCTGAAATTAAAGAGATTAGTCACTTCAGAAAATTTAAAACCACTGTTTCAGAATATTGCTATTAAGTGGAGCATGACACTGCGATAGCAAGCCTACTCACATTTGTAAGGATGACATCGACTGCCTCTTCTGTGCGCCCAGATGCAATAACAAGTCGAGGAATAATGTCATCAGGAGCCCCACCATTTACTTTGTTCTTCTGATTCCGCTGTAGTATGATGTGGGTATTTGATCCTCCAAAACCAAGTGAGCTGACTCCTGCAAGGTTGCCAATCCAAGGCATCGTCTCATTCACAACCTATGAAAAGAAGTACTTTTGCCTGTATATGGTGAATATATCTTCTCATCCTCTGCCTGCCCTGTGAGGTAAAAGAAACCACTTCCTATGTTCAGGCATTCATGAACTGATTTCGTTAGTCAAAATGTTAGGATTAAGAACAATAGCCAGTAAATTGGGACTACACCGACAACTGATATCTGGATTTCCAATGCCTAAGCTTCAGTAGAAGAAAAAGCCCTATTATAGAAAAGAAATTCTATAACCAGATATCAGTGGGAATTGAAACAAAGGACCTCAGAAGAGAAGAGTAGAGTAGGCCATCATATAAACTCTACCTGACCTCAACATATTATATTAAATGGACACTTCCTTATATGTGTGTTTTTCACTAAACAGAGTACACAGTATTGTCAATAATATTTCAAGTCAAGTGATGCTTCCACACTTGGTTTCCCTTATATTGTGTTTTCACTCTTCTCCCCACTGTCATTATGGACAAACTGAGAGTAATAGTTTAATGGCAGAGTATGTTTCAGGGGCCCTGAGATTGTGAAAACTCTTTGAATGATTTTGGTTTGCCAATGAATGTTGCACATTTAACTATATATTATATTATGCACAGAAATGAGGACTAAACTATTTAATAATAAAGATTTCAGAAATCTTCATACTCACCACTGTGAAAACCTCAAATCTTACATATTTAATAATTATTATTATTAATTGATAGGGCCTAATACTATAAAAATCTTCACACAGAGTAAAGGATTTCAAGTTGGAATCCTCAGGTTTTCCAGGAATGTCTCATTTCTTTCTATAAGTTCCATAAAAAATCAGTGTTAAAGACGTTGTACATATAGCAGAACCATATGATGAAGCATGGCATGGTTTACCAGAACTTCTGTGCCCAGTATAGTTAGATACTTAAATGAATTAAGTGACAATATGAATTCATTCTGTCTCAGAGAATAAAAATAATTCAAAGTCATTCTGATGTGACATACCTTTAATTGCCCATTTACAAGTGATTCCACATCTTCTCTGGGATTGATGTAATGCAGATTTGGAGGGATAAAGCCAGTCTCCATTGCAATGATCACTTTGGTAATACCACAAAGACCTGATGCCCCCTCAGGGTGCCCCATGTTGGACTTAAATGACCCTATCAGAAGTGGTGTCTTCCTATCTTTACAGAATGCAAGGGTTATGCCTTTCAGTTCTTCAGCATCTCCAACCTGCAAAGTCCAAAAATTGCTGTCTAACAAGAAGAAAAATTTGGTTGAACAGTCTAGCTTCAGGAAAGGTTTAGCAACTGAACACGCAGTATTAAAGCTAACAGACAATGTATTAAAATCTAATGACCAAAAAATGCATTTAGAGGAATTTTTTGTGACCTACTAAACCATTTCACATCATGAAATTTTGTTGGCTTAATTATATTTTTATGGCATCCAAGGAACTGCTGAAAACTGGTTTGGATTCTATCTTATGAACAGAAAACAAAAAGTGGAAATAAAATCATTTAGTGTAATTCCAGATGTCTTCTCCAATTGAGGAATAGTGACAGACTTCTTCAAAGGTCCATTTTAGAGACTTCACTTTTCATAACTTACATAAATGACCTTTCAAGAATACACACCTTCTCACAAACCATATTTGCTGATGACACTTGTGTCTTAATTTCTAATAACGAATTTTGTGTGTGCGTGCGTGCATATACATATGTGTGTACGTAAGTATGTACATAAGTATGTATGTATGTACGTTGCAATATCTGTCAAAACTTTGGTTAATACTCAAGATTTAACAAGGCTCACACCCAATACCAGAAGTTTCAACAGAAGTTGAACTGACTGAGGCTGAATAGGTGAGCAAGTGGCCTTCCTCTTTGACTGCTAGATGATATTTATACATTTACCCACAATATATTGGTAAAGTATATCACAATCATAAGGAAATACTACACTACATGCATAATATCACAATCCAAAACTTCATAAAAACAAAATCAACAAGAAACCAGCAACATGTTGTAATTCTGTCATCTTATGAGAAAAAAAATGAAATGTTTGCACAATTTTTCTGATCACCAGTGAATAATAAGGTACTGTACTTGTCACTGAAATGGCATATACTTGTATTGACATGTCAATATAATACTAGTGCAACAGTACTCCCAAACAGATTCCACTACTCCCACAAACAGGGAGACAGTTAAGTGCCACAGTGGGAGCGTGGTTATTCCCCCACACTGCCAAAGTATAAGTCATGACAGAGTTGAAGGTACAGAAAATTTTAATCCTTCTGTCTGAGAACAGAATTCAAACCATCTGATTCCTTACTGAGACCACCACTATTAGCACATAATAAATTATTCATACAGGAAAAGATATTTTAATTTTGAGATTGAATAAAACACACCTTGGTTGCAGTTCCATGTGCTTCAATGTACTCTAGTGCACTGGTATCAGCACCACACTCCTGATAACACTTTTCCAATAACACTTTATTCATATCTCCAGAGGGACACATTATTCCCAGACTGTTGAAGCCCTCATTGATCGTCTTGGCATGCACCACCATAGCATATACACGCTTTGCATGGCAAGCCTTCTGCAGAAACATCACACAGATGGCCTCACTCCGTGCAAAGCCATTACCTGCATAAATGACAAGAAATAAGTCAAGAGGTTAATTCTTTAAAGAATATTTTTTGAAACAAACTTGCACTGTATACTGACAGAGTCTGTCAAAATTTGTGTATACATAAAAGAAAAATGTCACACATGCTATTTTCACGAAGTTAAAATGGCAACAACTCTGGAAACTTTGATTAGATTCACATGATTTTACTAGAAAAAAAGAGTACTTCTAGACAATATTTGCATTGTTGCTCTTAGGGAGCTGATTAGATGGTGTACTTCAGGTCAAACTTAACCACAAAATTTTATGATTTCCTAAGCTAGCCAAAAATTGAGATACATAGTATTTAAAATCTCAGAACAATTAAGATGCAAGAATCAAACTGTGTATACAATACCACCTAATGGAGGACTGTGAGTAGTATTAATCTTGAAGTTGCAGCTTCAGACATTCCTCAGGTAAATGAGATGAAATAAGATGCAACTTCATCATATTGTAAAAAAGTCTATTTTCCTACCCCATTTACTTATGTCTGACAGCTAACACACTTGACATTTATGTCAAATATATACTGACATATGGAAAACAAACTAATATCTGTAAAATTCTGATATCAGAAAAGTTCAATGCTTGTGCACTACTTCATAAGGAGTCATGCATTAAGACTGAAAATTATCATTAAATTCTGTGACATGTCATGGAATGACCTAGAAGATACATATTTATTCTATTTATAATTTATTTAACAACGTTTTTTATGGTAGCTCAAACTATACAGCTTTGATTGAGAGGATGATGGTAAATAATGAATTCGAAAGGATGTGGAAGGAAGTGGTCATGGCTTAATTTTAGGTAGTATCCTGGCATTTGCCTGGAGACACCAGTCAGAATAGCTGGTCTCTGGGCCAAGATTTTGAAGCCAGGACCAGGAGGGTTAACCACTCAACCACAATATGGTATCATAAAAAAACCATGAGAGCATCCATGACATTCCCATAACTGGATGTTGATGGCAAAATCATAAGAAACATGGAAAATATTATTGTTTAAAAAGTGCACAAGGAAAATTCCTTAATTCCATAAAAGCCTGGAAAAAGAGTTGAAATATTTCTCTGTTTTATTACAAAACTTAAATGTCTGGCTATGCATTAAAATACAAATATAATCACCTGCCAATTGTACTCATTGTTAAAAAAATTAATTATAAATAAACCACCTTAGACTGATTCTTCATTTATTTAATGATGGGTTTCACCTGCCTAATTTATGCATTGGCAACAAGGTGAGAAGTACCATGACACTAGACAGCAAATATCTTCTTGGGAGAGACTAACAACATAATAAATCTCATTGGTGACCTAAGCTTACCGTATTTGTCGAAGGGCCTGCAACAGCCTTCAGGGCTTAATATACCAAGGCATGAGACCTGAAGACTTATGTAAGGATGAAGACAAAGGTGTGAGCCACTCACAATAGCAGATTCACAAGATCCATTGCAAATGGACCTATACGCCTGTTCAAATGCACACGCACTTGATGAACATGCTGATTCCACTGCATAACTAGGTCCTGGAATACAATGCACAATATTTTATATGGACATATTTATCTACATTACTAGTAACCCTTCAAATGCCAAGTTATTTTTTCATACACAAAAAGCAATGTCCTAAATGCTCACTGTTTACTCCTGTTGTTGTTTAAAGGCTTAGAAACATTTCAACTTCTATGGTTACTTATGACTTTCTACTATTGAAGAAGGCCCAGCATGTATTTCAGACATGGCAGTGGTGCCCCCAGTTGTCCAACCATAGACTACAAGACACAGTAAGAATCACATCGTGTAATATGGCTTTGTGATTATCATATTGCGTTCTAATCCATGGAGACATATTAGGGGCCTGACCCTTTAAACTTTAAGGAAAAACAGTACATTTTTCCTGCATGCAAGTTTGCATAAATCATAACAAATTACTTCTTCTTATGAATTAGTCCCATGTGGCCTGCAGCAATTCAAAATTACTTTTGAAATTATGAATCAGTTTCAGAATTTGGCAGGACTTCTTGGACAAGTGATCAACCCTTCGTAAGGACTCTACCTACACAGGACAACACAACACAGGAAGGCAAAGAAAAACATTCACACCTTGAATGGAATTCAAACCAATGTTCCCATGTCCAAGCAAACAAGGCCCATGCCTCAGACCACATGGCCACAGTGACCAGCATAACACAATACTAGAAATAAAATTAACAGTAAGAAGACAACAACTGAAGGTAAAACTATACACAGATCTGCCTGTAAGATCAGAATTAAAAACAATGTTACTGAAACATAATGGTTTTCCAATAAAACTTAATCGTCTGTGCTCTAAAAGGCCCGGCAGTGCAAATGTTCTTAGAAAACAAGGGACTGTAAAACTGATACAGCATCTCTTGTCACTTCAGTAAAGAAGAAAAAGTTAGAAATTTAAAACAGCATAAAACCATGTCTGTTACATTGATGTGGCTAGCCCTACTACATTTAAAAACACCAAAGAATTAGAAACAGCACTTGATCTTCTGATGAACTGACACTAGCAGGAAAGTGGTAATTATTTATTTAACTGTCCATAAACATTAAAATGTGTAATGTTTTACTTCTACATATAATACTAATTTCCCTAGTTAAATAAGCCTGCATAGAGAAATAAACATTACAAATAACTTTGATTTCACCAAAACCCATTCATCAAGAATGGTGGCATTATATAATGTAAACAGGTAGTTTGAGTGTTTACAGGCTTATTCAGTTACACATTATTAACTGCAAAGAATATGTAGTAATGAGTGAGAGGATAATTTCTGATGGTGTCCAGGGAAGAAGCCCTGGTCTCTTTTAAGTTAGCACTGCTTTGTGTGAATGGATCGAGGAAAATAACAAAAATTCTCAATCTATTTATTCTGGGCCAAAGTTTATAGACACACAGGCAGAAACTAGGCAATAATTACTGTTATGCTTGTGCCTAAATTTGGAGGTCCTTGTGTAGAGATAACTAAATAGACAAAACTATGTGAAGTTGCTAGGAATCAGGAACAACTTACCAGTGATGCCAAGCCAGTAGGATATTTGGTTAGCATACATAGCTCGAGCACAACCTGTGAGACCGTATCCATTTTCATGGGGCCTCTCATAGAACCAAACACTTTCTGTCTCATTAATGCTTGCACCTACAAAAACTCCAATCTTCTGTCCCTTTAAGAAATGAGGGTTGACACCTAACATAAAAAATTCAGTATCATCAATACAAACATCCTCTATGAAATTTTACAATGTGAGGTCTTAAGTACAGGATTGTAGATTTATCAAGTCACAGGTGTATTATTGAATGAGAAACCTGCATCCACCAGGAATTAAGTGTCTGTTTTTTTTTCCTCCAATTCAATTATGTTACAGAAGAGTCATGAAGTGCTGACTTCCAGCTTCTAAGCAGGCCTTGCACCTTCTGAAAATATTTCTTGACACACAATGGAGACATTCTTTTGTTTTCAAATATTTCAATTACAAGGAATGTGAAATGTTCACAAAATCTTTTTCTTTTAGTGTCACTCACAAGCAGAAACTGCACAGATCCAAATCTAGGGCACTATGAGGTCAAAATCCATGAGTTATCAAAAAATGGTCAAATACCGTATATACCGTAATCACTGAGAAATTTTGAGGGCTTTATTAAATAATCACAAATGCAAAGATCCACCTTTTTATTAACCACCTGTTATGACAAATCTCACAAGTAGTGTTATCAAATAAAACTGATATAACCAACTGTGTTTCAGAACTGTGTGCACCTTGCTTCACCCATTCATGCTACAATGTCTGTCCATCTCATAGTTCTTGATTTAATCTCTGCTAACAGTGTGAATGAAGTAAACACTTCTGACTTTATAATTTCTTCCTGTGTTCTTGAATTCCATATTTCTTGAAGTAAAAATATTCTCTTCAGCAATTTTTTCTCAAATAGCCTAAATTTTTGTTATTTCATATGAGAGTACAATTATGCCCTCAAAGATAATTTTATATTTTTCACTTCTGAACATCTGAAAATATGATGAAATACAAGATTGTGAACTGAAAAGCAACATTTACTTCCTCAGGTCATTCCGGTCATAATGTATAATCTTTGTATATGTCAATTTCATTTTTCTGAACTTACCATATTTCCAGCAGTTTTTGATAATACTTGTGGCATATTTTGCACCAACAATATAGTAAAATGTACTTATCTTAATACAAAACTTGGGTGGACCACAAAATGTCATCCATACAGATAAACTATGATGGAGATTTTATATGTTTCAATAAGTTTCTCTGTGCTATGCTAATTCTGCTAGGCCTTTATATGTAATTTTTCACTCTTATCTGCCAATCACTGATTTTGCATCACAGTTATGATGTCATGTCTCATGTTATGCAAAAGATAATAGTATACACAGTATCCACAAGAGTTATTTTCGTTGCATCCTGAATGCTGACAAAAATATATCATATCACACTTGCACTACACAAGTGTTACCATAAGCATCATTCATATAAGCATAGCAGTGGAACACATACTTTGTAGAAATACAAGAGTATGTTTTCAACATAACATTTATTCACTGACACATGCCTATGCATCTTCTTATTCAAAAATAAAATGTAGCAAATTGCTGTCAACTTTATGCTTCTTTCTTTCTGCTCTGCTTATTCATTTGTCTATTGGAAATTTTTTGTTGTGATAACAGCATACTTTCAAATACACAGCCTTGATTTTGTTTATATATATATATATATATATATAAATTATTAAATTCAATGTGTAACCTATGATATATGTTGAAATGTCTCTCAACATTTTATTTATAAAGAAAAATAATTCATTGATTATGTTATGCTATATATATATATAAGCAACTTAATTTCTAACTTTACAAATTATGTATTCTGAATATATTCCTGAAGTAATGTAAATCTTTTATAACATTATAACACTTACATGTGTTTTCTCTGCGATAGCATACTAAACAGATGTTTATGGGATAACATCAAGTCAAAATGTATTTATTATTTCATACAAGCATGACAATGATGATGAACATAGTTACAGCAGTTACTTTTCTTGAATTAATACACAGAACAGGAGTAATACATTTCTCAAAGATACAGAATCATTATAAAATTGCTAACCTGCATCCACAATCGCCTCATATGTTCTTTCCAGCAGCAAACGACAAATTGGGTCCATAATGTGCGCCTGTTTGTAGTTAATCCCAAAAAATGATGCGTCAAACTTCGTAACATTAGGCACCTTTCCTGTCCGCTTGGGTAACATAGGTTGCTCTATACAGAAAAAATATGTCACAAAATTTTATGTAAGTCCGAACGTTTTTCAAAGATGATCAATTTTTGAATAAAAACAATTATATATTGAACCTTCTATCCAGCACAATCATAAACACACATTGCAAATCATGAATCATTAGAGAAACCTGGAAGAAATTGTCATGCTGTGTTTCAATATCATCCCCCGGAATTCACCTAGACGAGACGACGAAGGCCACAAGAATCATAGGATGTGTCCCCAATGTATTGTCATTCTACTTAGATTTTGTAGTGAACACGATGGTGCAATGCTCAGTAAGTATAATTACAAAATGTGAAAATGAAATGGTGCACAGCAGGCACAAACAGCATATATGAACACGAAACTTTGCTATATTTTAAATGCAATTTGAAAATATTGATGACAATCTTGTTCAAATCCGGCCCTGCTGCAATGAATGGTATGTGAATAACATCAGAGGCACTGTTTACAATTGTCTCTTCCGGCTGGAGGTCACAGAGTGGTAACGGCGGGGCCACAGCGCCGTATAAATGTAGCGAATGGCCTAGTAGAAACAGGCCTGAAGAATTCCGTCTTCTTGACTCTGTCAGCAAGTTCGTCGAGTTCGAACCAGGATCCTCCGGGAACTAAATGAACGCTGGCTGCTGTGTGACGACCAGTGTGTTTTTTCCACCCAGACACAGGACGACGTTGTACTTGGTCGACCTTGTTGAAAGGGTCAACAGAAACTTTGACGAGAAGCTGCTAACCGGCGCTGTTTTCATAGATGTGGCTAAAGCTTTCGAAGCCATGTGGGTCAAAACTAACCAACCTAATCTGCCCGTCCTACATAACGAAGACCATATTCTCATAATATGACTGCCACTGGTTCCAAACATCCTTCCAGCCTGCTACATACACATGTCGTAACATGCGGGCTAGGGTAGCTCAGGGTGGATTATTCTTCCCTGTGTTGTTCAGTGTGTATCTGAACGACATACAGTTCTCGTAGCAACTTCCTGTATATCGGTTATCTGGAGGCCTACCACGGCACCCTGGATCGCTGGCCACGGGATTAGAGAATTGCTATCAACGTCTCGAAAAGCACCACTCTTTAAGACTTCGTGAAGCATCCGAAAACCCATTGCAATTTAGTTTCTCGGAGAGACTGTACAGTAAGTGAGAACAGCACGGTATGTTTGGGTAATCCTTGACACTCGGCAGCTCAAACATTGGACGTATGGTGTGCTGCTCTACAAGCAGCTCGTCCGCCCTGTAATGAATTACGCATGCCCGATCTGGAGGTCTGCTGCCTGCAACCACATCTGCAATCTACAAGTGTTACAATTTAATCATATACGAATTGCGACTAACGCACTGTGGTACGTTAGTAACAAGAAAATATACGAGGATTTGGGGACCACGACAGAGCATTGACTGAGATCTTCGACTTAAAGTCAGCTGACTTCATCTCTCTTCACCATTGCAGCTGATGCAGGTAGGATGCCTGACAAGAATTTCACATTCATGTCACTATCATTGCTAATTTCACTCTCAAAATATATCACTGAACTCATTATCTTATCTTTATGATAGGTCTTGCCATAATGCTGACTAGTATAGATTCAAAGTCAGGGTGCTTCAAATCACAAAGCACCGCCACTTAGAACTAATTAAAATAATTAATAAACCCAATATGTTTGGTTGTATTAACAATATTTATCATACCTTCTGCAATGGAGTTGTTGATAAGGCATGACAGCATACAAGTTATACCAAACTACAATAAAAATTATGCATGTTTTTTTTCACATCATACCCACCTCACTGGTTAATACTGTCTAAGTTTTTAATATGTAGTCAATACAGATTTCCCTGTTTTCTTCATTTCTTAATTTTCTCTTTTCTGTTCTAGGCTGTAAAAATTCATGCTAACATAAATACTCACTGAACTTCTGTAGTGAATCATCATCTGTCACCATATCCACTTTTTTATACAGATTATCCCGTAACTGGTACACATTTTCTGACTGAGGAAAACAACCTGCAAGACCTGAAATGACAATTTCTTCACCAGGGGAGGGCTGTGCGCATTGTACACTTGCATTGTTTGACACAGACATAGTTGGCAGCACTGGTATGTTTTACTGTAAATAAAATAAAACATTACATTACATAGGCACAGTACATAATTTGAATATATCCTATACCTCCTTATCAGCAATTGGAAAAATTAACCACTAACCACAGAACATGCAAGAAAGCTTACATAAATCTGCCTTCAGTAAATGAGACTATATTTTACAGAAGCACTGCAATTTATGAAACAAGTAGTCATGCAATGTGAGTCATACGGTTTTAGAATACTGTCCCTTGTGTGCCTTTCTGGACTTTGAAGTCCTAATTTCTTCTATCACTTGCTTACATTAGGCTATTGGATGCTGAGTCTTCAGTGAATTACTGTGACTCAAATTATACGAAGAAAAATACATGAAAAGAGTAAATTTATCGATTTCATATAGTAGCTGAATATGAAGATGTGTTTGTACGTCAGTGAATTCCAATGGTACTAGTATTTACAGAATATGGCAATTGTCTTAAATGGTATGTTTTAATTTTATATCATTTAAATACAAAATTATGCATTATAATGCATATATGATTCATTAAACAAAATGGCTTAATTCCAATAATCTACATCTAATAACAATAACAATAATAATAAGCAACTGGAACTGTCTCCAGGTCACTCAGAAAATATTTGGCCAACATTCCGGGCGAACATGACATCAGGGAACTGCAGAAAACTGCCATTTTGGGATCTTCATACATCATTCGAAAGACGCTGTTGTAAAACAATATGTATTCCGGAAATAGCTTCTGCACTATGTACCTCAGGGGCAAGGTTTGTCTCGGGTACATAGAAGTAAATACCCTATAAAACGGTGAATAAATGGAATAATAATAAAGAAATGTAATTAACAATGAAGCAGAGAAGATCTTTAAATACAAGGACCTTCTCACTGAAATACAGCGACTGTGGAAAATGAGAGCAAAAATAATCCCAATAATTATTTGAGCAACTGGAACTGTCTCCAAGTCACTCAGAAAATATTTGGCCAACATTCCAGGCGAACACAACATCAGGCAACTGCAGAAAACTGCCATTTTAGGATCTTCATACATCATTCGAAGGACGCTGTCGTAAAATATATAGTTATCCCTCACAATAAAACTACATAATACATGTAACACATATTAAAAACAAAATGTATTTCGGAAATAGCTGCCATACTATGCCCATTAGGGACTAGTTTTGTCTCAGGTACATAGAAGTAAATATCCTATAAAATGGTGAATAGATGGAATAATTCAATTCTAATTAAACTGTCACTGAACATGTCTAAAAGCAATTTTATTTTCTGAAAAAGCTCAGGTCTTCTGAGCGGTTTCTTCCTACACAGCCTCCAAACAAGTTTTGTTTATACTTTTCACTTCCATCAGTCAAGTTAAATGTCTTGTTCATCTTGAATGAAATATCCTAAAATCTCAGATAAGTAAAATAAGAAAGTTGTTAATACATAATATTCTTAATTTTCCTTGTTCTGTAACTGCGACATAAAACACAATCTAAACTCTTCCTTGGAAAACTAGGACAAAATGCATGATCTGATTTGTAACCATATACAAGTCTTGTCACTCATTCAGAAAAATTAAAAATATGTTAAAAATACATTTATCATAGTTTAATTGCATAAAACTGTCCATTTCTGTTTTCCTTATAATTTGCTAACTCTTGTACAAGGTCTATCAAGAGAAGTTGATATTTGCTGTGTTTCCAAGAGCTTGTTATATTGCTATTGTTATTGAGCCAGCTGAATAGAGTATCACAATCATTTAAAGATTAATTTTAATATTGTCCTACTATTTATTATTTTCTGAAAAATCCTTCATGAATGAAAGCAAAAATAAGATAATTACATCTAAATTCAAACCACAACAGCACCTCTCTATGTGATCTTGTTTTCTGATATCAACACAAATGTGAACTTGTACCTAGTGAGCACTTTAATATTCACACTGCACTGAGAAGTCCAAGAAACATTTTATTAGTTCTGGTGGAATACAAGTTCCTGCACTGTCACATGCACATGAATTATTGCTGATTCATTTATGACAATGCATATCTGTTGAGTGCTTCATAATACTATAAATATTTATAGTGTAAATTGGGTTGTAAAAAGTCACAAAGCCAGGGTTAACCATCCTCTCCTTATTAAGTAAATCAATTGCTCATTCAAGTTAAACCTTATTTTATAGGTCTAGAAACATAATCAATAATAACAGAAGACAGTGAGAAAATAAGCAAATGAGGGAAAGAAAAAAGATGAAGAATAAAAATGGAAAGAAAGAGGGCATAACTTTTTCCAATGATTCCAACTCGAACAGTAGTTTTGCTTAAGTTAAGTACCATGTAAAATGACTGTTACAGTGACTTGAGAACTGTTCCAAAATAAAATCTGAGATATCTTTTAATAAATTTGTCTTTAAACTCTTATCTGGAATCCTTTAAGTGTTTTAAAAGATGAAATATGTAAATGAGACAGAGACAGTATGAAAGAAAACCATGATTTTGGTGAAGATAAGACATAACCCTGTGACTCAAATTTAATGGTACCTAATGCGCTATGTACATATTGTCATTAAAATTTGCTATAATATTGCAAATTACTTTGTGTAGTTTCTCATAGTGGTAAATGCATCAGTCAAAATACATGTGAAACAAATATTTTTCTAGCAGTTTTGACTCGTGTTTCTCAAATTTAATTAAAAGATGGAGAGGTTTCTCTAACAGTTACATGACTTAGAAGAGGGTGGTATGCTGTAGCTATGGCTTTGGGTTCTGTTCAGTACAGTTGTGAGTTGAGACCGAAAATGGTGGGCAGCAGAGAGCGAAGAAGCAGTCTTAATATGCATGCAGAGATCATCTCATACCAGTTTGGAACAAGACACAACATTGAATAATCGAGATTTATGGCTATAAAGAATTGTTATCAAGTCAATAATTATTTCTAACCATGCTGGGATTAATAAATCCATATTTCAGACAGAGTACCCAGTAAGTTAATTACTAAAGCTGCAAGCCCCCCTCTGCTGCTATAGCAACTCAGCTGCTCTTGTGTAGTGTCCAAGTGATGTCAGACAGTTACCGTTCACAGTGAAGACAAGCGATAGAATTACAGCTGAGCTGAATACTTCATGTGTATAATCAAATCCACATTGGGCAAATTTGCATTTGAAGGAGAGATTACTGTATTATTTTCTTTGCATCCTACCAGAATTTGTCTGCAATATGGACTTCATTATAAACCTCACGGAGCTATTAATTGCACTTACAGAAAGAACGATTGTGTATCATCTTCCTGAACAAAAATATCTGTATTCACTACAGTGGTAAATATACTGAGGCATCAAAAGAGAGTTTCTTCTGTAGTTACAGTCAGTGACAAAAGTTATGCTCTTTCACCATTAAATAATAAAATGTTTATCCAATAAATCATACAAATAAAGAAACTATTTACACAGATACATGAGAAGCAATAGAAGTATTCTCTTTACTTAATACTGAACTAGTACCTCCTAACAGAGTTTTCATATGATATTTAGAGAACTGAATGGAACTTAATGAAAAGAATATTATAGTTTCCAGTTCCTTGTAAAAACTATCCTCTGTACAACACTTTTATCATCAGATGGGTCATACATATTCAGAACAAATTAATAAAATCATTATTCTGACATAGAACAAAAGGATTCTTTGGGCCATGGTTGAGAATGGAAATAGCTGTGGAACATAAAAACTGAAGCATTGCTACTGCCACATTCCTTGTTTATATTTATCTTGTACACTTCTGAAAGGCTACATTTATTATTACAAAACGTTTTAAACCTCAGCAAATTCATTCTTGTATGAATAGCTAGAATTACAAAACAAAACACCCCCCCACCCCCCCCCCCCCACCCCCCGCTTGCTTCGTACGGGTCCATCTCATACGACCAAAATCAGTCCTTTGCGCAAGTACCAGCACTTCTCGCTCGGCCTCATTCAACTGAGGATTCACCAATCCGAACCTCTTTTGTGTCTAAATAAGGGAGCAGCTTAATCTATGAAAGATGTGAGAATCAGTCACACAGGTAATAAGTCAGATTTAACATGCATATATATCGTATTTACCAGAATATAAGACGATAATTTTTCTTAATTCATTATCTTAAAGTGGGGGGGTTCGTCTTTTATCGCGCAAAAATTTTATGAATATGGCAAATGTTTTTGTTGTTAGTAGCACGGCAAATATTATTATGCTGGGAAGTACACCTGTTTGGTTATTTTGTCACTTACCACGCAACCTCATGTATGGCAACATCCTTGAATAGATGAATACTTGTTTTTGTAGTACTGTGAATTGTTTCAAAACAGGGAAGTGGCTTACCGTACAACTGTTTCGCTGCGTCAAAATGACGCTGCAAAACACCATGCATGTACCATTTTTATACCCCCCCCTCCATCTTCTTACATGAGTATGTTGTGCACCTTACTTTTAAAGACTGAATACAACTTCTCTTTAACTCTAAAATTTAACTAATCTAACAAATTCCAATACTTCCTTTACGTAACAATTACTACATGGGAGATTTCCAAGGTCACGTAATCGGACTTTATAATCAATTTCCTGTGCCGGATTTCCTTTATTTGTGTTCACATGGTTAAGAAAACAACTACTGCATATTTAACAGTCACATTATATTCTTATTACTTTGATCACTGTATAAAAAAACATTGGTAAACTTTTCAACTGGAACAGCCATGAGCGATATTTTCTGTTTTAACACACGACATGACCAAATTTCTCTGACAATGATATTACATAGACGAAGGAAAAAGTCCTGACAATGTATAATTTTAAATGTAAGGAATGATTCATACATAATTTGTATGAACATTTATATCTACCTCCATAAAAATCTGCAAACGCCAACTGAAATGGTTCATTAGTTATCACCATCGAAGAGAACACCAACTCAAACTTTAAATCCAACTTAACCCAAAACACCATAACAAGGAATCTAAATATTGTAGCTTTCAAATGGCTGCCATGCTTTTGTTTTATATTCTATTGAAAAATTACCATTAATAAAAGATTAACGTTTTTTGATCATGTATTATCACATACAATTTCAGAATGTTGCATTAGCACTGGTGTTAGCATTGTTTCCATCTCACAAGTTTGAATGGCCACAATTTTGGATCCATTGCTGATGAAAGTTCAAAGGTTGGTAAACCCTCAAGGCATACATTTAGATCAAGTTTCATAAAAGTCTGTTAATATTTTTCCAAAAGGTATTAGGTTCGAACAGACACAATGACAGAATAAGCCAGTTGTTCCTTATAAAATAAGACACTCAAAAGCCCTGGTGTTATCTACACGTGTCCACACTGCAGCCTGAAGTCAATCACTGATTTGATTTACTAAACATGGGTTAGATTCTAAAACTAACAAACTTCTGAAATACCACTATAAAAATGGCTTATCATTTTATTGTGAAGAAAAATGCCATACACTTTCAGACACAAGACATACTATAAGAATTCCCTTCCTTCATACAGTACTTGAATCTCTCAAAGTAACACAAACTGTATGATTCAGACTTTGCTGCATTGTAACAACAATGCAGCTTCAGTCAGCATGGTTGAAAAGTTAATTTATAATACTATGACATCATCATTCACAGATATATATTTATGCTATGAAAATTAAGAGGAAAATGTACACACTACAAAATCATGGGACTGGTTTCTCACAACATGGTTAAGTTATGCACATCATCTCTGCATACACATATCACGCAATCTGTCACCATTCACAACACAAATGCATGCACAAATTCTGCATAACCTTTCATGCACAGTTCCTGTGACAGAAACATTCTCTTGTTGTTTGTGTGCTGTAAGAGAACAAGTTTTAATTTTCTTAGTTGTTCTAATGATGACTACTAATGGTAAACAACCATATTTGTAAAATTACCAAATGTTACAAAATAAAAGAAGCAAGCTCAGGCTTAAAAGAAATTGTGATTCTTGCTCTATATTTCTTCTCCTGCAGAAGATGAAAAAATTAAGATGACCTGATATTGCAGACTATACTTGTTACGTACACCTCCATTTTAAAACTGACAGTTTTAAATTTACTTATATGATAATAAACAAAGAACATGTATGTCAAAAACATATTTCTTTAGTTTTCATTCATATTAACTTCCACTAGTTGTCTTTCAATCACACGGACTGTTCTTTCCAAAGCCCAATTTACAAAATTCAAATATATCTAGTTACAACTGTTGTCAGTACAAGCTAACACTCTCCAATCACTATAGTTTCAATCCACAGAAATTATTTATCTTCTGAATTCTTTGTTCCTGAACCCCTGTACTTCCACTCTTCTACAGAAGGCCCTCAATATCTTTCTGCTTCCCAATCCAGTGCTTTCTATATCCGCCGTCCACTATTTAAAACCTTCGTTTCCATACCTGTCACTGGGTATTCATATGTCATCATGTCACCACTTGTCTCGCATGTCATATACATAACGCTCAGCAGCATCAGACTATAAGGAACACCCCTAGCGAGAGGTTCAGAAACCAGTTCTCTGTCAATTCTGTCTGATTTATTTTTGCAACACAGTGCCCATGTCTGCAAAGTCAATGAGAAACCTAAATGCTCAAGAATAGTCCCCACTTTGGAAACGAAATTTAAAATTATTGCTAATTTTGAAGCTGCCAAACGTGCAGTTGATGAGATGCATCAGATGAGAACACGGAATACCACCTTGAACAGTGACAACAAATGTAAGTGATAGAGAAATTTTTTTCTTGAAAATGGAGAAGTTATTATTTGGATTTCTCATAAAGCTAAGGTAGATAAAATGAACTTTACTCTGATAAGGCATAAGACTAAGAGGGTTTTTGATAATCTCAAGGACAGATGAGGTTTCACGTTCTCACAGCGACAAGTATGAATGTTGCGCCACGTAATCTGGTAGAAACTGACACGTTTCAGTGATGTTTACCGCGTCCATCACAAGCACCTACATTAGATTTCATTACACATCCCAGAATGTAGCCATTTTCATCTCAAGATTAGTCTTTACTGATGTCTATTTGCCCAAAACATAGTTTAATGCTTAAGTTCATGACTTAGTTGTAACAAATTATCATTATAACATGTCAGTATACATATTTCTCTGCATGTTGTTCCCTTAATTGTCACAGTTTCATGGGCCTAATTAAAGATAAATATTGAGGGCCGGCTGTACATTAAGCTACATTACCGGTTCATGTCATGATCAACAGAAAACTTGGTATTCTCATTCTATAAGTCGATTCAAATGACCTCTCATCAGATGTAATTAAAATACAAATAAACTCCAAACATTTGAGCATCTGAACAATGACGAACAAAAAACTACACACAATACTAAAATTACTCAGGCTAAGGAAAGAAAATGCATTTTTGGCACCACTATGGAATGCTGGATTACTGTGTAAATCTGTTCTCATGAAAGGAACATATTAAATAAAGTACAGCACTATGAATGTTCTGTACAAAACTTTGATCTAGTACTGACAATGTGATTACTAATTTTTCCTGAGTAACTATCAATAATTACTGCTGGTCCACCATAATACTTCATATTGTAAAGATGGCCTGTATATGTTAAGTTTTATTAAGCTTATATACTAATCAGTAAATGCCAACAAGCACTTCCACTAACCCTGCAAATCCTGTGTGGTAATTAATGCAGTTTAACTATGGTAAAAAACCTGACCTCAATATCTGGAAAAAGTGAGAGTTTTAAAATTTTACTACATTTGACACATCAGTTTGTATGACATATGCAGGACAGAAGTATAATCCAACTTCTGAAGCATCTGTAACTTTATAATACTTCGACACTAACAAAGTTAAAAAAAAGACACTTCATTCTCATGTTCTTTGCACAGTGTACATGAAGTAAAAGCATACGGAGGAGGTTATGTTTATCTGTCTGTCCACTGATGCACATGGCACATGTTATACCTGTGAAACTACTTTTAGACTACATTTGGTGTTGATGGTCTACACTATAAGTTAGTCAAATTTAATTTTGATTAATACAGCCCCTACTTTACATGGAACTCAGACTGAACTCCTTACAAATTCTCTCAAAAGGTTAATATGGCAAAAATCTGTATATGAAATAATATAAGATCTATGGCTTTCATTAAAAATATTTTTAAATGTAGCAAATAATTAAAGATATACAAGCCAAAGTTGTGTCTTTATGCAGCGTTGTCTCTGTAGTGTGACTAGCTTTGTAACAGCAGGTTTTTATCAATAAATCAACATGAAAGCCAATGAGCCATGTAAAATAAAAAGTGCAATCTGAAAACATCTGTACACCTCCCACCCTTGTTAAAAATAAAGACTAATAAGCTTCATTTATTTACCAATGCTTTGTTATTTGCGGGTCATACGTAGCATTATGTCAGAAATGATGGAATAACTGTGAACAAGGACATGAGAAGAATATGAAAGGCAGTAGCCACATTCTATCATAAGACATTGAGCATGTTTCTGGAAAGACTGAGAAAAGCCATGAAATATGTCACATTCCAACCCGGTATTTTTCAAACATGAAGGGGTGCTGAAGATGACAAAATGATATACGGTATAGTTATCATGCAACCACATGTTAGGTTAAAAATATATGTTTGTTAATTTATTTTATCAATGAGAATTAAATTTTTCATGGCAGTAAAATAATCATAGTTCTCTGTGTTATGAGAGGGGTGATATATTCCTCCAAAATGTTAGCAACCACCTGAAGGTTAATAACCCAGAAGACAGCCCAATTTCACCAGTGTTTGCTATAAACTGTACAGAAATAAAAGTGCCATACAGTCACAAATAAACTATGTAGCAGAAAAAGAGTTGAAGAACTCTTGTTCTGTAAGTATAAATATGTATGCTTACAATGTTCAATGGCATTGTGAATTTTTTATAACAAAATTATCTAAAAATAGCTTACAGTACAAAAGTATGTAAGACACCTTGTTTTACTTGAAACACACCTCATGAATATTCAATCAGGAAAAACAAACAAATTCATAAATGTCCATGTGTAAAGCAGAGATTATTACAACTGAGTCAGAATGAAAATGAACTTTCTTCAACAAATTTTTGTGTTGATCTCCAACCCAGAACTTCATGGAACTGAAATAAGCACATGGACAAACAAAGATTTCCCAAATGATGACTTTTGTTGCACACATTGCAATAGTGTAGAAAAATCAAATTATCACTCAAACCAATCCTGGATACCTAACCATCTAATATTCTAATGCCAAAGTCATTACATGCAAACAAATGAGAAGCTTAAAAATTAACCATGTTAACAATGTTTCAACACATACATTTATCCCATCAATATAAAATCAGACTATTTATGTGCCAGCCCTGTATATTTCATTTTCCTTTTTTTGTAGGAAATTACAAATAGTGAACATTTGACTTTACATATGTTTGTAAACAGTATACTATCTAGCCAATAAATATGCTGTAATATTTTCATTCCTAACACTTTAGTGTTTTCCACATTAGTATCAAAATAAATTTGTAATTTCCCAAATAAAAAATGTGCACTGGAAGGTTTACAAAAGAAATGTATTATGTATAAATACTATTTTATATATTATAAATAATATATTCATTTAGGATGAGCAGTTATATTTTATACAAGCACTAATATCAATAAACTTATATTTAAAAACTTTGTATGCACAAGTTTGTGCAAATACCCTTATTTAAGTTTAATTGTAAAGTTTACTGTGATGTTTTAATTTGCATTGAAAGTTCATAAGACCAGAGCAGCAATTACGTATTTACAAACTTTCAAAAATGGACTAGATAGTAGCACAGAAATATTTGTAACTAACCAACTATTCAATGCAGATCAAACTGATTCAGTTCTCTCCCAAAAGAGAGTTCCAATTCATAGAATCGCTACTCCACAATCTAGCAAGTCATTTCTTGCACCACTTTTAACCAGATTTTCTCATTACTGAGTTCAGTTTGAGGTTATAATTCTTCCCTCAAACAATGTAGTTATAATATTAATGAAGAAATACATAACATTTAATTTCAGTCACCTTGTAATTAAGATAAAAAGCAACAATAATATGAAATGCTATTTGCATGTAAGTTTGATATTAAATGGAAATTTTCAGTGGTGAATGTAAAGATGTTAGTTTTATGTTTGCCTACAGCATTTGCTAAAGAGACATTAGACAAAATGCTGGTTAAGACCAAATATTTAATGCAGCTCTCACCCAAAAGCCAAAGTTATACATTATGTGAAGATATTAATATTTTACGAACCAGAAATACAGATAGCAAGTAACACTTTTTACATTGATGATGTCTGTTTGTTTAAAGAACAACTAAATAATTTTAACACATGTAAAGAGCATTAAGAAATTTTGAACCTGACCCTGTTATATTGTATTTTCATTTTGTTAAAGATTCTTTTGTAATGTATTCAATATTTTGAACACAAGAAATGTAGCATGTAACTTTTATTGTCTTGATGATAATAAGTATGAATATAATTTAAAAGGCAGCCAAATGATTTCGAACAGTGTTTTCATTTTTACTTTGTAATATCATCATAACTCTTCTTGTAATTTCATATGTTTTAGAGAAGAATGTAATATGTAATGTTTTCACAATAATGAGTATAATCTGTTTAAACAGAAGTGAAGTGCAATGATCTTGAGTTTCATTTCATTTTTGTGATATTACTTTTGTTTTAATGATTCTGTGTAAACTGAAAATTCAATTTTTTAAAATAAGACATTTTTCCATAATTCAATGTGTGTATGTGTGTGTGTAATTTATTTAAACAGAAGCCAAATAGTTAAAAGCAATGTTCAATAAATAATTCCACTACCTATACTTTCTATTTTGGCCTTGTGATACTGTTTTCATTCTTTGCCTTTTTCCTTCTTCAAAACCAGCCACTGTCCATGATAAACCAAACTTGAGAGATACTTTTATGTTTTATTTTAATAAACAGAAGGTTTATAGTCTCTAATAACTATGTTTTAATGCAAAACAATTACAAAATTAATTTTGTTATAGGATATTTTGTTTATCTTGAAGAGTTCTGTTCTTTCACTATTGCTGATTTTGTATAAAAAAAACTTTAAATTCTTTGGAAATACTTTATTTTTTTCAACATATATGTTTTGTTTATTCAAAATGTAGAAAATTTCCATTTAACATCATTTTCTAAATTCCCTATTTCATTTAGTCAGTAATAATACTGATTTTAATTATAACACTTCATACAGAATGATTTAAAGGTTTAAGCCTATTATCACAACATATATTTTTAATAAAATGATCTATGCAGATCAATTAACGAGTCACCAACAGGGAAAGAACGTGATTTGTAAATGACAGCTTCAAGGAAATTCTGACACATTACCAAGATCTCTCTATTTTTGTTCTCTATATAAATGAACAAAATATTAAGATGAAAAGCACTTATAAGCCTGTAATATATACTGCAGTAGTGAAAGACATGGAATGTATGCAAATAAGTATGGAGATCAAGGCATGTCAGAGTATTCTAATTCTTTTGGATTTCTTAAACTGAACATTGTAATTACTGACATGGAACAGCAAACTTAAGATACTTAATAAAGTGATAATCAAGCAGGTAGGCATATAAAGAGAAAAATTCCTGGGCCCTGAATAGCTATCATTGACAGATAAAACAATGAAGGTGATCCTTATCTTGCACAGCAAGTGTGAATGTCATTATTTGCTCCATGATGCAATCCACTGGGCTTTCTCAAATGCAACTGGTCCCAAGTCAGCACGTCTGTTTCTTATGCCGCCACTGCTCAGTCATCCTGGAACAGATCCAAGATTTAAAAAAACATTATCGTACATTAATTCTTTTACCCCTCCCATGTGAATATGTGGCAAAGAATATTGTGAATTATGGATGGGACTATTCTGCAAAATATGCAAAATTCCAAGCATCAATTCCTGCAAATCCTTCCCACCCACATGGTTACCAGAACCATGTCGGCTCCAAAATGTCACCACCACCTTTCCTCAACCACATGCTCCTCTCCCATTGGACAGCAGCCCATTCCTCCACTCCACCAACCAGCCCCATCAAATTTATATCACCACTCACTGCCTTCCCTATATACAGCCTCGTGAACTTGCCCTTGCCCCATCTCGCAGCCATCTTGAAAATGGCAACTGAAATGTTTGCCAAAATTCAATGTGGCTCTCACCCAAAAGCTGAAGTTACATATCAATTCCTTGCTTACAGAAAATTCATATTAAAAGATAAGGATAAATAGTAGAGGGAGAAAAGGATGAAGATACAGAAAGGAAGAAATAATATTACATTACAGCCAAATGTGATACAAAAGAAATTAAGAAAATGACATCATACAAACAGTGCCATTGGAGGCAAACAAACCAACTCTCTGATTTTGAATGCAGCATAGTGGCAATTCTCTGTGATAGCTACTTAAGTAGGTTCAGAAACACTACACTCACCCACTCATGTTCATCAACACCCTCCATCTCATCCTGCTCAAGCTTCAGATTCACTTCCATTCGACTGCTAACTGCTCGCTGAATCTGCATGACAGAAAAATCTTCACTCACAAAATCACCCATTCTGCTTCTAATTGCATAAAACTGCCAAACTTCAGTGATTATAGTGAACATTATGTTTCAATGTACCAACACAAAATGCAGACATGCAAGTTTACAAAATCCATTAATCTATTCTGCACATACAAAACTGCCACAAGGTAAGTTGTTTAATGGTTTCAACTAAAGAGATTATTTAATGTAAAAATGAAACATTATGGATTATGTACAAATAGTGAATTGGTTAAAGACTTAGAAGATGAAGTCATGGTCTACTTTAAGGTGGTATTTTGGCAAATTCCTGATAGTCTGTCTCCTGGATGAAGTGCAAATTCAGGACCTCACACATGTAAAGCAGGAATGATAACCAGCATACTACAATTCAAAAGCCTGGATCAATGATACAAGCATGCTGATAAGGATTATAATCAAGAGTTTCCAGATTAGTTAAGATGAAAACATTTGTTGAGACACTGAGACGAAAATGAAAACTACACACAAAATGCAAATATTTAAATTCATATACAAAGGATAAAACTCATATTTAATCAAAAAGCAAGTTAAAGGCCATCAAAGCTATGCTATAATTTGGAACTTAGTTTCTGGAGGCCTGGCTTCAATCTTAGTCTTAGGGCAGTCCATATGGAACATGTTAAGTTTTCTCATCATTTGCATAACATTTCTTCAATGCCATTAATTTTACTTCCATTGTGAATATTTATTTCCCTACAAAATGTGTAATTTCACTTTAATTTCCCAGGTTTTACTTTTTTTGTGATTTCAACTACTCTTCTCTCAGCACTGAATAGTTTGACCAGTCTGTTTCCACCTTGCAAGCATCATTTTAGCTCTCAATGTGTGTTTAATTTCAAGTCAGCTGTTATTATTACTTAATCTGTAACATGAGTCTTACTGTGCAATGCAGTTCTTTTCAGTATCCACGTTTGTTAAGGAATGATAGTAACATAAAAGTAGGGGAAAACTATATCCTTAGAAGAAAAACTCAACATATTACAGGACATTGATAAACATTTTTCACATTTCCTTGATGAAACAACTTGGATTATCAGTATCAACTCTGAAAATGACGGTCAAAAACATGTCGCTGAAAAAATGCAAATCAGCGTGAAAGATACCAAATTCATTTTTGAAGAAGTAAAAACATTGCTTATTCTGTGCATAAACTTTCACAGTGTTTGACAAATTATTTTAACTTGCATCAAGATACTGTATATTTTTAGTTTCTGAGAATTATATGTCACCCTCAGTGGACTAGTGGTTAGTGTGCTTGCCACTGGACCCAAGGTTCACGGGTTCAAACCTGGCCAAGGTCAATGGACTTTCAAGGGTGATAAAAATCTATAGCACAACTTCCTTCGGAGGGCAGTCCCATGTCGTAGATTTATGGCATGTAAAAGAATCTTACAAGCATGAATGAGGTATTTCGTAAGCAAAATTCGGCAGCCAGTTCTCACCCATGTCTCTCCTAATTCTATACTAGATTACTCTAGCAGACAAAAATCAGGACTGAGTAGAAATTGTTCAGAGGCAGTGGGCCTGTTACTCATTACTCACAAATGCACAGTTCAAAGATCAAGAAAACTCCGAATGGAGAATGGTTGTAGAGCCAAGGAAGAAGAGAATTACATAACAGAAAAGTGTTCATAAACTGCTTAGTAATTTATGTACTTTATTGGTTGAGGTTTCCAATTAAGGTCAAAGTGAAGGCAAACACTAAGCTTATTAATTTTCATTTCCCAAAATTTTCATCCCCACAGTGTACACCATTTTTCATCAATCCCCCTCAAACTGTAAATATGGGGATAATATGTATTTCAGTTCTTCCCTGCTAATCATTATTCCACAAATGCTCTACATAAATCCATCAATCATTAGGATGCTGGGACAATGGGCCTATTTGAGGCAGCAATGCCAAGGGAGTCAGTCTCATCCCACTCCTATCGAAATGAACACTAATATTTACATTTGACAATAATTTGTTCATGATGAATGTTCTTTATTATGCATTTCTTGCACAAAATGCATAGCAAGAACTCATTATGGGCTGATCATGTCTGTCCGTAAAATAGTTCGTCATGTCTCATGAATACACCAAACAAAATACTTTGAATTACCTGTTTTTTTTTCTCCCCTTCATCAGTTTCAATAATCAGGATTCTACTGTACCATACTAGAAAAGTATGCACTTCACATAGAACTGAAGTGCAAGTTAGGTGCACTTGCTTTATATCTGTATGTAAGGAGTACCTGTTCCTGCTTTTCTTTGGTTGCACCAGTTATGTCCGAATTCCATCCCAGATGATTATATGGCTGCTGAGAACCAGGAAGACTTCCACTTACTGCTGTGCTTCCCGACGTTTTACTGCTGGATTTCTCACCGCTTCCTGCCACACCCTGTGCTCCGGACACTTCAAACAGATCAATACATCCAATCAAATTGAAACAATAAATAAGAATTAATATGTAGGATTTGAGGTTTTCACAGCGGTGAGTCTGAAGATTGCTGTCTTCTGGGTTATTTCGCAATGTAATCTGGTAGATCTACCAGACTACATGGCGCAATAACTCAGAAGGAAAAAGTGTAAAAAAAAAATAATAAGGATTACACATTTTCATTTCATTTATGGCCCATATGCATAGATTCAATGTCGTCTTCCTCCCTTTGAGCTACCATGTGTCATAATGAAACTGAAGGTTCCTAAAGCTAAGACTAATTAAAATCATATTACAAGTAAACACTGATGGACTCACAGCACTCCATGCCATCTGGCTTCAGGCTCTGTCTAGGTGGCTGTTTGTCCATCCCCTGGAACCACTGCGTGCTTGTCAGAGTTGGCTTCCACGTCACTTTGGTTGGTGGGAACAAGTCATCTTGGAACAGATCGCTCTGCACAATGTAAGAAACTCTACTTTAACCACCACAGTTCAACTCAAAACGGCCCACAGGTAAAAACAAAACTCAATATAAATTATATCTGTTGTCATCCTGACACAAGAACATCACTCAAAGGTAGGGATGCTGCACACAGAACATGGTGCCTCTTCATGTGGCCCCTTTAACACATTATTAAGTAACTTCTAGGGCTGATCCTAGGAAACAGAAAATTGGGGGCAACTGTGGTGTTAACAAGTCATTAGAATCAGGTCGCTAAGTCCCCTCAATGTATTAATTAGATAGCAGTCAATTACACCAAATGAGTATGAAACTATTCATGAAAACATGAAAATCAACAGATATTAATTACTCTACATGAGCTACCTATTTTGTGGAGGGGAAATTCACTTATCAACTCTCCAAAATAATTGAAGTATTTAGTGTTGACACTATCAGCAAACTTTTCACCAGAACATGTGTGAGCTCAACACCGTCCCAAAATTTAGGGTTGCAATGTATTTTTCAAGTATCAGAAGTTTACATTGTGTTTAGTAAAGTTTCATGCCAACTGTATTATATGTAAAACTTTTCCCAATGTGCACTGTTGATGCAATTAATTTGCTTCAGCTTGTTTTCAGATAGAATTGTGACAACAGACTTATCACTGAAACTATTTTGAAAACAAATGAAAATGTTATTATAATATGTATCATGTTTTTCCTGTCATTTGCTCCATGAAGATGCATCAGTTACTGTTCTCGTTCCAAGTGGCCATGCTGTAGAAATTATTGATTTCTTGGCTGAGAATTTTAAAATCAGGTTCAAAGACTTTTATAGCCATACTACAAATGTACAAATCTTTGAAAACCAATTCTCTGTAATGGCCAGTGATGCTGCTCTTCTGTCCATGACGGTGGGCATTTCATTACAATTTCACATTTACAAATCTCTGGATGTGCCTTTCCAGGGATCACATCCCAGTTGTGCAGCTGCTTACTAATTGAACTGTTACACTCCCTACTTTCCAACATTTATCCTTTACATTAAATTACCTTAATTCTTGGTACAGTAAACGAGAGTGGTTCGATAGTGTTGTTTGTCAGTCGCAAAGCCCGAGCAAACTCAACATTGCTGACATCACAAACACTCTTTGGAAGGAATGATAGCCCTTGGTGCAGCGAGTTACAGCGATGATGGCTTAGAGGACAAAGGTATGGCGCTTCTTCCGTCACTTCAAATGCATAAATAGTAGAGTCACCCTATAAGAAGAAGCACGCAACAAACAGGTAAGTGTATGCCACACCCAAAAATGTGGCTGCTGTAGGCATAAACTAAATTCTTCAATGAAATTATCATGATCATTTCTTCATTGAATATGTAAAACAGCATCCATGTTACAAATTTATCATTTACTTTCTACAAGTGTATTAAGATCAGCAAGTTTTACCTTCATTACAAACAATGGATATCAGTGATTTATACATACCTTTCCTGTAAGGAACAGGGTAGAACTGTCTTCATCATAGAAAGGCATGAGGATTGCTGGAGAAACATCCAATCCTACTGTATTTAAAGGCACGCTTAAACTATCTGCCTTGAATATCTGAATCTGCCTTTCTGAAACCCTGCACAACAGAAATTAACAACACAATTCTAATAAAAGTGTATTCATCCTAGACTTAGTTTCAATCACAAAAACAATGCCTTCTTCTCTGTTCCACCTGTGTCTGAAAATATAGACAGAAAAAAAGAAGTTTGCACATTAACGATTCCCAAACGGACTTTGAAAAATTAATTCCTTCATCTTTCTTTAGGCAAGAGTCTCTCTGCTAATGACAATCAACATTCTAAGTTAGACTTTTACCAAAGCACAAGAATCAACACATTACTTTTGCACTTTAGCCACTTATACCACTTATCAAACAGACAAGTAAAGAAGAATAAGGCCAAGACACTGAGATCAGAAAATCACATCCAGTGTCTACAACACAACAAGCAAAATTCAATCTCAGCCATAGGTATGTTCATGTGTGATCAGTACGGCCCAGAAATAATTTCACACAGCACATTCCTCCAAAAGCTGGTGAGTGTTCAGCCGGTCAAGAAATTTCCCTGTCTTTTACAGAACCAAAAGATTCATTACCACGCCAAAAGAGCCTGCCACTAAACACTACACTCAGCCAGATGAATGCAGTCCACACACCCAAGATTTATTTATTTAAATCCCCCCATTTAGTCAGGCGGCCAGAATATTTTGGCATTTAAATTCTTCAAATGGCAGAAAATCATTAAATAAACTGTAGTCTGTTCACACAATTTTCCCCATATCAGAGTTTCAAAACAATCAGCCTGATGACACAGGTTCCATTTTCCAATCTGGCCCCATTTTTTAACTCTTTAAAATACTGAAAAACAGAATAAAGTGGCAGAAACTTTTCAATACACTGTACCATAGCTTCAGAATGGCATTTCCTCTGTCACAACTGCAGATGCCCAAATGGTCAAAGTCTTGTAACAGCTGTTTATATTATTAAGACATCTTTGGCGGTGTAGTAATATAGCCATTTCACCGGTCCTTGCTGATTTCAACAGGGATATATAAGTCTGGTAATCTGTAGAGGAAAAATGGCCTAACCAATGCAGATTTATTTCATGTTTGTACCAGTTTGGTTCTGAGAAACTGATTTCAAGCACAGAGGAAATTTCCAGGCCCAAAGCATTGTGTTTCTGCCTGTAAACAGACCCAAGTATCAGTGAAATAGTTATTCATGCATGACAACCAATATACAGGAAGATATTATCATTTTTAATTTATTTCTTCTATGTAAACAACACCGCCACGGTGGTCTAGCGGTTAGAGCGCTGGCCTTGTAATCCTGGGGTCTCGGGTTCGATTCCCGGCGGTGCCCGAATTTATAACTTGTGTTGGGCAAGGCCGTGGTCTAGGCAACACGGAGTTTTCCTCCGGGGGCTTCCCCGGTTTCTCCGTGGCATCCCAACAATTACTCCATTCACACACAGAAGAAGGCAATGGCAAACCACTTCTGGATCATCTGCCAAGAACGTATATGAACAGGTCCCAGTCCGAGAAAACGATGGATGGATCCTGTTCATATGGACCTGTCATCAGACAGAACACTAATAATAAAAAAAAATGTAAACAACCCAGGCATTTCATGAGAGTATAAACTATGAAATGAGTTAGTTTTAAGAACTGGCATCTGAAGCACAGTTCACCATTGTTCCTTCCCAGTGAAAGATGGCTTCAAAGAGGAGACTTCAAGATGAAGACACAGCACAGAAACTGATTTTAGACTGACTCAGATGCCCACATATCTTAAGATGACACTTCTGATCAAAGTGGCAGTGAAACTGAAGAGGACAACAGGACAGACAAAGGCTACAGAGGCTCGGCTGACACTGCACAATCACAAACTTCTGCACCTGTGATATACAAGTGGGTTGAGCCAAATTAAGCCCCTCACACAAAGAAAGATTCATCAACACTCAGCAACTTCATGCTCTTTGTTCTTGAAATCATGCAACTGTTGCTGGAAAAGACAAACAGATATTATCATCAATTCTTAGACACGCTTGATGACGGGAACTCTGCCCTGCCTGAAGTGACTATACAAGAAACGTACTATTTTTTCTACTGTTCTTCAGATGGCTCATGACCAAAGAGACAGACTGAAAGACTACTGGTCCACACTAGAAAAGTTCTTTACAGCCTTTTACGGACACACAACAAAATGAGACAGAGTGTTTCATAAACAGAGATTTCTCCATTTTAGTTACAACATAATTGAAAATTAAGACAGGTTGTGAAAAATGAGAACTATTTTTGATATACTCGATGATGTATATGCAAAATAATACATTAGCAATCAATGAAATCATTGCATGGTTTAAAGGGAGAGTCATTTTCAAACAGTATATACTGAAGAAACATAAAAGGTTTGGAACAAAAATATACAAGCTACATGCCTCTAATGGATAAACACATAACATGTGACATAAGACACAAGAAATACTGGCCCTCAGAAGGAAGATAAGTTAGGCGGCAAGTGTGTTCTGCAAAAAACAGACAAATGCAGACAAAATTCAGATGTTCAAAATGTAATATGGGGTTATGTGATGATCCCTGCTTCAGAGGGTATCACACACAACTTGAAGACTGTCCAACACTATGCTCAAAAAAGTGGAATACAAAATGCATGTGCTGTAATTATACTACTACTTGCAATGATCGCCCTGATGATGGAGGTAGAAAGACCTCTGAAACGTCAGCAAACTTCTACCACACTACACAGCACAACAGCCCAGAAGACAGCCATCTTCAGTTTTTCAGAGTTTTAATTGTTCTAAAATCTCTTCCTGTTCTCATGGTGTAATCGTATCAAGTTTTGTGCAGATCAGTTTTATCCATTTTCAAGCTACAAGCAAACATGCACACATACCCACAATTTAAAATTTCAATTTTATACATGAGTTACTGATAATTTTTCAATTGATGGAATAAGGTGGTTTAGAGGGTGTGGCTTTTATGAAAGGGACGAGATAAGGTAATGCTTTTCTAAATTATTTTTAGATATTTCTGGCCCATTTTTACATGTGGTAGAACAAAGACAGAATGACTGCTTGGACAAAACAAAAAATACTTTGAGATTTTAAAAAATTCACAGGGATTTTTGTAAGTAAACACACCCCTTAAAGTGGATGATTGTAATACAGATAAATTTCTGACAATCTTAAAAGCCAATGAAGTCACATCAGAGACATATATATCTTATTTTACAAGTATATAATATTTTTAACAATGTCACAACGTAATAGGACAACAGTAGCCTCTTACACTTACATGTTATGAGATACATATGTTGCTTTCAGCCTTTAAAGTTTAAAATATATTTAATACTAACATAACATCTACACCTAGGTCTCTCAGTTATTCCCTTCCCTAAAAGTATTCAAATAGAACGCCACATGCATTTCTCATCTCCCTTTTCTTTCATTCATTGTCCTGAACTTGATCACAATAATGTTTGGTAAAGAGTACAAATTATGAAGCACCTCATTATACACAAGTCTGAAAGTTTGTGACGATGGTGTGTTGTTGAAACAAATTGTTTTCTGGACATTATCCATCGTCCAAGATAAATCAATAAAAACCATGACGTTTCAGAGATGGGATTCTAGCTCCATCTTCAGGTAGACCTACTCTGTTGGGCCCAATCAATAGAGCTAATCCCTATCTCCGGACAATTTGCTTCACCTCATTATGCAATTTTCTCCATCATCCAGTTACTTTCTGTTCCTAAAGTCCAAATATTCTCCACAGCAATTTGTTCTAAAACAGCCTCAATTTTTTTTCCCACGTGGTGAGAGACCAGAACCACAAAATATTCTAATAAAATATCAGTAGCATAAGTAGAAACAAAAAACAACTTACTTATCAAATCCTGTAACGACAATGAAGCGCCCTTCAAGGGCCCAAACAACCCGAGCCCCTCGCGATCCTATTGGTCCCCTGCCTTCTCGGACTGCTTGACTCTTTGAACGAGGTTTGTACACACGCAATTTGCTGTCTTTGCTTACAGTGGCACAGTATGCTCCACAAGGGCTCCATGCAAAGCTGAACATCTGAAAAGAAGAGAGGGGAAATATCTTTGTTTAGTATGTTAGTATGACTCTTGTATAGCATTAATGAGTACAAAGAGTCCTGTCTCATCAGCATTAAAATGTAAAAGCATGAACACTCAACACAGAATTTTAGGTGTTTTAAATTTAAAAATATGATTAACATTTATTCAATTTATTTAATAATAATGTATCACTCCAGAGCTTCTGTACCATCAAATAAAAATTAGCAGGATGATTATGAATTTTAAAGTGTTATACAAGTACCTAATCACTTTATTTTAAGATGTGTCAATTTCCTACAGTTAATTTCATTTTAATTTAATCCCAATGAAAATGTTAGCAATGCAATTAATGAATCCCTCTGCCCAGGCCAAAACATGATTTTCCCAGCTGCATGTTCGCCCCCTACGTGTTTACATGGGATTTTTTTTATTTATTTAGTGTTCTGTCTGATGACAGGTCCATATGAACAGGATCCTTCCATCCTTTCCTCGGACTGGGACCTGTTCATATACGTTCTTGGCAGATGATCCAGAAGTGGTTTGCCATTGCCTTCTTCTGTGTGTGAATGGAGTAATTGTTGGGATGCCACGGAGAAACCGGGGAAGCCCCCGGAGGAAAACTCCGTGTTGCCTAGACCACGGCCTTGCCCAACACAAGTTATAAATTAAACTAAAATAAAATTAACTGAATTATCCAGTGATGACTGAATGATAAACTGGAAGGGAAACAAGTGGAAGTCATTATTGTAAAGATACTATCATGGTATTCATTAGGAAGGACTACATGAAAACCATAAAGAACCTATCAGGATAACCAGTGCCCCAAGCAAGTTTTTTAACTAATTACTTCCTGAATGCATTTCACAAGTATTACCATTGTGACAACCCATGCAGGAGTACCAATCATTCAGCACATATAAAAACAGCATCTTCCAAAAATAAAACAAGTCGTCTAAAGGATTCTGACGATGGTCGATTACTCTTAAAATTATTCATTGTCTGGACTTTTTCTCTTCATTTTAAACAAGGGTGATGGAAAAATTCCATACAATGAATAATTTAAGTGTAAAACAAGAGAACTATCACTGAAACAAACCTGTCTGTTTACTTATGAGCATAAACAAACCTGATCAGTGTGTCCTTGCAGCACAATTCTCTCTGTATGAGTCGCTAAGTCCCAGATACGTATTGTCATATCATAAGACCCTGATGCCAACACATCTTCTGCAAGTGGGTGGAATTTGATAAAGTAGATCTTCTCAGAGTGTCCAGCAAGGACTGCATGAGGCTCATTTGTTGGTTCCGCAAGGCCCTCTTTCGGGATCAACCAGAGGCGAATTGTCCCATCATCACACGCTGCAGCATAACAAGAACTCAACACAGTTCGGTCAAATAGATTAAAACATCATGTGATAGACCAAAGTAAACAGCCATATTTCTTTAAAGCCCATCAAATGAAACCTTCATAATAAAGTTATTTCTGTTACAGGAGAGCCATGCTATGGAGGGAAGATCTATAGGCACTGCAATGCAAATATTCTCATAATGGCAATGCATGGATCACATATTGTATGACTTGTTTTGTCAAAAAAGGTGGGAGTGTGGGTTATGAACAGTAATTATGTAACATCCAGTGTTAGGAGCAGCAAGAATGGATCCAGCACTGCAATTAATACTGGACCAATTGCAAGCAATGAAGCCTAATGTATGTGCCAAGCAGGAGGCAAAGAGAAATGACAGAAGTAATGGCCAACAAGGAATTAAAAATTACATATTAAATTTTGTATAGGGAGGTTAAAAATACATTTTTCATACAAGTATAGATTTGTTTATACCAGGCCAACATAACCCCTAAATTAATGGAAGTTCAAATAAAAAATTTCATCAATTTTCTCAGAAAATGACTCATTAGCCCTTCCAAAATATCTGAGTGTAAGTGTGGATTTTTACTGCACAAACTCTCACTAGTTAAGTCAATTACATTTCTTTTTTCCCCCATAATGCACCAAAGAAATCTTCTGATGACTGAAAACACTTCCACATACCACTGTACATAATTTTTAAATGGGAATGTTCAATGCGGGTGACAATATGCTTACGATTTAAATCTATATCACAAATAACATAAAGGATGAGCACAAAAGAACTTTACACTTTCAAAATGATACTGAAAACAAATTTAGCATACTTAGAACTTCACACCTACAACAGTTGATAGAAAAACTCTTAAAGTTTTGTAAACACCTCACAGACTCGATATGTGCTCCACACAGCAGTTGTCAAGACAATAATCCAACTCACCCCAAACTCTATGCAGAGTCCCTAGTGATGGAAGCTATGGCAGTTGTGAATCACTGTCTCAACTCTGACAAAAGATTTTGGCAGAGACAAGACAAACACTTTGTCATTTATGTAGCCTCATAAGAAGTCATGCAGAGTTAAGTATGGTGATCTTGTTGGCCCTCTGAACCACAAGATTTCACTGGATCCTGCACAACCAATCCATTACTGAAGTCTGTGTGATTTTATAAATAAATTCTGATGCAGGATTTTAGACACAGATGTCTGTGGTAGCTGCAACTCATGACTCACTTGACATGTTGATTTTGTGGGCTGCATTGGAAGCAAATCCGAACAAGGTCCACAGCAGAATCACACACAGAGGGACAACCAAGACTCTTGCTTTTGCAAATGCACCCTTTATGCTCGAATTTCTTGTACCAGGCATAACTCTATGGTTGGAAGGGTGGTTTCATGTTAAATTGTGTGTGAAATGCACAATGCACAGCTGTTACAGACCCTTTCTTCGCTAACTGCAGAACACAACAACTCCTCTGTCTAGGGGTAGCCATTTTCAAATCTAGCTGTATCTAGCAGAGGTGTACAACAACAACAAAAACCACCCAGTTATTTGAAACAAAACTTTGAGAGTTTTTCCATTGACTGGTGTGAGTGTGAAGTTTTAAGCATGCCACATTTGTTTTCTGCGTCATTTTTAAAGTTAAAGTTCTTTTGCACTCATCCTGTATTTAAACATGTTAGTGATAATAAGATTTGTAGGCTACTATTTTACTGCACAAGGCAAGACAACAGATACCCATTTCCTGCAAAATCCACTGATAATTTACAAGTGTGTAAGAAAGCATTAAGAACCACTGCATTATTAAACCACTGTTCCTCACCAACAGCTAGTCTCTTGCAGTTAAAAGGATCCCATGCAAAGTCCATGATGTTAGTTCCATGAACTAATGTTGGTATGACTCCATCTGGAAGCTTGCCAGTCTTGCTAAGTTCAAACACTGCAATCTTGCCACCTGGTCCACTCAGTGGCACCGCAACTCTTTCATGGTTCGCTGAAAATCAATGCTGTCTTTAAAAACGTTTACTGGCCTAAAAAATATCCAAATATAAAAAAATCTAAATATCTGCTCTCTTGTATTTTACTTTCATAGGTATTTTCCTGTTCTCAGTACTTATGTCATACTATTCTGAAGTCATACTTAATTTTCTGTGTCTGAAATCACATATGGAAATATTCTTGTCCAAAGGTATTCATGGCTGATGTTCACTGTGCAACTTCAGCTTTTAGGGATAAGCCACACTGAATATTGAGAATTATTCAATGTTCCTGCTAACATTGCGGTTGCTATCTCATCTTCACGGTGGATGTGTAGTGCTTGGGCATTTTTATAAGCTTCATATAAGGCAGATAGTACAGTACACTACTGTAATCTTGAGGCTTACAAGGAATGCAGGAAGTCCGAAGCATTAAAGGCAGACGCTATCTTTCTTCCTTCCTCCTTCACCCCACTTCCTCACCCTGCAAGTCTCAAGATTACAGTCGCGGACTATACATGGTTAGCAGTTGCCTGGCGGAACTAAACCCGGATACAAAAGACTTACAACTATCAACGAAAAACTAGGGGTTTACATGATCTAGTGTTCCTGAAGCAAGGCCTACATAAGCCGGATGAGCCATCACATCTCCAACAAAATTTAGATTATAATTACTTTCCAAAACGTTAAAATATTTTTACTTGAGGACATTATAATATTCTGAATATTGCTGGAAAGAAACATAATGTGTCAAACACCTGATTAATCCATTGACGAATAAAGTCTAAAAAAAAGCTAGAAACACTGCCACAGTGAATTTCTTGCCTCTCACAACAAAATCCCATCACCTACCTCACTTTTGTACTTGTCAAAGATTTAAGAGGGCACTTAAAGTAATAATTACCATGGAAACCATCACATTCTCCAGATATCTGCCTGCTGACATTCCGGATATTTTCAATGTGCATTGACTTGTGAAATGGCGTCCCCTTCAGGTGTCGGAATTTGGACACGCGACCTACATACAAATAAACACAGGGCAAAAGTCACACACATAACACCTTACTCATGGTATAATGATAATTTTCATCTATTGCTGCTTTACAGAATGTCCCATGAAATGTTAAACAAACTTTAGATGATTATTCATTGGCTTACTTTGAGTTAAAAATATTACTCTAACATGGGTCAAAATCTCAACCACTGCAGTTATATGATAAATATATTCCCATCATCCATCAACCATTGTGTCCTCAACCATATCTTTTGAGCACCTGCTACATTTATCTTTAAATTAACATTCATTACCTGCCACAGTTCAGAGTCAATAATGAACAGCTTCTAAGTATTTGAATATGCATCAAGCTGCCATTTCTAACTCTAGTCCATATACTCCATCGTCGCCATGTCAGAGAGCACACACTCACCACTCAGTACTTATTCTGTGTTCAATCATCAAGTAAAGAAGGTTGTTTGTTCTATGTCTGGTTGTTTATGTGAAGAAATCCTCACATTGTGATCAACGATGAAAACACAGTTTACAAATAAAGAGTAAGCAGACATTAATTTCGTGTACAAATTTTAAGACAAGAAGTTGAAGAGTATGTGCATCAGTTTCCCAACCATTGCCACCCAAGCAGAGAAGCATTCAGGAACACATACCAGCAGCTGTGAGACTCAAGATCATTCATCACAGGTACCAGGAAGCATGGCATACAACACGTTCATGACCAAGAAGAGATACTGTAAAGAGGGACATTTTAATCCAAAGCAGTGTTTTTCGAACTGCACATCAAATGCACACATCTCGATCGCAGAAATGGCAAACTTTAAATCAGGAAGGTCTGCATCCAAACCGCTGCAAACATGTGCATCTGGTTATAAAATACGTCAGAAAATGAAGTGGTAAGTCTGAAGAACTTTAAGCTTGAGCAACAACTGGTCTAAATTGTCTGCTTGTATAATAACTTACCAAACACAGTTGAAGTCCTCTTGGGTGTTGGAGTTGTGACTGGTTCGGGCTTCTTGTCCTGTGACTTTCCAGCAGCTGTCTGCTCCTGTGACTGCTGTCGCTGTATGGCAACAGGTGACCTCTTATTTGCCACTTCATCCACTGCACAGGTTTTGGAATTCTTAAACGAGTCCTGCCTTCGTAAAGGAGTTGGTGACAAAGTAGGACTTCTCTTATCAGCTGCTCCTGCTTCTTGAACAGATGAAGACCTGTTCTCATACATGCGACGCCGTTCTGCTATACTGGAACGCTGTACTGATGCACGTTCAAAATCTTCAAGTTTATCATCTACATCATCAAATTTCAATGCATCTGCTGGAAGTTGTAGATCTTGTTCGTTTGCCACCGAGCTAATTCTTTTCTCATAAAATTTCCTCCGTTCGGCAGTACTGGGAGTTTTAGGTTTCCTGTGTGATGTAGGAGAAGACAGTGGCAAGTCTTCTAAACTTCCACTGTTTGGCTGTGCATCTCTCCCTGAGACATCTTCACTATGTAACCCTACTCCACTTTTATTCTCTTCTTCAAACAGACCTACGCTATCTTTACATGGAGAAGATGGAATATTATCAATTGTTTTCTTACATTTGTCATCCAAACATTCTTCCCCTTTATCCTGAAAATCATTTTCAACACAATATGGACTCTGGTTTATGCCATTATTTTCGTTGTCTATTGTGTGCCAACTGTTTCCATGCCTGTTAGGCAAGACCCCATTCATGGCTTCATGACCTGGTGCTACTGGGACAGAGAAGACCTTTTCAAATGAGAATTCCGTTGTTGCCTTAATGTCATCTTCTCCACTTCCAGAACTGAAGTTGAGTTTAGGAGGTGTAAAAGGTTTTGGTCCGAGTCTAGGCTGCTAGAACAAACCCAAAACTTGTTGAGAAAATGAATCAACACAGCAAAACTACAACAAAGCCATAACATCTACTTCATTCATAGTGCAATGTAAGTTACTTAATGGTATACTATCAATTGGAGTGGTTATTTGGCATCACACAATACGAGAAGATGATTACAAAACTGGAAATGAAGTAAAGTGATTACAGGTTATAGAAAAGTACCACAGAGGACAACAGTCAGGACAGGAGGCATCCCGGCCAACATACAAATCAGGCTCCTTCCAAATTCAAGACAGAAGTGTGTTTGAGCCAATTTACGCAGTCAATATCCACTGTCATACATACATACTACATTTTCAGTTTACTCTATTGCAACATTCAATGACTGGTTAACATTATACTGCCCAAATTGGTGTCAGTTTAGAGTCAGATCTAACACAGTAGTACTCTTTGTATATTAGACTTTTACGCTGCACAACAGTGCAGTACTTGAAGAATCACAGGTCACACCCAACCACTGGCACCAAAATTGGGGGGGGGGGGGGGGGTGTATATAACAATAATAGTATTAACATGTCAGATTAAATACAACCTCATCACCTAATTACCTGGCATAAATATACCTCAGACAGTGGAAAGCATATATGTATGTTTCATGTCAGATTAAAAGAAAATTCCTTTAACTTCCTAAAATTAATTTCCTTGCCATTTTGAATAAATATCACACAAATCAACAGCCTGAAAAAGAAAATATAATCATAAAAGTCAGACTTCAGACAGAAAGCACATAAAGAACAGAAAGATCAGTTAAGAAAGAAAAGTGCACATTCATCATTACAGCATACAAGAGCATTCATCAAAACTTTTTAGAGATATTTGAAAATCAGATGAATCAAATATAATACTTATGAACAAAACAAGGCTGTGTTGTTGGTCTGATTTGTAGAGAAAATTTCACTGTGTTTAATTTTTAGAATCAAAGGTACAACAGAGAGATAAGTTGATTCACCTCCACCTAGCACCACAATCTAGACTGCACCTCTGTGCTGTTTATATGCAGTTATCATACGATAAATGGCAAATTGGTTTGTGGCAAGTTTCCCATCTCTTCTTCATTCTACTACCAGTTTAATGTAAAGTCTATTTATTAATTTTGTGGTGAAATTTAAAGCAAAATTGCATTAAAAGATATAAAACTGAAACTTCCGTCCATATACCCAAGTACTGCTAAAATAAATGACAAGTTACATGGAAGTTAAGTAAATTTATTAAAGAATGCTGAGGAACTTCCATTTGAAATTGAATTTATATTCCCACATGGCAAAAAAACATATATACATATATACGAGGGTCGCTCATTAAATAATGCCCCACATTTTTTTTCTCAGCCAATAATGAAGATAGAAAAGTGTACTTTTACATGCTTGAGATTTGATGTTTCTCGCGTTCGTGTACGGAGTTTCAAATGATTCCAACCAATGGCGGAGCTGTAGTGAACTGTTAAAATGGCGTCTGTGAACGACTCTCGTTACAAGCAACGAGCTGTAATTGAATTCTTTTTTGCTGAAAAAGAAACTGTGGTGAACATTCATAAATGTTTGTGTGCTGTGTATGGAAGCTGTGCAGTCGATAGGAGCACCGTTGGTCGCTGGGCTAAGAGAGTTAAAGCTTCAGGAAGTGAAGAAACCGAGCTCCATGATCTGCCGCGCTCTGGGCGTCCTGCCACAGCCACCACTCCAGACATGTTGAACCGCGCGGATGCCATTATTCGTGAGGATCGGCGCGTCACAACTCGACAATTGGCCCAACAGCTTTCAGTCAGCAATGGAAGTGTAATTGCAATTATCCGGGCTCTTGCATATTCGAAGGTGTGCGCAAGATGGGTTCCACGAAGTCTCACAGCAGACCACAGGATTCAAAGGAAAACAATTTCTTCTGAATTGTTGGAAGCGTTTTGATGCTGAGGGATCATTACAGGTGACGAAACCTGGATACACCACTTTGAGCCGGAGACAAAAAGGCAGTCAATGGAGTGGCATCACCCTCAATCACCGAGAAAGAAGAAATTCAAGTCAACTCCCTCCGCCGGAAAAGTCATGATGACTGTCTTTTGGGACAGTGATGGGTTCATTCTTGTGGATGTAATGCCAAGAGGTGCGAGACGCGTACATTGGGACCCTGAAACCCTCAAGAAGCGTTTCCGACGAGCTCGGCCTCACAAGCATCCAGCAGAAATTTTGCTCCTGCACGACAATGCACGCCCTCACACAAGTCCGAGAACCCGGGAAGAAATCACCAAATTGGGTTGGACGGTGCTGCCCCATCCACCCTCCGACTTTCATCTCTTTGGGCCACTCAAAGATGCTATCCGCGGAACAAGATTTGAAGATGACGAGAGCGTGATTCAAGCAGTGAGGACATGGCTACGTGCACAGGACAAGAGCTGGTACCGGCAAGGCATGCACGCACTTGTTCCACGATGGCGTAAAGCCGTACAAGTTGATGGGGACTATGTGGAAAAATAGTATGTGTAAGGGAAACATTGATTTATATTGTCACTAAATTTCAGCCATCTTGAATAAATATATTCTGAGGAAAAAAATGTGGGGCATTACTTAATGAGCGACCCTCGTATTAAAGAAATGTATAATTACGAACTGATATTGATATAAAATTATTTATACCAACATAAAGTTTCATCTCTTTCCAGTACCTACATTTCTGAAACCATCATAGGTTGAATTACTTTACCTGAAGAAGTACTGAACTAAAGTTGTGCAACTTTAATTTATGCTGCTACTACAAGGTCCGACAATCAGTTGACTGAAATACATTCTTAGTGATGTTGAAAAAAAATGGGAATAACATTTAGATAATATTGAGAGGAAATGATGACAAGAACATTGTATTTTGTGTCAGTTAAGCCACTTCAAGAATGAAGAAAAATTGTTACAAACAACATATGATTCAACCATCTGACATTCCACAAATTGATACAAATGTAAAAATGTAAATGAAATGGGGAGAAATTATCACTGATTGATTGCACAGAAGGCAGCAGAAGAAATGAACATAGTAAATGAGAGACCGATTCCGACCAAACATCTGAACATGACAAAATCTGTGACAAAATGGCACCACAAACTCACAATGGGAAAAAATGAGAAAGGAGATTCTCAAACCTTTTTTACAAGACTGCTGGAAGAACCGGACCTTTCAGAGAAAACTGCGGGATGTCATTAGACTCAGGTCATCGAGTACAATCCACAGAAACAAAATTGCCAAATCTTGAATGGAAAAGTCTACAGCCTCTGAGATTGGAAAAAGTATGAATGCTGAAACCATGTTAATTTACCTTTTCAGTAATAAAATAATTTACAGGCACACAATCTTCAAAGGATCAAATCATTTGTTGGACAACTGAATTTTGCATGATGACAATAAATTATCACATATAACACATTAGGTAAAGCATGTTTTTGGAGAGAAAGTAAATACCAGCATCAGAATATCCACTGTACTTGCCTAATTTGGCTACATGTGACTTCATGTTCTACAAACTAAAAATGTCCTTTAAGGGGCCTTATTTTGAATCACCTGAAGACAATGAAAAATAATGTGTAGGCAGTATAGAACAATCCCAAATGGAATGTTAATGACCTCAAATTAGATAACACTTCCGAATCACCTATATAAATTTATAATACTCTGCACTGACATACAAATACTTTCAAGTACACCATGATGGCAGCATGGCTAGATTATATTAAATTTTAATTTGTGATCAATACACACATTCAAAATGATGAAACTTGAGTAGAAGATGAAACCTTCTCTCAATAAACTATTCCAAAAATACATGTTTTTCCAGTATTTTCCTCCTGAAAAAAAGTCTGGTTCTTGGTGAAGAAACAAATACAATGTTAGTAACTTTCTTCTTTTATATCATTATAGTGGTTCAACCCATATCCTCATTTTAATTTAGGTGTGTTTGATCATGCCACTTCATTTCTATGTTTATTAGTTCAGTAATCTGGAAAGTAATAATTCAAAACATTCCATATTGGTATATTCTTATCAACATTTAAGCCAGGCATGTGCCTAAATGAAAATGTGGTCCCTCAGTGCCTAACTTTGTCCACGTACTGTTGTCAGAGACTATAACCTCATAATTACAGCTAACTGAAGCTCTGTTGGCCATGTGACAAATTGTTCACATTCATGTCAGTATGACTACATTCACTCTCAAAAATGTCACTACAATTATTATCTTCCAATAGTTAACACAATACAGCTTCTTCACTCTCATGCATCCCTCTGTTATGCCCCGCCAAAATGTTGACTAGCAAAGTACAGCTTTCAATCACTAAGCAACACAGAACTGTAAGGTTTAATATAACTACATGCTTGACTGGTTAAAGAAATGACTTATTACTCAACAGGTATGTTTCATCACGCTGAGAGTCCCAAAACAATATTTTAGAAACACAAAGAGCAAAGCTATTCATAATGTAATTATTGCAATTTGCATCTTTCATTACAATCACATTGTACACAACAAAATTTAAAAGCTTCCCCTAGTTGCCAATCACTCAAAAAGGTTGGCAAACCCTTATACAGACTAAATATAAACAACATACGAAACAGTGGTCAATTCCACTACTGCAAGCTTTTATATTAAGCTGTATCAAAAACTGAAGTCCATCAAAGGCAGAATTACAACTTTCTACTTCAGTTCCATGTATTTTATTCAAAGGCACAGCAATGAGGGACAATAACTAGCTTTTCTACCTGAATTCAACTTTTACATCATGCACTACTGGTAGGTTTTAAAGCATACTCTACCCAACATGAAAATATTTCAATTAATATTGATCATAAATTACTGTCACTCCTGAATCACATCCTTACTCCACGTTCATAATTTCTTGGCATTTATCTCGATTCATTGTGCCATGTTTGAGAACACTGCTTATCACTTCTATCATACATTATTAAATTCTATTCCACCACACCTGCAAAGATCATTCCTAATGATGTAACATAAGCAGTTCAGTATTATTTGTTCCACTTATTTAAAATAACACGAAAAAAAGCAGCTGATTATAGAGTACATCTAAATTACATGCACCCACTCTTATAGAAGGGAAAGTAAGAAATAAATGAAAACTTTACCCTAAAAGCATTGCTGCCTGCACTCAATAAGATGGCAGACATAAGCAATATGAATCTTCCCTCATTTGCATCTACTTGTTTTTCATTGTCTTCAAGTACTGATAAAACTGTCACGCACAAAGTCATTCCTCACTGACAGTATGAACGAAAGAACAGCAACAATCTGGGACCTTATTTCTGACATCAGAGGGTGTGGAAACTAGTGAAATATATGGAAGAGCCAGACAAAAGGTTATGAAAGGCTGGAAAAAAGTGTTGCTAATTAAACATATCCTGAGCAACTACAGACTGCAACATTTTGAAAATAAGGATCAGACTGATTACTATACCTATGACAACTGAAGAATCAGCACCAAAAAAACTGCATCTCAAATAAGCATCATTTACGGAAAAAATGACTAAGGCTGACTTATGGCCCAACTATAAAATGTTATTAGCATCGCATCAAGAAACCTATGGTTCACTTGACCAAATGCACTAAAGCGCAAGAAACGAAAAACATACATCAAACTACTGTGGAATTATCTTGTCAAAACTTAACAATAAAATTTCCCTTAAAATTTACTTCAGTTCATATAAACTAAACACTATAAATGTTGGCAGCACAAATATCTCTAAAACTGTTTGATGACAATTCTACAATTTACACTAACAACTGGTTTCAAATAAATGCTAACCTTGTAGCCACCTGTAATAGGCATGGCAGGGTTCACTGAAGTTACAGGAGGAATAACAGAGGTACTAATGGTTCGTGGCTTAGGTTTTGGTGGTGCCACTACCACATCTTCCATCTCTGACAGGGAACCAGTACGTGATGACCGTGGAAATGGCTTCGGTGGTATTATCTGGTGATTCTCACTACTCCCATTCTGCTGGTGACTCTTTGTCAAATCATTATTATGATGAAGACCATTCTCGTCGCTGCTTCGTTCACCACCCTTTTCCTTTTTATGATCTATAACCATATGCTCTTCTTCCTTAAGGTTCATTGTAGTTTGGATTTTTGGTGCCATCTGCTGGGTAACGCTCATGCCTGTATATGGATTACGTTGAAGATGCTTTCGCATCTCAGAAAGCGATCCTCTGTGGACCTAAAGATGTGAAATTAAGTGAACTCATGTATCACACCCATAGAATTTTGATTCTTCAATGAAACATTTGTTATTTCACTCATTTAAGATGACTTGTTTGAGATATGACATACAATGATACACAGTTCAGGATCATTTCAAATATTAATCAGTGCCCATATACTGATTCAAAAACTTCTACCTAATTCAAACAAGTCACCAAGTTTGATGTAACAGGCTATAAACTAATTATGAAGTATGAAGGCTTATTGCTGACTTCCCATTCATTTGCATTACTCTTATAATGCTAACATCACACACATGAAGCCCTGCCTAGTTCAGCAAAATGCACTGACGCAGTAATACACTGTAGAAGAACATGTGACCAATAATGTGAATACAAGAAACCTCAAATAAGTTAAACAATGTGCATTGTCTAAAGTACATTTACATTATACAACACTCTGGAACTTGGTTCCAATCCTGTCTTCAGGTTACCATTATCTTAATCTTCTTCATCTTCTTAAAAAAAAATTCACTTCATGTGGGTTGTGCTATCATGATATTGACAGATATTTCTTCTTTTTATTTTTGACCATAGTGACAATGCTGCTATTCTGAGTTCACAGGAAGTGACAATTCTCTTATGATTAAAGTATAAATCTGTATGATATAGAATATCAGACCTATTTTTTATAACTGTTAAATACTTAAAGATATGTATGATTTAAGGTTTTCACAGCGGTGAGTATGAAGATTTCTGTCTTCTGGATTGTTGCGCTGTGTAGTCTGGTCGATGTTTACCAACGTTTCAGAGGTCATACTGCCTCCATCATCAGGGCGATGAGTATGAAGATTTCTGTCTTCTGGGTTGTTGCGCTGTGTAGTCTGGTCGATGTTTACCAACGTTTCTGAGGTCATACTGCCTCCGTCATCAGGGCAATGATTCATCGCCCTGATGACAGAGTCAGTATGACCTCTGAAACGTTGGTAAACATCGACCAGACTACACAGCGCAACAACCCAGAAGACAGAAATCTTCATACTTAAAGATATTTAGACAAGTTTGGTCCAAACAATGCTACCATAATGAATCAGACAGTTAATAACTTTCATATTTGTCTGTACACTTCTAGTCAAGATTTGCTTTACACCTAGATTCTGTACAAGCATATTTATGACAAAAACTGACCCCAGTAGACAAAAGTAGAAAATACTTCAGAAGTAAAGTCTATCACACATGCAGAAATACCTAGATATCTCACTACATTTCCTTTTAAAATAAAAAGTATATTTTTTTATAAGAATAAGCACAAAATTGTTTAATTGACTACAGTTTCCTCATTAATAAGTATTCAAAACAAGTATACAAGTCAGTATAAGCAAATGTTTACCATTCAGCATTCAAGCAGCACAATCTAACTATTCAACTATCAAATCCAACTAAATGATGAAACTACAAAATTAAAGAAAACTTGTAATTACCAATATTAACAAGACAAAATTATTTCTTAAAAGGAAGTTACAGAGCATTCAAATTTAAATACAGCACTCATTATTACACACTCCGAATAAACACAAGCCAATCCTGTAAAATGCGTCATTAAAGCCAAAAGCATAACTAAGATTCATTTTAGTCTGAAATGTGTAAATGTTTATCCTGGGGTGAAAGGTCATATAACTCACCTGGATAAAAACTTTAAAACCATACAATTCACCTATATAAAACTGATAACTCTCTGGTAATAAAATATAAAAACTCAATATCACTATACCAAAAACCACACCATTGGACACGATCCTAGGTCAGGTGTATCTACCTCCCACCTTACAGCCTTATTTTTCCAATACCAATCTTAGTACTAGCCTTCCTCTCGCTTTTTGGTCTTCAAAGATATTTTCCATATCTGAAGTACATACAATATTAAGACAAATTTCTGTTTATGTGCAGCTATAATGCCTCAATTAGTATGGTGACAGGCTAGATTGGATTTATTATTATTTATTTAGTGTTCTGTCTGACGACAGGTCCATATGAACAGGATCCTTCCATCCTTTTCTCGGACTGGGACCTGTTCATATACGTTCTTGGCAGATCCAGAAGTGGTTTGCCATTGCCTTCTTCTGTGTGTGAATGGAGTAATTGTTGGGATGCCACGGAGAAACCGGGGAAGCCCCCGGAGGAAAACTCCGTGTTGCCTAGACCACGGCCTTGCCCAACACAAGTTATAAATTCGGGCACAGCCGGGAATCGAACCCGAGACCTCAGGATTACAAGACCAGCGTTCTAACCGCTAGACCCATGGATAATTCCTACCAAAAACATTAGATTCCTTCAAATTCAGAATGACTCTAGGCCTCATTTAACCTACAAATGCATAGCAGGGAATATTTCCTTGGGGTAAAGATACCCAGATCATGAAGCTCTTCACTTACCTCTATCTAATCCTGAGGTTGAAAATATGTGGACATCTTGTAAATTTAGATTGTACATGCCTTACAATAATTATGAGTATTAAGCATTTTATTAAGTACTCAAAATTAACTAACATAATTTGTATGCATTTTCACACATTCCCTGCCCATCTCACCTTCCTTGATTTTATCACCTTAATATGTGACAAAGAGAACAAATTATGAAGTTCTTTTCACTCACTAGTAATTTCCTCTCTTGTATGCCAATATATTCTCCTAATCATGGTAAAATACATTCAAAATGTCCAACCATAACCTTGAGCTACACTTCCATACTTTATTAGAAGGCATATGTTATTCCACTAACATGAGTTTCTTCTAACCATTTTTTTAAAATATGAAAACCACCATCTGATTAAACCACAATTATCAACAAGTACTGCAAGTACACATCATTTGCATGATACAGTTTACATTTTTCTGTTCAGTCAGTGTGATAAACTCTGCATTGCATGCGCATTATAGTAATACCCTCGCAACGTTGAAGTTCACAATGCAGGCACAGACGACGGAACCACGGCTCACCATAGACCAACAACAGAAACCTCAACTTAGGCCAGTGGACATTAAGCCGAGTAACTCAATTTATTTAATGCACCAACTCACGTGCAATTAAACATTCAGTGTGGTATTATATGAAGTATGGTTTCATGAAGTCCGACCTTTTTATACTCAGTGCTTTATAACAAACCACTGTCTTATGAATTGTATGATTTTAATAGAGAGACTAATGAATTAATGTTTTTTGCCACTGACAATGACCTCACGAGGTCAAAATGTGTTTGGTACTAAGAGTTTTTCAAAGTGTAAACAGTTTTGTTTGTATTCATGATTTTATATATTTTAGATAAATATTCAACAAGGTTTTAAAAAAAATTATTACCATACTGAGGCCCAAAATTTAAAATGGAAACACACTACACAGCTTGCAAATGTGATTCTGATGAAGAAACACATTCCCTTTGAAGTCCTAAAAATCACATACACCTACATCCCATACTAAATCACATATTTTCTTTCAGACTATGGCTTTACTTCACTGCTAACAGAACAACAAATAAAAGATTATGAAATTCTCAGTTTTCATGGAATGGCAATGGAAAACTAGTATATTCAATCTCTAACAAAACCTTAATTAAAATTAATATTCAACGTACTTAAAAGAATATCTGTTAATAGTAACACTTAATAACAAGCACAACTAAATCAAACAGCTTAAACGCAGTTCATAAGCAGCAAAAAAACTACGAGACAATTAGATGCCACATAGCTTCATACAGCCCAAACACATTTTCTCTACAACCAATAATAATTAAATTGAGTAACGTTCTTAAGATTGGGAATACCAGCAAGTCAACTTCTATATCAATAAAAAATGGAATGTTTTACTTAGCCACAATCATGGCTGATATATATATATATATATATATATATATATATATATATATATATATATATATATATACACACGCACGCACACGCACGCACGCGCACGCATGTGTGTGTGAGACTAGCTCAATAAAAGAAAGAAATACAGAAGCTAGATCAACATAAAACTGAAATTGTGGGTATGTTGACTAGTTTGAGAACGGATAAACTGATTTGCACCAAACTTTGCATATATCTTGAGACCAGAAAAGTCAAAACTCTGAAAAAGTGTCCATAGTTTGAGTCCGAGTGAAGGTGTTTCCTACAGCTCAGAAACTAAGCATGGTACAAGAACAGTGTCAATACCAACATTGTTTGTTTCAAAGAGAACATAACAGAAACAAAGGCCATAACACCAAGAAACTGTCCTGGGTTCAATTACTGAAGAAGATGGTTTCAGTAGCTTAGAAACTTAGCATAACAGAACATCACAAAGAACAAAATGTTTGTTATGGTAAGATTACAGGAACTAAGATAAAAAACACAAAAACCAGGATAACTGTGACAGCTGCACCTTGTAATAATAAATTTAGATCATTCATCTTCTGTCTGCTATATATCCTAACCTCTGGAGCTATACAGCGTGACAAAGACATGATGACAGCTGGAAGGAATAATCAACAATGAATAATAAAGTTTCTTAGCACAATATCAATATATCAACCAAGACTCTGCAAGGTGCCATATTACCTGTCTGAATAAAGCAATAAATAAATATGTGTTGTACAATTTCACAATCACCTAATATTTCTAAAAATACAACTCCTCGGATATTTATTCTCCCCCAACAAAAAACGACAACAACAATACTTTAAGTAGAGCACGAGATTGAACTTCCATTCCTTTGAGTCTGTGTACAGAGCCAAACTGCTGGAACAACAGTGGGACACTAATTACCTTGATGAAAAAATAGGCAACAGAAGTATAGATTTTGTGAAAGGTGTGATATCAGAGATGTCTTTAAATTTCTTTCGATATTTCTGTCTCATTTTGACATTACAGGGCAATAACAAAATAATGGCTGCTTTAAGAAAACTATAAATATTACATATGTTTGAAAATTTCAAGAGTTGTTAGTAAGCAAACTCATTCTATAAAGTTGTCTAGACAAATACAAATTAATCTCTAACAATCTAAAAAGCCAACATAAGCATTTTAAACACACAAAGTACTGTTTTTTGAGAATATACAAAACTTTTAATAATATCATGACAAAGTAGGACAATACAGCCCCGCTCAACCAACTACAAATACAAATCATGGGAAATGGATTCCCCATTCAGCTGACAAAAGTTATCACGTTTAATGGCAATCACACTTTTGAGAGCACTGCATCCATACACAGCATCCACAAACTCACAAACATACAGAAATAAAAGAAGGCAGCAAATGAAAAGAAATAAATAGACCATGAAAGAGAAATTAATAATATCTATTAACAAAGACGCATGCACTATGAATTATAACAACAAACAAAAATTACTTGTTTAAAGTTGCATTGCTTCTACACCAAACCATGAAAAGCAAATTTAATTTGAGTGCAGATCTTACCAGCCAGTAATTTTGCTAACTAGTAAACATTTTCAAATGTAGTTTCAACAAAATAACTAATCAGGAGTAATAAAAATTAACTACTTAATTTCAAACACTGCAGCTTTGCTACAATACTAAAGAAAATTAATGCCTGATTAGTCCTACACATCACAAATAAGATAAGCCAACAGCAAATTTTTATCCTGTTAGCATATATGTGACCACTTATATGAATTAACAGAAGATAGAAGAAATCAAAATATTTCCAATTTTCAGTCACAATCACATGACTTATAAAATAATGACAGCAAAAAATAAATTGTATTAAAAATATATTAAAATTAGCCGTCAATCACAATATAAGATAATTAAAACATTAAAATATCATTTTTCGTTCCTTATCGAGTACTCGATTTACATGTGGAACATTTACGACATGTTTCGGCTATCAATAGTGCCATCATCAGGTGTTATGTTATAAACTTTTTAACAGAATTACTGAATTTTACTGATTTTTTAATGATTTTTAGTTTTCATTTTTCTTATCATTATATGAAAACTAAAAATCATTAAAAAATCAGTAAAATTCAGTAATTCTGTTAAAAAGTTTATAACATAACACCTGATGATGGCACTATTGATAGCCGAAACATGTCGTAAATGTTCCACATGTAAATCGAGTACTCGATAAGGAACGAAAAATGATATTTTAATCTTTTATCTTATATTGTGATTGACGGCCAATTTTAATATATTTTTAATACTATTTAAATAAATCACAATATGACGCACCTACAATATCTTAAAAAATAAATTATCAAGAATCCAATGGCATATTCTCAATTACTGAATGCCAAGTTTTGAACTCTTGCATAATAAACATTTTATACAATGGCCATGCCAGGACCCGAAACTCTGGCTTCTCATCAGAGGGAAAGATATGGACCAAGGGCAGCAAGCATGGAACAAGTCACACTGCAACAAGTTTCTTCTGAGGGCTTAAAATATCCCATGAAAATCGTCATTCTATCAGTACTCCAAACTTGTACTATCCTTCACATGTGAGAGTTCAGACAAACAAGGAGAATATCCTGCAGAAGATTTGGTTTGAAGCAGTGCAATCGGGTACTGATCCAAGCCACATCCTCTACTTGATATTTCCAACCACTTCTCACAGATGTTTCAACAGATACATACTAGCTTAGGCATCTTGCAAATAAATGACTATACCTTGTTCTTAAATTTATATATGTTCTACCATGTGCACTAAGCATCGGAAGAGGAGGGACAAAATATAATGGTGCGATAATTATGGCGTAGACATCTGTTTCAACTATTCTGATTACCACTTCCAAACCCAACTTTGTGGTATTATAAACTGTGATTTTTAATCTGTATGCATGCAATTTTTTGGGCATTTAAATCCGAGTACACCCTGTCTGCAGGATATTTAATTAGAATTAGATGTGCCAGCATTAATATACTGTGCAAGATTCAGGTTTCAGAACCTAGCATCTTAGAAAGGAGCACTAATGAGCCACTAACCTGAATTGGACTTTCACCTGCAGACCTCTTGGCAGGGTCCAAGCTAATGCGGGGAACAGGAACATTGTGCCCCTGCAGCCACTGTGCTGCAGACAACTGTGCCTCGCAGCCTGTTGTATCAGGAAATAGGTCTGCATGGAAGTCTCGGTACGACTGTTTAAACAAACATTAACAACAAATTTAAGCTCCTTAAAGTGCCAGCCATATTATTCCTGATCTAACGTCATGTTGTTGAAACACTGGCTGATGTTTCAGATTGATAGGCAAATGGTGAATATGGAAAGTGACAGATATATGCATAACTGCACATTTTCTCATGGATTATAACCCAATATAACGATCACAAAGCCAAGTTACGTGATGTGATGCACAACAAGTCTTAAAGTCTATGATGGATAAATGAGGAATACCAGTGTCATGTGTTAAAATACAAACTTGGCCTTGAAAGGTGAATTCTCCATCCTACTCGAGTACCATCAGCCACAGCACAGGCTTATAACAAGGGAATAGCCATAAAAATATAATCCATCAATTTTTGCCTTCAGCATTAGTTTCATTAAAATAATGTGATTTTATTGATACTATAGGGCACATCTCATTTCAGCATGCATGGTATTTTGATAAATATGGTATAGAAATTCATATTACATGACAATTAACAACATAGTAACAACATGACATAAAACTACGTCATTTGATATTGCAGCAGCTTGTAAACAAGTCCACAGATTTTATATCCAACACTTTCTGTATGATGATAATTACCATCACTCACAAAGAAAGACATATGAAGTTACTACTAAGAGAATCATAAACCAGTATTTTATTACTACCTGATTTGTTTGAACAGTTCCTCACCTTCCTTGGCACCTGGTACATTATGGGGATGACAGAAGAGGACGTCAGCTGCAGCAATCTGTTCACTTCCCCTTGCATAACAGCTAACGCCCGCTTTGGAACCAGGCAGGCACCTTTGGTCTGATCGCCATTGTGACGAATCCCTTCAATAAGGTACGGTTCTCGGTCAGTCACCTCAAGGTACGAGACAGTCGTGTCACCTTTCCCAGCAAGGAACAGCATTCCAGTATCAGGATCATACAGCGGGATCAAGATCCTGATTCATAAACAGCAATGAAATTAATCAGAACGAAGTTTGCAACGCATTGCTCAAACAATCAAACACTCAAAACATAACAGCAAATGGCCAAAGACACTTTTCTTGAATTTCCATAAACTAATTCCTTGTCTACAACCAATATATCAGCAAAACATAAAACGGGATACAAGAGATTTGTATGACACTATATAGTCTGAGGTACTGAAAAGCCATTGCAAGATAAACTAAAAATACATATAAGAGATTTGAATAATGCAACTAGTCTCCTCAGACAAATGCAAGGCACCCACAAGTCATCCTACATGCATATCCTCCCATTTGTTTTGCTCAGCCTTCGCTACTTTTTTTAGACCTCTCATCTGAAAAGGTTCCTAGGAAGTTACCAGAGTTTACAGCCTCACAGCTGATATTCACAAATGATTCACTCCTACTCAAGGCAAACTCAGTACAGAAGTAAAATCAACTGTTCTCAATGAATAATTTTTCATCCCAGCACATTTAAAAACAAACAAGGAGCATACTTACCCTGTAGAACTGTCCAAAACCAGGGACTTCTCACAGTCCTCAAAGTTCCTGAGATCTCGAATGAAAACTTCCCTCTGCCGACCCTGTAACAGACATACACTTTGCTAATTTAAAATTTACTTGCAGCATAGGACAACATGAATAACAGCAGCATATAGATTTGAAGTAGAACATAAAATAAACTCTCGATTATTCGACTTTTAGATTATCTGTGCACAAATTTTCTTTTACATAAATGCAGAAACATATTAACTAGGCATTTGACATTTTTCTGTGCCAGCTCTGCATCACAATTCTGCAGGAGGAAAACATTCAAAAAGGCTTGACCTTCTTTCATGAACACCATTTTATCATGCATATATGAAAAACACATGATAGGCAATATTCTCTATGGCAACCAGGCTCTCATCTTTGAAGGAGAAGACACCTCAGAGTGGACATATGTAAGTAGAGACAAGTTTCCATGTCAATCCAGAGCTGTGTAATGGAAATGACCAAATGTAACACCTTTTTGTAAATGGTATTTTAAAAGAAAACATATTTAATACTGAATATTAAATTTCTCTAATTACTCTGAGACTCCTGATACAAGTTCTCATAAAGACAGCAATGAAACTTTTGGTTCCAAAATTGTACGAAATTTCATGACTAACAGAGCAATTAACAGCTTTTCAGAAGAAATATGTTTCATGGAATCTGTTGGTATGTTAGTTAATTATAATTTGGAAACTGTACGTTAAGTGTATTATTCATACAGAAAAGAATTATTAAAATTAAGTCTATGCTTACAGAATCAAAACCAGTGGTAAGAATCCTGTTAGCGTCTCCTAACCACACCACTCGGGAATCTTTGATGCTCTGATGACTGTTAGCCATATGTGTAAAACTGTTTGCTGGTAAGCGTGGGTCCAGTATCCGAACTTGTTTGTCTTTACATGAAGTTGCAAGCAATGTTCCATCCTTCTTCCAGCTCAAAGACTGAATTACATCACTGTGCTCTGCATTAGCTGCAATAGAAAAATAAGTAGTAACAAGAAAAAACTGCTAAATAAGGCCTTCTGTTACACTACCAACACACACTAAACTCTATTAGGACTCAAGCAGCCAGATGCTCTTCTACTTTTCAGTCTCCAATAAGCACAACAGAAGCTTCTAAGTTATCAGAACAAACATTTTTCATACCATTTTCTTAAGCTTGTGCAAAATTCTTATCCTGAAAATGTCACAAATGACAACAGTTAATCACAGTTAAAAATACTGTTACATAATCAGTGATTACACTGTGGTTCTTAAAACTGAATGGAATTATCCGACACTATTACAATTACTCCTTGGATTAATATCTAATGCTTCGCTAATCACTGTCCTGGTTCACTGGATTGAACTATTTTCTGTTTTTGTTGTAATTACACCATTCTCAGTTCCATGGTTCTGCATTCTATGCTCCTTTACAGCTCTCAGTCGCATACTCACTTCACACTTCCTTGTTGCGTACTTCTGCCACGCTCATTTATTGTTCACTATTTCAAAACTCAGGTGGCTGTTTGCATGAACCCATATTTGAAGTACTTGTGACCATACCAGATGCCTACAGTTTTTTCCAAAAAGTTATAATGAAGTCCCAAAAGAGAGTCTTCTTTCTTATTGTTTGTAGAACTTTGTAGAATGCAGCATACATAGAATAACTGCACCAATGCAGGCAGTGTCTGGGCTTGGTGCCTAAGCCAATAAGGCCACCACAATATATAATAAATAACAACTGAATATATCACTCAGTTAAACACAGTTCTTAACTTTATTATACAGGGATGGAGGATTTCAACCCTCACATTATAAGGCTGCTTGCTGGACATTTATTCCTGAGTTAATGGTTTAGTGGTATGCTAGCGTGATGCATAGTTCAGTGAATCAATCGTGTAAGCCACAACAAACAAACAATAGAGGTCACACATTAAAAAACAGAAGAAATCATGAGATAAGTAAAAATGTTGTTCAAAGAATGAATATGTAACAAATTTTAATTAACATAATTCCTTAGATTCCAATTTAATATAATGGTTACTTTAGACACTACAGTAAAATCTCAGCATAATGAATCTTTGTGGACTGATAAATTATACACATCAGAATGAAAATTTGCAAAATTAAGGGCAATGAAGAGCCATTAATAATTAAAGATTTATTATTTTTACAGAGATCAATAAGTGGCACATCACCCATTCATAGTCATATTAGTGAACACAATACAATCATTCTTGCAATTGAATGATCTAACATTTGCATGATACGAGGGTGAGTCAAATGAAAACCGTAAAACTGAGATAAAAATTCGAAATATCGCGCCATTGTCCTGTAAGTTGGCAGACATGTTACCAATGCTATAAAGAGTATCCTATAGGTGGTAGTATAATGCAGACAAACATATCGCCATCACAGTGCCAATTTGAAAATGGCTGCTCCACTAGTTACGTGCACGAAAGAAGAACAACGTTCTGCAATTCGTTTTTTGATCAGTGAAGAATCTTGAAGAATCATCTTCGACCTGCAGTCAGATCAAAGCGACGTGGACTTTTGACTAGAGGTGTCCTTGACATGACAATGCTCGGCCCCATACTGCCCGTGCAACAGTTGCAACAATCCAAGACTTGCACTTTGAGTGTCTTCCACATCCGCCATAGTCACTAGACCTAGCCCCAAGTGATTACCACATGTTTGGGCCACTCAAAGAGGCGATAGGAGGAAAGAAGTTCCGTTCTGACGAAGAGATACAGCAGGCGGTGCATGAGTGGTTGCGCAGACAACCACAAGAATTTTTTTCTAGAGGAATCCATACACTTCATAAACGCTGGAGGGCCTGTATTGAACGAAATGTAGACTATGTAGAAAAATGATATAGTTGTGTACCGCTTTCACTCAATAAATTAAATTTAAAAAAAAAATTACGGTTTTCATTTGACTCACCCTCGTATAATATCTTTGCAGATTATCTTACACAAGAAGTATTTTAAGACAACACACAAATCACACTTCACTAAATGCCAACCGCTTAGTAATGAGAGCCTACCCATCGCATTGTTCACTAACTGATATGCCACTTCTGCTATCAGATACTTGATTATTACCAATTTCATTATCACTGCCACTAGATTCTGCTTCTGAAAGATTTTCTTTCAAACATCCCAAAACCGACACAATATCAGCATCATTCATCTCTTTGTTCTGTGCCATACTGCATATGAGGGAAATTACGGCAGTTAAAAGATTTTTAAAATATGTTTAGTCGAATATGTGATTTAATGATCCTTCTATTCAGCACTCAAAGCCTCAAAACAGCACTGACTGTCATGGGTTTGCCATTGTCAATTGCTCTGATTTCCCTATTCCAGTGGACGCATTCTGATTGTTACAAGCTTGTAACTATATGCTTCTATGTTTGGAGTCCAAAATGAGAAGATGACAACAAGGGATGGTTCAAGCACAGTTCAGGCAGTGATTTGTGTTCAGTCAGAAAAGTTCAGGACTGAAGCAGAATGTTGGTACTCATATCCAGTGAATTTGCATCCAGATACATTGTTAACATATAAACATGATGAGCATTGCCTGTAAGGGAATGGACAGATTACCGCAGATGCAATTCTGCGTCTCTAAGTGGTTATCATAAACATTAAACCTGATATTACAAGGGTTGTTAACAAAATATGTTTGTCTTATAGCTCACTAAACTGATGTTTAGACTACAGTACTATGAATACTTGTAAGCTTGTGATATGTAATGCACGTTTAACTGCTTGAAGGAAACATCAGTATTTTTAATTGCACTGATGGTACAGGAATGTGTATATACTCAGAAAATCTGTAAAGAAGAGATTACCTAATAAATTTGGGCAAAGATGGGATAATATTAAAATGATTTTAAGAAACAGGGTTAGAGGATAAAAAATTAATTAATTTTGCTCTGAATAAAGTCCAGTGGTGAGCTCTTATGTTTGTTGTAATGAACTTTAGGGATCCACAAAATGCAAGGGCATTTTATGCCTAGCCAAGCAATTATTAGCTTCTCAAGGACTCTGTTCCATGGAGTTAGTCAGTCAGTGAGAAACCTCTAGCACCAACAGTTTCGATGTTATGCCATGTCCCCACTACACCCTACCTGCTGGCTAGTGGGTCAAAAGTAGCCTTTATTGCTGGCTCCACTACTGTAGCTCTAGCCCTTCCAGGTGGTCTGAAGAAACCCACGTAAGAGAACAGCAGCTGACCTCACTCTCTAGCCCTCACTTTACCACAACTTCAGGAAATATTACCGTTACCAAATTACAAGAAAACTAAGGAAAAGATAATTGCAAATTAAATAATAACAAATTAATACTAAAATAAAAAGAAAAACATAATCCAATCAATTTAGATCAAACATAGCAACTGCATATAATAGTAAAAAAGGGTAACAAACCTGGAGACATACAATATTAGCTGACTGTACATATGACAAGAAGTTTGTACAAAAATACGACATAACACAAGAACAGTAAAATAAATTAAAGCCCCACCTGCAAACTTACAAAAAATTAAAATACATTTGCATGCCCAACTTACTAATTACAGAGAATTATGAAAGGACCCACAACAAGAAATGTACCCACTTTCCTGCCAAGAAATGGGCCTTACAACCACCACCCACACATTAGCCATGCAGATTTCCATTTACCAACAACATATTCCAAACTGAAACTAAGCAGTAATAACCATCTCCACACAAGATTACATCTCAATTCTGCCTCAACTACACAGCTATCATTGGCATAACACCTTGGCTGCCTGTAAAAAAATTATACAATTACTCACCGCTTACTACCTAAATCTCCTCACCTAAACCGTAAATTACACCTTGTACTTGGGATGCGACTGCAACCCCTTTTCTTTAATAAGACAACCACTCACACCACACAGGTCTATAAAGACCAACATTACCGGACAAGCCGACTGTATATTACGCAGATACCAACCATGATCAATATGGTTTCTGTAAGAATTACACCATCTCACAAAGAACAAGAAAAATATCACAGCTTTACCTGTCAGACTTCACAACACATTAACAAACTCTCTGAGAAAGGGGGCCTTGTGCTTACAGATTCTATAAGGGTTAAATGAAACTGTTTTGAACTTGAGCACAATATAAAACGTGTTTTTCCCAACCACTTTACACCACATGAAACATGCAGCCACAGGGTTCACACAAGTGAGATCAGAGATGGGAGGGTACAAAGGGATTGGTTAAGACTGATATTGTGACAAGCTCACATCACTAACATGTGGACAGGCTGGAAAGAGGAATGAAGAATAGCCAACTAGGCTTCACGAAGTCCCAGAATTTTTTTCAAATACATTCACTAGATGCACATGATGTCTGCAGCCTCGATTTATGTTAATTGGGTTCGACTCTAGCAAAAGGCATGAGAATTTATCATCACCAACATCTTAATCTCTCGAAAATGGAGTTTACTGCATGAGATATATAACGGACAGGATGTGTTAACTACAAGATGGGGAACAAAAATTACATGTGCATGAAACACTTACACAGCATTTCTTTCTCTGAGCTGATATCCCACAATGTCAAAGTTGTATATGAAGTAGTCGTAAGAAGAAAATCGGCTGTCGGATGAAAACAAACAGTTTCCACCCTTCTCTGCTTGTGAGAGAAAGTACATTCTGCGTTACTCAAACTTTCTTCCAAGCCTTTCTCTGGAATGTGCCACAGTTTCACCTGAAACATGACATACACACTCAACAAAGATTCCCATAAACTTCAATGGTACCAGTCTTGATAATATATGATATAACCACAAGGCTTAATTAGTAACACATTTATTTTAAACAAAGGAAATAAGACTTCTGTCAAAAATTAGATGAGTTATCATTGTCAAACTTCAGATGCTTTACCCTCAAGAAAAGGGCCTTCTAAACATTCTGGTTTACCAGAGCTAGTATGAACATGCTTGTGGCACCAAAAGAAATCACACTTTTGTAGTCTAAGAACTGTAATGATATGCCAAGACATAAATAATTGATAATCACAACATAAATATTATCCAAATTACCAGCACATCACAAGTCAAACCTTCAGCAGAACATGCAAAATTGCTTGTCTGCACTGCAGTCATAATCTGCTGCAGTTTCTCCATGAAACACAACTTCCACAATAAAAGAAGACAATTACACAACTATGCTAAGGTGAACTTTGGTGCCATGAGATTTTTTGGAACATTTCAATTTCACGCAATTATGCACCAAGATCAATAATTTAAAATATGGCACGTAAAATAAAATTACTAACAAGACAGTCCTGTGAGCCAGTTGCTAATAAACCATCATGGAAAGGTGAGAAGTCCATGTCTGTCACTGTGTCTGTATGAGCATGAAGAAGTGGCATTGTCTTACTCTTGCGACCACAGTCATCAATTGGAAGCACTGCAAGACTAGAACCTGAAAAATACAGAACATTCACACAAGCATAAACACAACAACAGGTACTTAATACCAAGCCATTATAAAATTGTAGTTTCATAATTAATATCCAAATTCAATGAAGACCACTGTCAAAACTTCTGTAAATCTGTAAATAACGTTAAACCTCACACTATCATAAATGTAAGAGACATTCGTTTTCTCTAATTAAACAAATACAAGTTTCTGCAGAATTTTATCGGGCAGATTTGTTACGTACCATTATGGTCAACATTAAATGCCATAAATGCAGCCGAAGCGGCAATGTTGTTCCCATACGTTTGGTAAGAACCAACAGAAATGTCTCGTATACAAGCTTCTGGCTTCGGAACGACTGGAGCAGCATTCTTGTATTTCGAAGCCTTGAATCGCCACGCCATTCCTAAATTTCTCTTCGTAAAAACAACTCATACAACAAAACACACACTGAAGGTATTTTAAGGGTTGGGTTTAGGCTTACAAAGGGGAAACTCAGGGAGGATACTGCTTTCGACGTTTATAATTCTCATACGAAATCATATAATTGTTCCAAGATGTACAAAATGTTAATTTGATATGAATCTCATTCAACACCAGTATATAACTTTCACTGTTTATGATAAATTAGGCCCTATTCCGCCCACTCTCTATGACTTTCCGTAAACAGCGTCGGATGACAGCTACGAACCGGACAATGTTGCCAATGCACACAGATGAGCAATGCAGACGTCATAAATAAAGTTGTCGTTTTAAATAATGCTTTAAATCTACTTTCATCATGTCTGAGAATCACAGCTTAAAGGAATCCTATTTTATTTTTTCCAATAATCTCATAAACAAAATATCCCACAATGGGATTTTGTAAAAGCATAATATTCATTATTCTGGCACCCTGAAAAAGGATTGTGATGCAGTGTGTTTCAGATGAACCACCCTTAAAGTAATAAAACAATGTGTTGAATATTCAGAATTTTATATTTTTATTTTTCTTGAATTATGCATCTAATTCTAGTCATTTATTCCAGAAATAATTTAATTGTACAGCCAAATTTTTATTGTTATCGAGTGAAGTGCTACCATGTGACATTCGCACAAAAGCGCTGAAGTCCATTGACAACGAATTCGAATTCGTTGACACAGTCAGAGAGTAAACGACTACATCTTCACAGTCGCACCACTTAAGCGGCCCAACTCGAAGCCATTTTTAAATTGTGATCCTCAATAATATTCATCCTACTGCCGTAAAAGTTCTTGGAGAGGAATCGTAGCTGAAATGGTTCGAAGCAATTTTGTGAAGTGTCTGAAAAATAAATTTGCATTCATTTTGGTTAGATATATCCCTTATATTGTGTGAACCTTAAATGAAACAGTATTTAGTTTGCTCACAAATTGATCGTAGTAGAAAACAAAAATCCCAAAGGTGTTCGTTATGACACATACTATTTAACGTTATCTCCTCAAACGTCATTTGGAAGTGGCAGTAAATAACAAATACGACATACCAATATCTGTCACTATTCTTTTCAATGTCTTGTGAAAGTGATGTATTTGCAAATTAACTCATACGTATCCATAGAAATGTAATAATCAATTTTGTAGAGCTCAATACTTCACTTCCTTCAACACCCCTTCTGTCAATATGGCAACATCGCAATACATTAGATTTGGGGTGGGGGGGTTACGCATTTCGCTGCACAGTGACGGACGAATAATTTGTATGATCATTGATAGATGGCAGGATCTGACGGGTGTGACGTCACCCAGTTTATACGACATTGACATATGGCAAAACTGGCGATTACATTTTATATACCTTTGGAGGTGCATCAAAACTGATCTTTGCTATCGAATGGTTAGCACTCATGCTTCGTATTCAGGAAAGTCCTGAGTTCAAATCTGTGCCAAAACACCGTTTTTTATGGCTAAGGCGTATCGTGGGTTTCCTCCAAATACTTGGCATCAATACTGGTGTAAATGCAGCAACGATTAAAATTTACCAATATCTACTTTCAAACACCCCTCCTTTAGGGTCCTTGTCAAATAATTCATCCCTCCCTTTCATCCTTGTTGATGTAAATAAACCATAACTCATTTCACTTCGCCCAAGATGATGCAACAAGTAGACCCCTTCCCATATGTGGCAGTTCTTACACAGATTAATAACCATCTTATATAAGACACAGTCAAATCTGAAAAGAGCACAAACAGAAATTTTTATTTCCTGTGGATGGCATTGTTGGAAATAACAGCCCATTTGACTTGGTCTTTTCATAAAGCTGGATGGGCTATAGAAGCACTTTAAAATTAAATACAAAGTGATCAAAAAGTCACAAACCTATATTAAAATATACATTGAATGGCAATTCAATACAATTTGACTGAGTTAATAAACACACATTATACAAGAGCCCATGCAGATTGTGTTGTGTTGTAACCTGCTCACATCAATTGTCTTAAAACAGCTGAAGTGGAATGATATCTTTCATATAAATGCAATAAGTGTTCATTGTTGAACACCATCTGGTATCATGTTTTTTCTTAACTTGCCAGAATGAATTTTGGGATACAATTCCCAATTCTCCTATGCCAAATAAATCAACAGTATCTCATCTGGTAAAACCATTTTCATGATACAGGAAGCATGCATGTTTTCTGATTTCAATGTAATTTTATTTTGTGACAAAACATGTATCAAGAATGGGTTGCATTACTTTTTAATCATGGTATGTTGCAATAATTTGTCTGCAGACTCAGTATAAAAGGTGCAGTGGCAAAGCTCTTACATAGTGCACACTAGCCTTGCCTTTGGTGACACAGATAATACTTAAAATTTGGTTATGCCATTAAAATATTTGTGTGTGAAACATAATTGATTTGATGGAGTAAGCATTTCTTAACAATATTTAATGTTCCAACTTGTACATATAATTTACATAGTGCCTTTATTGTTTGATTAAAGTCATTTAAAGGAGACATCCCAGTTTTAATTGTACAGATTTACTTAATTAAGGTCTAAGAAAACAAGAAGGAATTGGAACTGTATGGAACACACCAACTTCTGAGACAAATGTCCCTTTTTAGTACATAATAAATCTTCCCAATTTTATTTATAGTACTTATGTTTTCACCCAGCAAATTAACATCATGAACATACATAAACAGAAAAATCTATGTATACATTCATGTCTCACGACCTGACTGCATACCAGATTAATAATGACAAATAATAAATTCTTTAAAAATGAGACGAAGATCAGACATTTGTGAAGGACAGTAAAAAATAAAAATTGCATTTATGAAGAAATTAAGGTCACATTAAATTTGAGGAATGTTTCCTACAACACTGTTCAGAATCACTTTCGTCTTTCCATCTACTATACAAAAACATACTGAACAAAATACACAGAACTATAATTTGATTTGTTTTTTGTACAGATCAGAAACTTGGTCTCTCACATTAAGTAAAAATCATAGACTGATGGTGTTTGAAAACAGTGTGCTGAGGAAAATATTTGGACCTAAGAGGAATAAAGTCACAGGAAGATGGACCGAATTGCATGATGTAGGGCTTCAAGAAGAGATCACACAAGCCAAAATCTGGAAAGTGTGATAACCAGGACCAACCATACCTTAAATGTGCAGGTCATGAAAATAAGAACATGCGGCACTGCATGTTTTGAATGTCTTCTAAACAGAAAAATTCCTTGAAACTGACATCCATTCCTTGGAGGAAGGAAGACACTGATATTCAGTATTGACACAACCTTTCAGAAAAACTGTTCCAACAACACAATAAGCCAAAACAGTCATTTCTGGGTGCAAGCTTGTCCTCACTGTCATCTGTAGCTTGAATATGCATATTTAACTTAATTTACACAGCCAATAACATAAAACTGGACGTCATCTGTAAAACACACATTCTGCAGAATTGCAGGGTTTTCCTTAAAAAAAAAGGATGCTACAATGGATCATAAAAGTCAACTCTTGTCTTGGCCAACCTATTTGAATTTTTTGAGGAAATAATTCTGAATCTTTTCAAGCATATCTGCATGTTGATAATTCCCCTATGGCAAGTTGTACAGAAAGACGTCAGATGTTCCAAGAATGTGTATCAAGGCATGGTGAACATGTGCAATGTTTTCTGGTGTTGTGACAAACAACACCATTTATACTGTCAACCACGGTACCAATTCATTTCAAACTTATTAACTTATCTGTTTACTGCAGACAGTAGTGTACTTGTCAAAAACCAATAGTAAAATTTGTCCCGCTACGTGCCGTAAAGGTGCTTGGGGTGAGTGGAGGTATAACTCCTCTTTCTTGACCTCAGCACTAGATGGGGGTGAGTGGTCAGCATCACGCCCCGGCCGGCTTTACCCCCGGGAAAGGACCCCGGTACCCATTGTAGAGGAGGCTGGGTGGGCCCCAGAGCCGGTCTGGACGCAGAGGCTAGAGGAAAAATCCTCTGCTCCCGTCGGGGATCGAACCCCGGTCGTCCAGCCCGTAGCTAGTCACTATACTGACTGAGCTATCCCGGCTCATTGTCGAAATCCAATAGAGACACACATTCCATTAATGGTGTGAACAGTGGCATCACAAACACTGCTACTTGCCACATATTTCAATTCAGCAGTGTTTACAGCGTAAACAATAGTTTAAATTATGTGCCAAACTACTTTAGTCAATGGTGGCAGTAAGCATGGAAATCTACGCAACTTGACACCTGTGTAGTACTTTTACCTCCTTTCTTTGTGTGTGCAATGAAGTTCTGTCAAAAGTTTATTTTTTGCACCAAAACCCATGAAACAGACAATATTAAAACTGGAGTGTCTTTTTTAAAGAACCTGTGTATAATGTATGAATTATTTACAAATGTGCCAACATGTGTAAAATATTAGTCTTCTCTCTGAAGAAACTGATTGGGATAGAATCTAAGGCCTTCGATACTTTCATCCCTACAAGCTTTCCCATATTTCTCTGTCGTCATTAAACGCTCCTTCGCTAATAAAACAGAAATACCGAGCATTTGGGCCAATTCTTCTGCAGTGAGGGAGCCTTGATCTTCCAACTGAAACAATATAAATAATAGGTTATCACTAGGCTATTCAGATAATAAATTACTTTTCTTTTTCTGTACTTATCCTGAATTTGCTGCCTGAAGAGAGTGCACTGCCCAAGATTCAGGTGCTCCGTGCTCCAATATAAACCAGATATATCATCACCTGAGCTAACTTTCTCAGTAACTGGGCTTTGGTTCACAAATTCCTATCAGACCTAACTGTATAATGAAGAAATGTTAATGTACTTACCGCAAGAGCTGTATTCTTTACAACATTCACATCACTGTGACTGTGAAGCTGCAAGACTTTGACTCCACTATCAAACTGCCGCAGTCTAAGGGGAAGATTCAATTTCTCCAGCATGTGACAGGCCTGAATAAGGTCTTCAGGTGACAATAGTTCCAATCCTCGAGCACGATTCACTCGGCAATAAACGTCAGTTAACGCCATCATGCCTCCAACATCCTGCACATTATTAATAAAGGGAAAGCAAACTTCCTTAGTTACCAGTAGTTTTCCAAACTATCAACCAAACACATGCAGACTGACTGATTCCAGATTTATTTTATGATCCTTTTGTTTAACCCATTTCAAAGTATTATTCTAGAATTTTCATGGAAGGAATGATGAAAACCACAACAACAACAAATTCAGTAAAACCTTTATCTGAGCTGAGTTTTGAATCAAGGACCTCTTACACATACAGCAGGAGTGCCAGGCATCTTGAGATGATATGAATACAAAATATTCCATCCATAGGAGGTGGGGCTTGAGTACCTCAGTGACCCCAAGAGCTATGTTGGCGGTAGGGCCTCCCTAGCCAGATTGGTTGAGGGGGAGAGGTCAGACTAAGACAGGTACCCTGGTCCTCCAGGTTGGGGGTTGGTCGCAAGGCTAACAACCTTGCACCGTAAAAAGGAAGATGTTTTGAAACCTCAATCAAAGCCTCGGACAGACAACCTAACAGAAGGCAGCGGAGGATAGGACCGAATGGAAGAGGAGAATTGAGGAGGCCATGGACCGTATACGGACTGGAGAGTCATAGAAGAAGAAGGATTTCTGGTAAATAAATGGTCAAGCTCTCACATGTGGCATATCAAACTTTTTAAGAAAGAATACAAAATTTTATAATTGTTCTGTTGCTTACTATCATTTTGAGTAAATTGAGAAACAGTACACCAAATGTAAAAGCTACATTTTTACAGTTTCGGTAATCACGGGTGGAAATAACCAAAGCGCTGAGTCCTACACTTGGGAAATCTTATTCCAGCCCTATGCTACATTGGGTCAAACAGTTCTGAAAATGGCACAAAAGAAAACTTGAAGGGTTATATGCTATGTTAATGCCAAGAAATGAGACATTACTTTAAAAATCTCAGATATGTAAAAAAAATTACATCAGTAAGCATGAAAATCTTGTAACCACAAATCTATACTTCATTTTCATAATGTAAAACAATTATAGAATTAATGCGTATAACACAAGGTTCATGCTCCGAAGTGATTCATTATAGAAAAAAAACAGCTCTGTAAAGCACGTAGAATGGAGTCAGAGAGGCACATTCGTACTTTACTGATACCACTGCAAAACTTCCTTGAAACAAATTGGGTAGCTTGAACTATTATTTAACTATCCAAGTGAAGATGTCAAAGAATGAAGATGAAGTTAAAAGAAATAAACCTACTTACTTTCCATCTACTGATTAACTCTGTGTGTGTTGGGGGGGGGGGGGGGGGGGGGGGGGAGAAAGTAAAAAGGCTGTACTACAACATCCGAAATTTTTCTGAAAATTGAAATCAATGACTCATAAGCTAAATAACAGAAGAATTATAACAAAATATAGAAGTGACACATTCTAACAACTAGCACCATTCTGAAGTGCAAATGTTAATTTTTATCAGATTAACATTTGGGTTATCACTTAATCTCTTGCCATTTTAGGAATGCAAGTACTGGCATTTGCAGGGTTTAATGTATTTGCTCATTTCTTAGTCTGTCATTACCGTGATTGGCTCTTCTAATATATCAGCCAGTTGTCTTGCAAGTTCTATGTAGTACTTGTTCTCACTGCGAAAATCAGTCCTTGTTACTGGATCATCAATTCCAAGGCTCAACAAATATGACTTGAATCTCACAGTCTCATCCTCTGTTATGTCACCTTGCCTTTCCTGAAACAGATTGAGAAACAAGGTTTTATAGTGAAGAAACCTTATTGAAAAATTCAGAGTTACTCAGCTGGTCATGACATTTCTTGAATTTCTTCTTCTTGTAGCGTTATAACCCTATGTGGGTCTTAGCTTGTTCGACAAGTTTTTTCCATTCTGTCCTATAAATTTCTTGAATTTAAGGAACCAAAATGTTCATTACTATGTTTTCAAAAGTCCATCACTGGCCCATATCTGAATACAAACAACGGTTGTATTTACTCACTAAATTTAAACTGCACCTCTTCTGTAAACTAAGTATGCCACTACAGCACAGAATACTAAGAAATTGTATCTGGTATTTGTATTCAAGCACATTATATTCAAAGGTAAAAATTCATAATGTTATGTAACAAGAATGGTTGGCACAGGTAACTGAATGTATCTGTCCTTACCTTGGGTATAAAATTGTAAATATAATCAAACAAAATACCAGTAGCTAACTCACTCTAATCTTCTGAGAGATATTCTTGGAAAGGTTGACCATATCTTTGGCCATACCCATAAGTTTACTAAGATCCTGAAAAGCTCTTGAGATACTTTCATCTGCTGCTTTCTGTTTCTCCTGAATACCTCTTTCAATGCCAACAATACCAGCTCGTAATTTGACATCTGATGCCTGAAAAAATCAAGTACATTTCATAGTTGTGTTGAAATATCAGAAATTCCACCATAACATATGTGAAGATTGGGGATATGAGAATATGGACCTCCCAGTATCATAAAGAACACCCAAGATGTCATGCTTCTTAGTATCATGAGAACTGTAAATGATGACAGATTATAAAAATGTAACTGTTACTTTTCCCCACTTAATAGTACCTGCACCTGGTCGTGGTGGTGGGGCTTAGAGTACCTCAGTGACCCCAAGAGCTATGCTGGCGGTAGCATAGCTACTAGTAGGGCCTCCCTAGCCAGATTGGTCGAGGGGGAGAGGTCAGACTAAGACAGGTACCCTGGTCCTCCAGGTTGGGAGTTGGTCGCAAGGCTAACAACCTTGCACCTTAAAAAGGAAGAGGTTTCGAAACCTCGATCAAAGCCTCGGACAGACGGACCTAACAGAGGACCGAACGGAAGAGGAGGATTGAGGAGGCCTTGGACCGAATACGGACCAGAGAGCCATAGAAAAAAAAGACTGTTACTTTACTGGATTTTTCCTTGTTGTATAATGTTTGCACAAAGAGCATAAAATAAGGGCATAACAGGGAGGTCATATTAAATCTATCCATTTCTCAGCTCACCCAAGCATGTTACATACCCTACCCATCTCACCACCTTTTTATTTGATCATCCTACTAACTATGGCAAAGAATACAAACTACTTATCTCATTATGCATTATACAATTACGACAAATATTCTCCTAAGCACTCTGTTCTCAAACAACACCAATCTGTATCTTTTCTTAATGTGTGACCAGGTTTAACATCCATACAAATCAATAGGTAAAATTATAATTCTGTATATTTTAATTTTTAAATTTTTTTGATAGCAGAAGAGAAGACAAAAAGAACGAACTGCAAGCATTCCCTATATTTAGCCTGCTATTAATTTACTCATTAACATAATTCTAATTTGTTAATATCATTTCCAAATATTTTAACTTTTCCACATTTTCAAAGGATTTGTTAGCCACCTTTATACAGAAAGGTACATAATTAATAACCTGTAGGAAAGTGCAGGAATATTGTACGCACTTTTAAAGATCTCTTGGCTGAAATTCTTTAACCAGCTGAATATAGCAAGTCCTGTGCCATGTGTTAAAATTTCTGCAAAATTCTCTCTCTATCAATGAAATTCAGCAATTGTTTGTGAAGTAATTATTCAACATGTGGCTCATATTTGTGTAAATAAAGTATTCCCATAAATATGGCACAATTAGCATTATAAACCATTGAAACTGTTTCTGCCTTGTGTTTACAGATGGCCTGCTCTTCCTAAAGGAATATATGTTTGAGATATGATTTTTGGTAAGAGTAAGGAAATAACTTGTTTGGAAGTTCTATATGCCCTGAGTATGTCTTTCCATTCTTGTTATACCTGAGATGGAGTTGCAGCAGGTGAGAAGTTTTCCCACTTCTTGCTCTGAATTGTCTCATTAATTATCTGCACAAAATTACTGTTCAGACCCTCCTTAAAAGAAAGCTTCATGTAATGGTGGCTGCTCCTGTTTACAGGCCCAGGAATTTTGCCTTAAAAAACAAACAACAACTTCTGTTTGATTACAATTCAAATGTTAGTGTTCTTCAAACCAATTAGTTTAACTCGTGATAAAGAAAAACACTATGCTTCTGAATTTTTTCTACCCACAAACCTGTGACGGAGAACTGTAATTGGAAGAATAAAGTTCAGATTTGGATTACCTCTAAGATTAATTACGGTGAACAGGGAAGAACCGTACTCAGTTATAGATCATGGTCTTCTGGGTTGCACTGTGCAGCAAGTTATGTTGCCTCTGCCCCAAGGTTATAAATGTATGTGAATATAAAATATCAAAACTGCTTCTCTGACCATCCATTTAACACGGCCTCAATTAAATCCTGTGTTTAAAGTGAGGTAAAGTAAAGCTGTTCCACTATGTGCTATTTAGGCGCCCGTTGGGGAACGAAAACCGGTCATCTAATCCGTAGCCAGTCACTATACTGACTGAGCTAACCTGTATTAGGGTCATCTAAATACAAAGAAGAGCGCTAATGACGCGACCGCAATGTCTCTTTCCTGACCTTGAAAGATTAAACAAATTACCATAATCTGTTACATTATACTCTTGAAAATAAAATGAATTTCCTCAGCTTTGGTGATACTGTCAAATGCTAATACAGCACCCATCTATATACCACTTGCCCTAGCATTGTGCTCATGAAAGCCCAGCAACAGGAAAACAAAAAGACTCACTTTTCCATCATCAGTGGTACTCTGACAGGGTGAAACAGTATAAAATATACCCTTTTAACATTTTTCTTTACAAAAATCACAGTCATATTATTAGTGCTCTTACTTCACATGTAGGAAGTCACAGTCTTAAATATAAGCACAGAGACCAGTAGCTATTCTGACTGAGGAGTGTCAATGTTTCCCTCAATCAACATCATTAAACATTTTCTTTAAACTTATTGTCTCATATATTTCACCTGGCAATGCCTGAGAAAGGTGAAGTACAATTTTCTTGCTTCGGCTGAAACCAAACGAAGTGCTTCCCGTTTCTTCTTCCACAAACACAACATAACGAAGAGGTAAGGAGAGACATGTTAGCCCTCTGGGAATATCACCTGGTCGAGCCCACAATAAGCGATGGGACGTCAAGACAACTTCTCCACCTTCAAATGAGGTCTGAAAAACACAAACATATTTACACAAATCCAGTTTAACAATGCGTTACTAGTGATTTCAGCACAAACTTCAGAGACAAATATAAACTGCTGGTATCTGAAAACAAAAATACAAAGGTAAAATGGTAAAGTGATCCACATGCTTAAATACTATGCTAAGAAGTGAAAGAAAACTCCACACATTCTTAACCACACCACCAGGCCTGTCCCACCCCCACCTCCATGCCATGCATCCAGAGCAGGCTCCACTGTCTCAGGCTCCCTACAGTAATGTGTCTTAAAACACTGTAAACAATGCTGAAAAACTTTGTATTTATGACATGTGGGATTATTCAACTGTATGATTAGTTTCAAGATTTAAAAATTGAATTAACATATTTTGCAAATGAACACTAGCTACTCATCCACCCTGGACAACTTGTCACAAAGGCAGAGACATAAAAAAACCAAAAAGACAAATGTGTTTAAGACTGGGTTGATCCTGCGAAGGATGTAGATGAAATGTTATCTCCTATCCCACTCCTACTCTACAGAAGAATTTATCTCAACCAAAAATTCTCAGCTATTATAAACACATGTAAGCAATATTAGGTTTGATTTATTGTGTAATTATTTTTGCAGTAATACTGTACTTGACTGCAAATTACTGTCATAACTATGTAATTTATATTTGTATTAGAAATTAGAGTTTTGAAATGTAGTTTTGAGTTTTGAAATGTGGTGTTGGAGAAGAATAGAGAAGATCAGGTGGACGGATCGAGTGACCAACGAAGAAGTATTGAGGAGAGTCAACGAGCAAAGAAGCATTCTGCAGGCGATTACACGAAGGAAAGCTAACTGGCTGGGACATATTATGAGAAGGAATGGGTTACTGAGTGATATCATCGAAGGCCAGGTTGAAGGAAAGCGAGGACTGGGAAGAAGATTGATACAGCTAACCGACGACCTTAAACAAGGAAAGAAGATGACGTTCCAGGAATTAAAGCGAGAAGCCGAGAATAGGGACAACTGGAGAGCTCTTTTTGGGCAGAGCAATGGACCTGTCGTAAGACAGAACACTTAAAAATAATAATAATTAGAAACAACTACTCTTTTGTACCAAGACATGTTCTACATCTTTGGCTTGAGCCTATGAAGGATATATGGAATGTAAATAAATTATAATCTATTCTCAACATTACTGTATCACCCTGTAACTTATGGCAGAAGTCACACTCAAAACCAAGAGGAAGCAATTTAAGATCAAAGATGATTCTGAAACATGATGTGCAAGGTGTCACAAATTAAATGTATCTAACACAAGAAGGAAAACAATGATTGCATAATGACATATCTTTATTCCACATAACCTTTCACATTTAATACTTGTTCCTTACCTGTAAAGCCTCGAGACTAGTGTTACATGAATTTATGGTTTATTCAACTATGCCATCAGTAGCTCAAACTATATAGCATGTAATTTTAGGCTAATTAATAATGAACTGAAGAGGATATGGACAGCTACACACTAAAATTTATAATGCATTTTCTAAGACCTGTTATATCAAGAGCCCTTAGCGCTGTAGCTTAGTTAGCTTATATTCAAGTCTGGCACTGATATTACTCTGGAATGAAATGCACTGAAGGCGCTCGTTGAGAACGTGTGGCTAGGAAAGAATTATTTTAAGATACTTTCAACGAAACTTACATTTACAAGAACTTTTGCTGGAAAACCAACCTTTTCGTTTCCGTCATACAGGTTCACGCCTTTCTCGCGAATAAGGAAACTTTCACCGGAACTCAGACGGGCTTCTGCATATTCAAAACGATCCATGCTGTAATTTCAATAAACACAGAATCATTCATAACGTGTCATTCGCACCTATTTCACCAAAATAGTGCCCCATTCATCGCACAGCTGACAAATTCATCACGTGCAATTATCTAACAGTTGCACAGCCTGAAATATGACATGTTAAATCATGCTAGTCTACATTCTTTTAAAATATGCAGATTTCCATATGCTTTAACAATACCGTCACAAACGTTCCACATCATCAATTAACAATTCAAAATAATTTTCTGCTTTTCAATTTCGCAATGTTCACCGAAATTGACAAGCACAGACTTTCATAACGTACACAATCCATATAGAATGCAAATTACGACACCGCACACAGAAGTTGATATCTGGTTAAATATTCTGGTTTAATTAAGTAACATTACGGAACCCAATGTCATACAATACGGGTAAACCGTGTCAATGGTAAAGTTACAAAAAGCGAAAAACTTAATTTCAGCACTAACAAATACAAAAATAGAAGCGATATGTTGTTGTGACACGTTGACAACTACTTACAATGCTAAGTGGCCTCACAACTCGGAACACCTTAATTCACAAATACAAATAATATTTGTTGTTAATAGCCTAGAAAATGTTTACATTATGTACTTCAATAAGCAATTAAGATTAAGAATATGTAGAAACCAAGGACTTCGATTCTCAACGGTACATCGCATTGGTACCTAAAATTAATAATAACGAGTATTGCTAAAAGTAAGGAATAACTGAGACCGCTTACTACCGCCCTCCTTTTTTTTGGCAACTTCTAAAAACAAACTCTTTGTTTCAAATTAAACACTGCCTTTTTGTCGCTTCTTAAAGCCAACTTCTTTTCAGAAAATATGTATTCTACGAAGCATCCATTCTGCAGATTACTCTGTTAGAATGTGAAAAATGGGCATGTATTCAAACCGAAGGAAGTAATTTGTGTTTCAGGATGATGTGCTAAGAAAAATATTTGATTTATAAAGAGATTGAGTGCGCAATAAGAAAGGATTGACAGATTTATTTTGTTCCATTTTCACGTTTAAAATAAATTTAGCTCTAGTCTGCTAGTAATTATCTTCACACTTTTATAACCACATTATTTTCTGTTGTTGGAGTCTGAAAAGTTACTGGTATATCCTACTGTTTTGTACAACTGGAAATTCAAGCACACCGAGTTTCTGTCCAGATATTAGATTCAATGGAGCTGCCAGTGCTCCTCACTATGCACATTTTGCTCCAAACTTTATTGTGATTTGCATTGACTACATTTCGAAGTTCGTTAACGGCGGTTAATTCAACAGAATTTAAAATAATATATTTCCTAAACAAAGTATAATAATTTTATGCAGAGTAAGTTAAAGTAACATGTATAACACTAGATACTTAGCTTTTCATAAGATACAATGTTGATTATGATTGACCAATAACATGTATGAAGTAAGATTTAACCTTCCGTGTTTGTGTATTCAATTTGTATTAGAAATTTGCGTTTTTATGCCAATAGAGACATGCCAGGCGACGATCCAACATTAGAACGACATTTCCGAGGGCATCGAGATACTGTAACGGCCCTTGCATTTAATTCAACTATGACGCAGCTTGCTTCTAGTAGCCTCGATTCAAGTATTATGATTTGGAATATGCGGCAACATATACGGGCATTTAGGTTAGTAGACACATGGATGTTTGGTTATGTATTATATTTTTAGCCAGGAAAAGGATAATATTAATGTGGTATTGTGTATACTTGCAAGTGAAGTGGAGTATTATTTTATTAAGGCTCATGACATCTCACCATGGAGACCCAGGTTGAATCACAAGTGACTTTAAGTGAGATTCGTAGTAGATGAAGTGGTGTTGGAGGAAGATATTCTCTGAGTTTTTCGGTTTTCCTCTGCTAATCATTCAACCATTGCTCCATTCTCATTTATCATCTCCCTATAAGATGTGTACTAGCCCTGACAAAGGAGCACATCATATTCTTGGCCCTACAATAGCAGCTTCATTTCTGACCCAGCATTTGGCTGATCTTGGAAGAAAAGTCGCTTGGTTCTTTTGTTTAGTTTCTTTAAGTTTAGTTGACCCAACAAACCAATCTGACCTTCTAAATTTCTCACTGAAGCCCAGTATTTATTGTTGTTTTCCATTTAAGAAGCAGAATGGATATATATAGTAGGTACCAACTGCTTTGTTCATTTTTCCAGTATATAACTGACTTCACAATTTCTCTATATGCTCAGTACTTGAAAAACCATTATAAAGTAGTCAACAAAATTTACATTTGATTGAATTAAAAAACACTCACTCTGTGGTGCAGAATATTCTTTGAAAAGTCAATTGTGTACTCAGCTTGTCAAAGAATAGCCAACTTCCATTAATCAGCCCATAGTTTCATCACCATGTTCACAAAAGCCCACCACCAGACTATCCTGGGTTAGCTGTATTCAGTTCAATTCTGTAGGGTTCTAACAATGGTGTGATATAGTCAGGTTTGTTAGGTTTTTGCACTTTGACCATCATCCAAGGTTAAAACATATACGATGGTTTGAAAACTGGACCCATTTTTGTCTTCAGGTGTGTGAGGCAGGGGCACCTACTCTTACTTTACTTATTTTCCTTCCTTCCTCCGTGGCTCTATGGTCCTATGAGGACCTTGGCCTCCCTTTGTTTATAACTATAGTAATCTTTATTTACATTATTACTTTCTTCTTGTACATTTATGTGCTCCTGAAAATGACGTTCACTTTTAGCTTACACATACTTTCTAAAAGTTCTGACAGGACAGACACAGCATCCCCTCAAAGTGTTGTTTCACTAACATAGAAAATGTCAATAGCAGTAATAAAATAAATGAAAAATGCATATATTATCAAATTACAAATCTTGTCACATGTCATTTTGGTCATTATTAATTTATTTTTAAATTAATTTTTGTCTTAAGGATAATGATAATCCTGTTTAGATATGAATCAAAACTAACATTCTGCACTTGAATGTTATAAAGAAAATGTAAATGTAGTTGTAATTTTTGTTGTTTGCTTCTGTAATGTATAGCTTCAAGGCTCACAAGGATGGAGTCATGGATATATGTTTCTCTCCATCTGGGCACTTAGTAGCTTCTGCCTCAAGGGACCGAAGTGTTCGTCTGTGGGTCCCATCAGTTCAGGGAGAGACTGGAGAATTTCGTGCCCACACAGGCACAATTCGATCCGTCCATTTCTCACCAGATGGGAAATGTTTGGTGACAGCATCAGATGATAAAAGTGTCAAGATATGGGATGTTGCCAGGAAGAGGTTCATCTCAGCTCTTCTAGGGCACAACAATTGGGTTCGTTGTGCTCGATTTGCTCCAGATGGGCAACTCATTGTTTCAGCTTCTGATGATAAAACTGTTCGCTTGTACGACCCCAAAAGTTCCCTGTGTGTGCATACATTTCAGGAAATAACAGGTAAACAATTTATTTTGGGGTTTATGAACCATGAACGTGATGTTTGGCACTGCATTTCATCGGCCAGTTTTTTAAATTTGGGAGTGTAGGATGATGTTGCTGCTCACAAACAATCGTCAAGATGGGCGTCAGTAAGTCGAGATATGTGCTTTGATTTTATAATGTTCATGGTTGAACGGCCTTCATTATTCAGTTTAACCTCTTTCCGTAACAACGTGGGCACCAAAAAAAGCCTTGGTGGGCGCCATGGCACCCGTGGACACCGCGTTGGGGACCACTGCCCTACAGAATCATTCTATGTAGTAAAAATCATTTCACAATTTCCATTGAAGGGTTTTTAAGACACATAATTATACATTTGTTAATGCCTAACAAATTAACATATTCTATGTCTGTCACACATGCTGGGCAAGTGTGCTGTTGGTGCGATGCAGAATAAGTTGAAATTAAGTTTTGATGTATATCCATAGTTTCACTGACAAATATTTCTGAATTTTACTGTTCAGGAACAGGCTCTTGAAGTCTTAAAATAATGGTATTTATTGACTGGCTGAGCAATAATGCACGTTTTAAGACAGAGCCTGCACCATGGAGTTAGTTACTGGTATTTATTTATTTTTTTGCTTTCAGTAATCTGTTCTTGAAGGAATCAAATGTAATTGCAGTTGTATAAGGAGAACTTGTGAACTAATTTATATCATTGTATCCTACAGGTAGTGCCGTGAATGTAGAATTTCATCCCAATGGAACATGTATTGGAACAGCAATGACAAACAATGTCGTGAAAGTGTATGATATTCGTGTGAACAAACTGTTGCAGCATTACCATAACCATGATGGTGCTGTCAACAAAATTGCATTTCATCCATATGGAAATTATTTGCTAACAGCATCCAATGATTCCACCATGAAGGTATTAAGATACAATGACATGATTTTATATTTTGGTTTCTTCCAGTTTTCATTAACTGAAACATTCTGTTTTCACCAGCATGGGTTATGTTATGATAAATTCCATTCTATGTCCTATAAGCATTCAAAAATATTTGTACCTTTTTATTTTCTGTGGTTGTTTATTCAGCATAATTTTTTATGATCTGTAAGGACACTAATGTCAGTGTATAACACGTGTATACCAACGTGTCCTTAATGCCAAAATATTTCTTACGGTGCTTGTTTTTAGCTGTTTCTTACATATTCAGATTTTAATATTCTATTAAGACTTATTTCAGACACTAAGCTCAGTGCCTGTCAACTCAGCGTTTACTTTATTTTATTCGCATAGTGTAATTTAAATCAGGAGAGTAAGTAAAGGAATGCCAAAGAAACTTGTTAGGTTAATTAAAATGTGTAAGTGTCAAAGACTCAGTAAAATTTTCTGTTGACAGGTTATGGACCTTTTGGAGGGTCGACCCATTTACACATTGCAAGGACATGAGGGTCCCATAACATGTGTGACATTCTCAGCAAATGGACAGTATTTTGCATCTGGTGGGGCTGATCAGCAGGTCAGAACAAAACTCTTTGAAGAAGCTACAATTGTCCTTAAACGTTTTAATTTTCTTGTGTAACTCAATATGGATATTAATATGAATTTAATTTTGTTTGTTCCCCAACTACCAAGCCAAGAAAATAGGAACTTTCAATAGAAGGTTCCAGTAGCAACTATAAAGGTTGTCATGTTGAAACATTAGATGTGTTTGTCTTTATGATATAGTTTCTGCCAACAAAAATTAGAGCAGAATTTTGTATGTTTTTGTTAGATGAAATCAAATTTATATATTTATAATTTCATTGATATTTCACATTACTGTAAAGAACAGGATTTACAGTGTCTAAAGGGATAAAATATTAATTATGGAATTGTTATGTTGTTCCAACTTCCTTTTGTCAAGAGCTTCTGACAGATATTGTCAATTGTATAAGCCGACAGAATATTTTGACCAGGATATCTTTCGCTACACAGTTGATGTGCTCTCACTGCAGTTCTTCTACATTCACTGTTAATGAGAATTATGTAAAATTTTTCTTCTTTACTGTACATTTTCAGTGAACCACAAGAAATTTATTTTAATGATCTTATGTAACACTAAATAAACTCTGACCAGGAATGTCAATATTACTATGTACTTTGTATATAATGTGGAAAGGGTTAATAACATCTGTTTTAGAAACCCCAAATATGACAGTGTTTCACTGGTTTTCAGTGCACATTATATGTGAATTGTCAAATGTGTACTCTTATTTGAACATAATATACATATTTCTTAATTAATTGTTGTGTTCATGTTTATATGACAGATATTAGTGTGGAAGACAAACTTTGATTGTGAAAATCTTCTGCGAGAATTTCCTCATCAACCACATGAGACCCATTTGAAAGAAGCAAAACATGATTTGAACTCTTCCGTCATATTTCAAGTAGACGCTAGAAAAGTTGTTATGGACAAGAGCGAGCCGGATATTCATGTAAGTTGGAACTCTAGCATTTAAGTAACACTTACAAGTGAACAGAACCTTCAAAACACTGATCATGAAACGAGGTGTTTCAATGAGATTTGTGATTTTCATGGTGATGAGTATGAAGATGGCTGTATTCTGGAATGTTGCAACGTGTAGTCAGGTAGAAGTTGGGTATAAATTGACTGGTGTTTCGGAGGAGCTTACTGCCTCCATTTCAGGTGTATTATTTAAAGTAGACAACAGGCAGCAGTGGCATTCTTGTCAACATAAATTCCTGGACACTATAGTGAACAGTACATTCTGTAGTGAAATTTAAAAGTGTGCATAAATCACAGGAGACTGTGACCTTGGCACCTATGTGTTTTTTAAAAAAGCAAGTTTTCTTATTTTGGATCTGGTCGTATGAGAGGTAAAGAGCTTATGGATCCATGGAATGTAATTAAGATGTATGTAACACAATTTGTGTATTAACAAAACTTCATTACACTGAGATTTTACTGTTGATGAAGCTTAACCTTTATCTTTCTTGTTACACAGTTTTGTTGTGCATTTAAGTGTAATCTTGCTGCATGAAATCATGCTTTAAAATCTGCTGGTTGAGGTGCATGCAGAGTCATTAGTAATAATTAATTAATTACAAATTAAATGTACATACTTTTTTTTTTGTTATCTCCTTTATGCAAGTTTAGTCTTTACCCGTGTACTGTTGCCTTGGGTGTAGTACTCCTCAGAGCACCCCAAAATGCACAAACTAAGAACTGTAAGGAGGGTAAGTGAACACCTTTACACTCCAGCTGCTTTATGCATGGGATACCCTCATTGGGTAGGAAGCTGAATGGGCCCCACGGGTGATCTGGATGTGGCAATGAAGAAAAAGAATCCTGTCCACATCAGGGATTCAACCTCAGTCATTTGGACTATAGTCAGATGACTACAAATTTGTCGCTAAGCAGAGAAAGGAACACTTCAAAACACAGGGTGATCCACTGGTGGAACACACTATTCAAATTAAGTATAATTACATACTAATTTTTAGGAACATTTACAACCAAAAGTTGCAAAAATGCACCTGTTATCTTCCCCATTACTCAGTCTATCCATCTGCTTTACATAATGGCCATAGAATCACTGAACTGATTTTATGAAACTTGATACAGGGGAGTTTTACTAAAACATATCAGCACATTCCAATTTTGATTAATATCAGACAACAATAAAGGTCACTTTGTGTGGTGAATCCCTAATTGTGAAATTTCCTGGCCATTCACAAAGGCAAATGTGCAAGAATTGTTACACTATCTGCACATTCAAAAACTTGTTTCTTCCAGGAATCAGCAATAGAATCAATTGATTTGGAGGAAAGAACAGCTCCAAACCAGATACCTTATTGCAACACAGCTGAAACAGTAGACCTTGTCAGTGAAGAGGATTCTTCTCCTGACAAGTACAGTGATTGTGTCGAAAGGCACTTTAAGGTAGCTGGGAGAGTGAGTAGAATCCCGGAACATTTAGGCCAACCTTCTTCAGCATGTGACACCAAAAATTCATCACCTGCCGACAGCAATGACAAGAGTACCAAGCAAGTTTTGGAAAAGCTTTGCGGTCAAGTTGAAATGTTGAGAAAATCTATTGTTCTCATGGAAGAAAGACTGACATTAATTGAGGATAAGACAAAAGATAGTCTTGTCTAAAGACCAGTAAAACTGAGAATTGTTTCTTATTGAATTGAGTTTTACAAAAGTCATTTAACATGGTGTTTCTCAAAAGTACAGCCATATAAAATCTGCTAAAACATTTAGAAAGTTTGTGTATAATAGTTATTCTGTTGGATTTTATTCATTGTATAAATGCTTTTAACCTTTATTGGTAAACTGGCTTATCGCTAAACAATTAATCTTGGTGTTAAAGTCTGGCCAGCAATCCTTTAGTTCAGGGGTTTAAATTCCCATTCCTTTATGATGAAAGTTAAGCCACAGCATTGTGGAAGCTGGTTCTACATTCATCTTCAGGTGACTGTGATGGTCAAGCTAGTCCGAGACCCCGTCTAACTTGATAGGGGGAGAACAGATCAAGCTTTTATCCTCTCCCATGGTCACCTGAAGATGGATGTGGAACCACCGTCTGAAATGTGTTATAAAACTTTGATTTAGAGAGGTGTGATATGTTATCATCAGAGAGGTAATGTAAAATGTTACTATATTCTATTTTCAGTACACTTCTGGTATTCATATTTGTAGGATGTGAGGTTTTCATGGGAGTTAGTCTGAAGATGGCTGTCTTCAAATTTCATACTTGCTGAGTTATTAGTACTGACACTAGATGGCAAAAGGTGTATGTGGATGGTATATTCATGAAATTGTGATGTTACTACATTAATTACTAATGCCTTATTATTTTGGTTTAGAAGAAGTGCTGACTTTGCATTATTAATATTACAGTGTTCAGAAACTATATAATTAATTTAAAATGAATATGTAATTTTACCATCACCCTGTAAGTTATAAAGTTCTAAGTTCTAAAGAAGCCTTATTTAATTTTATATAAACTTTAGTACCTGGAAAATGTTGAAGAAAAATCTTTTTAATAATCTTTCCTCCTTGATTATCTTTCTTTCACCAATGAATCTTAAGCAAATACTCAACTCTTTCCATTCTCTGAAGCCACACGCCACGCATCTCTCTCTCTATGTGGCTGTCACTTTGTGGTTACACTTTTGTCAGCTAGATATGATTTATATGGAAGCAGTGTATTGCCATGTCAGAGTTGCTGACAATGGGAAAGTGATGTTATTTTTAAAATGATATTTGGGGATAATGAGAAACGTATTTTGGGATGCCACTGAACTCGGAGATTCACTGCCAACACCACATTCTAGAATGTATGTATAACTGAAGCAAGGTTAAAAACTACAAGAGGTTGCAGCATAACTTAGGCATATGTGCTCTAGTAGATTAAAAAAGGATGATGGCATATCATTTTAAATTTATTATAAACAATAAGAATTCGGGAAGTAAAATAGAGGCAAATGGAAATGTTAAAAAATTACAATAAGAATAAAGAATGTACTACACATGCTAGAGGTTCGTGTTGTATCGTTGACAATACAGAATGTTTCACAACTGGTCTGCCAAACAGACCTTAGTATAATAACAACCATTTTTGAACCACCACAGCTCGGGTTTGCACTTAATTAAACAGGCTAAACTCTGTGAATTTTAGGGAGATGCAACACCGAAAATTGACCTTAATTCTTTGAGCTTTTTTAAATTTTAAATTAAATGGACTTCTTGCACCACCATTATTTACATGAAAAACCAATAGCCCACTCTTTTTTTTCCATTTCAGCACGTGACACTGGAATCATATTTCTTATAATACAGTTATAAAAGATAACTTTCCTCCACCTTCTGTCTTCAAACACACAATATAGAAAATTTAATCTGGAACAGCCACTTAGTCTATGAGATACAATGGTCCACATTTCATAAATATGAAAGAAATATATAATACTGTTGAAGAAAGCTAACATAACATAAATATATTTTAAGACTGAAGGTTTACTATAAAGTATTTTGTAAACTTTCTTTTACAAATGTTGCCCAGAAAGTGATTCACCAAATTCTTTCTCAGTAAATATTCACTCAAAAATGTGAAACTTACATATGGTGTATTGTTTGCATATTCTACCTCTTCACACAGACCTTGTTCACTGCCATGGCCTTACACCAACAAGAAGCAAGCCTTGCCTGTAGCAGTCCTTGTCGTGCTTATGTAGGCACGTTCTCACCTGACGAATCACATCAACATCATCGTACATAAACCTTATACCATAGATTGTATCTTTCTGCATTCAAAGCAGATGGAAGTCAGAAGCAAGATAATTGCATTGATGCTTCTTTTGCTTGAAAGCCATCTGCTTGTTTGTGATGTGTTGATTCTTTCAAATGATGACATCAGCATGTTGCAACATTGCAGGAATGACAGCTGTTGCAAAGCAGACTGAGCTTGGCTTCTCCTTGTTATACTGTCACTCATTTAGACTAGCAACTAATGGTGCTTATGTCAAATGCACAGCTTCCATAGACATTCTTAGTTGAATGTGAATGTTTCCCAATGCTCTCTGACATGAGAAAGTCAGTCACAGATCTTTGTTTGAAACACACCTCACTGACAGATGCCATTTCAGTGACTCATAGCTTTCCGACTTGGAATCTAAATGTGGCACATTTATATCTTTTACTGAATTCCACGATTGTAACATACATTTTGTCGCCCTCGGTGGACTAGTGGTTAGCATGCTCACCACTGGACCCAAGGTTCGAGGGTTCAAACCCGGCTGAGGTCGATGGATTTTTAAGGGTGATAAAAATCCATAGCACAAATTCCTTCGGAGGGGAAGTCAAGCCGGCAGTCCCATGTCGCAGATTTACGGCATGTAAAAGAACCTTATGAGCGTGGAACAAGATGTTTCGTAAGTAAAATTCAGTGGCCATTTCTCACCCTACTCTCCTGATTCACTGCTATATGGCTCTGGCAGTCAAATCAGTAGTGAGTAGAAATTGTGCAGAGGCAGTGGGCTTGTCACTCACTACTCATAGATGCATACTTCAAAGACAGAAACCTCCCACATGGGAGGAGGCCAACAGAACAGAAAACACACATTTTAAATGAGGAACAAAACTTTCTGGACAACCTTCTTACATAATTTATGTAATACTTTTGGAAATTTCTTTAAAGAAGACATTAAAATTGGGTCTTGTGGGTAGCAACAGTGGCAGAGATCAATCAGAGGAGTGCGACACAACCTCTTGCAGTCCAGGACTCCCATCTGAAAACACATGAATGAAACATGCAGATGTTCCATCAGAGATCAAAAGGAACTGTGCTCAGGGTCAATCTTGTGATGGAGACTTTTGTTGATGTACCCATTGAAGTTGTTACTGCCATCACTTGGGTTAACTGAAGGAACAAACAAGAAATCTGTGCTCTCAGCTGTAATTATGGGTGTGGTCATGGTGGTCTTTTCACAGCTTGATGAGGAGCGGTGCACAGAGGATACAGTTTCAGCCCAGATTTCATCTGACCTCAGCAGCAATTTAAGGCTCTGAAACAGAAAGTCCCATACATGTCAAATTAATCTCTGCACCATGATAGTTACTTCCAGTGCACTAACAAAGGCACACACAAATAATATTACTTCATCACTGACCTAAGAATGAAGAAAGTAAAGCTAAAGATGAAGATTGCTGTCTTCTGGGTTGTTGCACCGTGTAGTCTGGTAGACGTTTACCAACGTTTTAGAGGTCCTTGATGCCTCCATCATCAGGGTGATTTCATTGCAACAACCCAGAAGACAGCAATCTTCAGATTCACTGCCAAGAAAACCTCAAATCGTACAAAGCTAAATATTTTCAATTTCCCCTCCTTCCCATAATTAACTAGCTCCATGGAACAGTGTTCATCTTCTAAGTAGGTAGGCAATCAACACAACTTCAGAACTTCCCTTTTCTCGTTGTCAATAAACATAGCTTGGGCCAGGTACATTTCACAGCATTCCACATCAAACTTATTAAAATGACAATGCAAAAATAAAGTACACCTTGTCATAGGCCATTAACAGCATACTTTCACTTCAAGGCTTCATGCTAGCCATCAATGTAGGCTGTCACTGGAAGGAAAAAATGTCTCGCAGCTGCTGAAATACTGCATTAAGCAGCCAACATGTTAATTCCTGTATTTATTTCATGAAATTCCAAACCTAGGGACACAGCACATGAAGAGGTTTCAGATCCCACTCTCATCCAAGCTATCATATAAAAGAATGCAATACAGTATAAGCTAACAATATTTAATTTTTAAATTGTAAAGAATGGAAATTTACCTTCTGTCTACAACACAAGTGTCTTTCATTCCTACAAACTCTGTACATAGAGATAATAAAAATTAAAAAGTATATAAATTATTATGATGCGCAAGACAGCAGCAATTTTGTAAGGGTCAAAATGTTAATTAAATCTAGAACCAAATATGTTTCTTTCTTAGATTGAAAATACCAATTTAGGCTTCCATGTTAAGTCATACTGTGTTGTACAATTTTAGACAGAATTATATTTGGTAACTAAAAATGGACCATGAATATAAATTTTTTATCTAGATCAGAATTACAGACAGACAAATGCATGGAAACAGTGAAGCTCACAAAATAAGCAGCACCTAAAAATGGTCAAGTACCTGAATCAGATTCTGTTTACGAGAAAACTGCAGGAACCTGAGAATTGCACCAAGAGGCAATAAAGCAGTTGGCAGTGCTGAGACCAACCAGCCCACTGCCTTTGCCCAACCAGGATAAGGGGTTTGGCCATCAGGAGGGCTGGCTGTGTGGTACAAACTGGAGAACAAGAGGACCTGCAGAATGTAACATGTCATTAATAAAATGCACTCTCTTCAGTAGAGGAAAGATGAGAAATACTTCCAGGAAAAGGCAATAATATTTTAATGGTAAAATGTCCTAGTCTGAACTGACTAAACCTGAATGGTATAAAAACAATAAGTTTTGAAAATAACTCAAAACACCAGCATTCCTTCAAACACTTCAATCTACATTCTGATGCTAGCAGGAACTATAATATAAAACTTAGCATCATTCATATTATGTTCAATTTGACAGATACAACCTCAAAGGCTCACAGGTCATCATGTTTGTACTTGGTAACTTATAGAATTGTTTCAAGCAAAATGTATAGATTTATAGGCATCCTTATGGTCTATTACCACACCAAATTTCAAATTTATAAGTTACGTATGAATGGAGAGACAACAGTGGTCTATTAGTTATTACCATCAAACAGAAAGCTAAACACAGAATTCACACTGCCCATGTAGAAAGAAAAATAAAGACAAAGTACGAGTAGCAAGCAGAGATAACTTTATAGCAGGGCAGATGGCCTGAGTGGGAGGGTTCTGTCAAATGTCTTCACAGAAAAATACATACAGCTGCAATGAAAGTGAAAAGAAAATCGTGGCACACTTAGATGGCACTGGCAGAACACCAATGTGCCGTGGAACATCAGTTGCGCATCACTGTGCATACATTATTCAAATATATTTCTTTTGTATTTTACATGATTTGTTGCTGTTACAAACGATATTGTTGCAAGTTAATCATAGAACGGATATCACACTGAAGAGAACCAGAAATTAATTTTCCTCATATTTTATTAAATATTTATCAAACTGAAAAATATTTCAAATAAAATTTTCAGCTTTTAATGAGGTCTATTTTCATGTCAAGTTAATTTCTTATAAGATTAGCCAGCCATATTTTAGAAACGTGATAGTTTTGGGCTTCATGTAAAGTAGTGGTTATAATATGCATCAAAATTAAATTTTCCCAACAATTTACAGTGTTGGCCCCAATGTAATATTATTATTAAGTGTTCTGTCTTACGACAGGTCCATTGCTCTGCCCAAACAGAGCTCTCCAGTTGTCCCTATTCTCGGCTTCTCGGTTTAATTCCTGGAACGTCATCTTCTTTCCTTGTTTAAGGTCGTCGGTTAGCTGTATCAATCTTCTTCCTAGTCCTCTCTTTCCTTCAACCTGGCCTTCGGTGATATCACTCATTAATCCATTCCTTCTCATAATATGTCCCAGCCAGTTAGCTTTCCTTCGTGTAATCGCCTGCAGAATGTTTCTTTGCTCGTTGACTCTCCTCAATACTTCTTCGTTGGTCACTCGATCCGTCCACCTGATCTTCTCTATTCTTCTCCAACACCACATTTCAAAACTCTCCAGGTATTTCTGTTCCTTCTTCCTGAGTGTCCAAGTCTCTGCTCCATACAGCGCGACAATGTAATATTTCATAAAAATCCATGGCAGACATACAGATGGACAAACAGACAGGACTTTTACATCATGTGTTCATTGTACGCAAGATGTGCAGAGAATATATACTAACAGTTAATAAAGAAAACTAAGGCAAGAACTAAAGAGCAGTATTTGTGACTTACCACTAGGAATACAGGAACAATCGTCGTGAATAATACAGTCAAATGCGTCATTGTGGTTTCTTGTAGCTTGATGTTGCTGATGCAGCAGAGATCAGAAATGTACTTCTTCTGTCCATAGCAGCAGCTGATAGCGAGGGTCACGCACAACATGTGTAAGATGAGCGGCCAGCTAACAGAGTAGTATGAAAGCAGCAGTTGCATGTGGAATCCAGCCTAATTAAAAACCAAGAAAGACATGGGATGAACAGCCTCACAGGGCATCTTGTTAGAAATTTATTAAATAGCTATGAATTACTGGCATTGACTGTATTTTATGGAAATACTAAAAATACATGAAAACAGTATTATTATTATTAAGCAAGCTTTGAAGCTTTTGTGGCACATAAATTCAGCTGATCACCTGAGAGGATTGTTGTCTGAAAAAAGAGAATGAGTACTCATTGCCCTGATGATGGAGGCAGCAAGAACCTCTGAAACGTCAGTAAACTTCTACCAGACTACAGGGAGCAACAACCCAGAAGACAGCCATCTTCAAATTTTTATGTATACACAATTTTCATTAAAGTATGTAGCTATTTTAAATATGACAATGTATGTTTTGAAAGTAATTGCAAATGACTCAGAAAACTATTTGGCCATCATTTAACAGAGGATTGCTGTACTAACTACAGTAGTGTCATCATGCAGGCAGTCAGGAATCTCTGTGGTCAGATTTCATACACATATGTATACTGCAATTACAATATTATATTTGACAAAGTAAAAATTCATGAAGGACTTTGTTTTAATAACATCTTAATTCAACAGTTGAAATTATTCTGATGACTGGAAATGGCCCACCCCTGCTTAGTTGCCAGTGGAAAAAATATTAATCATAACATTTTATAGGAAATAAGATTGGATATGTGAACTGCACATTTTGAAACAGTTTCTCGTGTCCTAAAACACATATGAAAACGTTTTGAAAATGAATTTCAACAACAGGACTTCTTTGGCATGGGTAGGCCAGAATAAAATATTTAATTTAAAAAGAGTGTCAACTCTATGAGGAGAGAGAAATATATTACATCACAGTATTTTAAACCTCTCTTACATGGCATACTAAAATATATTTCAATATATCATGTACTATTATATTATGTCTACATAAATTATGTTCATAATATTGTTCATACTTCATGCTCTTTGCAATATGAATTACAGTTTACAGGAAAATTTAACATTGAAAAAATATTTCAGAAAGAAGTAAGGAATTATGAAAGTGACAAAATATTAAGATTACAAATAGCTATTCTGAAAAAGTAAAGTATATACCAAACATAAATAAATATGGTAAATACTGAGCCAGCAACAATTTGACACATCACAGACGAATGTGACAAAACAGGGCTCATTGCTGTTAATCCACTTTATATTATGTTTTTAACTGTGTAAAACTGCATATTTATTCTAAGAGTTGTTGCACGGTAGTTGATGAATATTAACACCCTTTGTGCCCTAAAACTATGCCTGATTAAGAGAATAAATAAAAGACCAAATAACAACTTTTACTCTGGTTTTATCTGGTAGCCGCATTCTTATGCTCAAGAGCCGGGATAGCTCAGTAAGTACGTGGCCAGACATGTATCATCAAAATTCTCACAACTAGCAATTTGATTTCTTTGGCAATATACAGCATATCGCCTATCACATGTTGCCTGTTGCTTCTGCCTAAAACAGATGTTGCTGCTTTGCATTGTTATTTGATATTTTTATGATATTTAAATTATGACATTACAAGGGTTGTCATCAAACATTTTCATCTTATGTTTCACTAAATGGCCATTCTGACTAAACTACTATACACACATGTATCTTGTGGTATTTAATGCATATTTAACAGACTGTTTTAAATAAATGATGTGTTAAACCGAAGGGAATGTCTTTTTTAATATGATCTACTGAAATTTCAATGGGGATAGGTTTTATTATGTTGTACAGGAATTTCACTACACCAATATTTGTTAGTTTCAGGAGAACGCATTAGTAGAACATAAACAATGTTTTCATTATACTGGTGTTTTAGTACATATATTTATTTTTCCAGTCTATACACAAAACTTGTTTTAAAATAATGTTGTTAAAATTATTTATAACATTTACAATATAAATTGCATTATGTTATATTTTATGGCGCTTTTCTGTGTCGTATAATATTACATTTATCACAGCGCTTTTGATTTCGACGACATGTTTCGATGTTTACCACATCATCATCAGGCTTATCAATTCATATATTTTTAAAAACTATTGTACATTTGTGCATTGCGTTTATTGATTTTTAATTTTCAGTCTTCATCTTGATTTGGAGTATGCATTTTGATGTTCATTATCAGGTTGTATTGTGATGTGTCGGACGTCTGATATCCACAGACGATAAACTGCAAAATATATGAATTGATAAGCCTGATGATGATGATGTGGTAAACATCGAAACATGTCGTCGAAATCAAAAGCGCTGTGATAGATGTAATATTATACGACACAGAAAAGCGCCATAAAATATAACATAATGCAATTTATATTGTAAATGTTATAAATAATTTTAACAACATTATTTAAAACAAGTTTTGTGTATAGACTGGAAAAATAAATATATGTATTGATATAACACAAACATGACGCAATCAAGATATAAAATGGTGTTTTAGTGTTCATTATATAGTACGAAACTGTAATCTTGCGATTTGCAAGGAATGCAGGAAGTCCGAAGCGTTAAAGGCTGACGCTATCTTTCCTCCTTCATCCTTCACCCCACTTCCTCACCCTGCAAGTCTCAAGATTACAGTCTTACACTGTACCAAGATTTTACAGCCTTTAATGACTGCATCATGTGTCTTTCACTGTATACATGATCACAGTGCAATTGTCATGTTTCTTAGTTCCACTGGCAAAAATGCCAGATATTCTCACTATTCCTTACAGATGAATTACGAAACAGAACAAAGGTCATATTACCTGTGAAGTGAGTGGCACCCCAATTAGAAACAGGGCAATACACACGCAAATTGTGATTGGTCCTCTCCTATGGTGAAGTGTAGGGAAGAAGTCGAGTAATGTTGAGACGATCATCAAAATTGTTCCAAAGAGTGTGCCAACACCTAAAATGATGACAACGACATATCTAAATGTTGTTGTTTAATCATCTCCTGATCCTGTTCAGACAAACTGTAACTTCAGATTTTATACTGCTATTTTACTGACTTTGCCCATCTCATGGTCTTATGCAGCAATGCCAGTCAATTACATACTTCTGCCATGAATCATCACATTTGTCTGTGTCTGTTAATGCACTTATCAATCAACTACAACAACAAAATTTACTCAAGATTCTGTATGTACTACTAATGATGAGGAATTATAAAGAGTAGAATGAATCAAGGATCTTAGTTTTATCATTAATTATAAAATGTCTTTCCATGTGAACATTGCAAATACAGTTATGATCCATATTATGCTTTGATTAGGCTTTGTAATGAGAAACTCAAAATGCGGAAATTATATACATGCTCTTAGCCTTCTGTTTACTCTTTTGAGCTGAAGCTCATCTAAATATATTTAATAATTCAGTCCATACTGCAAATAAAACACTACACTTCACCATTACAAAGATCAACTGATTGATGCTATGTAAGGAATAACAACTATTTACAGCGAGAATCAAACAAAACCCATAAATACAAAATGCAGAGTTACTGATTGTTGAAGCAGGTGGGACAGTCAGTATAGTGACTGACTACAGACTGGACGACCGGGATTCGATCCCCGATGGGGGCAGAGTATTTTTCTTCTAGCCTCTGCGTCCAGACTGGCTCTGAGGCCTACCTAGCCTCCGATCCAATGGGAACCAGAGTCCCTTGCTGGAGGTAAAGCGCCGCCAGGGTGCGACACTGACCAGACACCCCTGTCTAGTGCTGAGGTTAAGAATGAGTAGGAGCTATACCACCTCTCCCCCCAAGTGCCTGCAAGATATTACTCTCACAAATACAAGGACATGTTAAAGATAAGAACTGAAAATGTGAACTGAATCTGTCACAAAAAATTGTTAGTCTGAAGACTGTAGAGCACAGTGCACTGCTGACAAACAGAGAGCTGGTGCAATTTGTCACTAAGCTACATGGGCGGAGCAGGCAACGGTCAAAAACCTTTCATTTTAATATTGAAAGTAGCAAAAACTGACAAAATCTATTGATGAGTTAGGAATTTTTTATTTCTACACTAATATGCTAAGTATAATTGTCTCTCAGCTTGATATATGTAATACTCACCTACAAAAAATACCATGATGTACATTGCCATAGCAAATGCATTTCCATGTGGCAGAATGCTGAATCCTCTCGCAAACACAACAAATAGAATCCAAGATCCCCCACTGATGTTCTTCGTTATCTCACTGTTCTCTCGGTAGTCAGCCATGAGACACACGTACGTCAACCACATCATGACTCCCCATATGAAGTGAAAGAGGCACATCAGCACTGAATCCCTGACAAGCAGAGAGCATATTTTTATGAAGTGAATGAAATATTTTCACGTGGCCTGGGAATAACACTCTCATGTAATAAAATGTGAAATTCTAATAATATAAAACATACTATGGGCATGATCCCAAGCCATTTGCATTCACATCATCTTCAAAGATTATTTCCTTAAGATTAATTTTAATATTATCTTCTCACTTTCCAAGCAGCTTCCTCCACTAAAATTCTGCCTGCATTTCTTTTCTTTACCATTCAAGATGCATATCAGGCCCATTCTTTGATTCCACTGAAGGCAAAGAAATATGAAGAATGACTGAGGTAAAGATGATTCACCTGAGAGACAGTATTGAGTATAGACGAAAAGTATGAATTAAGGTAGAAAGAAAAACTGCGATATCTGGAAGCTTTGCTTCCATTAGTGAAAGAATGAAAGGAGGAGGAGGAGGAAGAAGAAAATTGAGAAAGAACAGAGAATAAAACAACCAAAATGCAGAAAAGGCAAAGAATAAAAAGGTACAGGATAAACAAAATGTGAAGCAGTGAAAACTGAAAATAAATAGGAAAACTAGAAAAAGGTGAAGAAGAGGAAGAAGAACGAGGCTAAAGGAAGAGGTGGGAGAGACACACTGACTGAAATAAAAGAACATGGGGTATTTCATACTGAATGGTAAAAAAGTAAAGTAAAGTTATCCTGCTATGTGCTTGTAGTGTGCTGCATACATAATGTATCACTGTCCAGATGTGCTGAGTCATGACAAAGGAACAAAATCCATGGCTTCTCAGCACATCTCTGCTAACATATGTCAAATTCAGATAAGGCGTTAATATAGTTTTTTTTTAACTTACTACTGAAAACCCACTTCTAACACTTAACTGAGGTAACATGTAGTTCATACCTGAGTAGGTTAGTGGTCCGTTTATTATGGCTACTGATTACTGTTAAACCTCCGAGACCAAGATTCAATGAGTGGAACACATAGCACCCAGCCGTCAGCCACACAGTCAGATCTGCCAGCTTACTCCAGTTCGGCAGCACGGCCTGTGACACGTTCCTGTTCCACAGCAAGAGGCCGCGGATGAATAAGATTCCGGCAGCAAGGAATGTTGCTGGTGTTGTTACATAGCACAGCTGGACAAGAGGAACATATCTCTGACATTATATCAAGAAGCATTTAAATGAATTGTAACTCGGAAAAGGGGGCTGCTTAAAAATATGTTTGAGGGAACAAAGGAAAGGAATATTGTGGTGGAAGGTGGCAGTTTGGAGGTGCAGAAACAGGGATTCTGATATGTAGGAAGAAGGAAGAATTGTGGAACATACTGGAATAAACAGAGAAATATAAATAGAGAAAAATTATATTTTTAAAAAGGCATACGGATGATAGCATGAAAGAGGAACACAAAAAATTGACATATATCACGACATGTGTGCCATATTTAGGGGCAATAAGCAATGTAATACACCAAGTGAGTTTCTCATAATAGCTTGCTGTCAAAAACGAGCCCCACAAACTTACAAACTGGAACAAATTAAAGAGAAATATTACTGAAACAGGGAGGAGTAAAGTTGTTAACCCCTCAAAAGCATGTGAAATGTACACATTAAGTTTTATCCAGGGAAAAGGAAAACCCATTCTGTAGAGCCCACATTGACAGATGGCTCCTGAAGCCAGTGTTTGATGGCGACAATGCTCCTTGAACTGTAGTAAACGGCAATGTTGTGTACATATGACAATGTGGCCACAGATGACCCTACTGCATTTACAATTCCACTGATGGTGATGGAACAGTCTCACACTAAAGACTGATCCTTGTAGCACATTTCCTTAAGGATAACATGCAGAAAATATATTCCTGAAATATGCATAAAAATAACTGGCCTGGAGGAAGTTTAAAGGAAAAGATGACTCAATTTTGAATAGCAGTTTCGACAAGACGTCTTTAATTGTCATTTATGCTTCTTTAACAGTATCTCACTTCTCTGATTTAGGTAAGTTAGCACAATTTTAGGTGAACAGGCTTTCCCAGGTCTGCTCAAGAATCAGTGATGAGCACTTGCTTGACGTGATGTGAACTGGCACTTCAAAATGGAACCAAATGTTAAGTCTTCAAAATAAGAACAGGCTCAAGTTTCACACGAATGAGGCAAATTTAAACTGTTTTTATTGCAATGCTCAGTTTTGTGTTGGTTTTGGTAGAGATATCTGAATACTATAGTCATTATATCACATTACATCTTTCAATGTGGCCTGCCTGCCTAAAAGGTTGAACTCCACTGGGTTAGGTGATGGGACAACTTCATGTATGTTGCAGTATCCAAGCCAGTCCTTCAATAAATAATAAATTAACAAGAATTTATCTCTTGTACAGATGTAAAGAAAGATCGTTACTTTGCATCTGACTTTTCCGTTCATGACAAAGATTTACCTTTCCAGTATGACGGACTCCTGCCGCAAGACAAGCTGCAACAGCGCCCCATGTGAGTGCTAGTGCAATCACTAAATTACCCTGGATGTTGCCAAATATTTCTAATCCAGAAGATACACCTAAGACTTCACCAGTGAAGTATTTTTCTGAGCTTGTCACTAAAACGAAACATAAGTATCACATACTCACATGAATGAAGGAAAATTAATTTTTCTTTTACGAGTGACTACACTTAGTACAAAATAAAATTAATCACAGATCTGCCCAAGCATATATGTAATGTACTGATTAAATTTAATTAAAATAGGAACAACTGGTGTACACAATTAACCACTTCTTCCAGAATACTATATATTTCTTTCATCGTTATTGTGTGTAATTATAGCAGGCATTTTTTTATGTTAAGGGAAAAAGAATACATAGTAGGATTTGAGGTTTTCACATTGGAGACTCGGAAGATAACTGTTTTTTTTAGTTTTGCACCGCGTAGAACCTTATTAACGTTTCAGAGGTCCTTGCTGCCTCCATCTTCAGGGCAATTAGATTAACATGATGATGTCACTGTTGGAGCACACTGTTTGAACAATGTGAACCAAGGTCATTGTTGGCTAACAATGTTGCAACAATAACTTTGGATCACATTATTGAAACAGTGACATGTTTAAGAATGTGCAGACTATAAGTAACAGCATCATCATTGGCCCACCTCACTGGTCATGCTTACATTACCAATTGTAAGAAATTAAAATAAACAACTTCGGATTTGCCTCAAACGGCACAGCATCCATAACACGTGTAATGAAAATCCACCCAGCCATTCTCAAATTATTGAATAAATGCAGATAGACATCACCAGAGATGTAGAATGACATCTTTGGCTGAAAGATGCAACAGACATGAACAAGTGCATTAACATATTCTTAGCTTATGTTGAAGCATAGGGAACACCTAAAAAGCAGATTCTGGATTAGCCTCAAATGGCATAACATACATAACAAATTTAACGAAGATACATACAGCCTATTTTTGCATTAATTAAATGCAGACATATATTACTATAAATGACCTTCATTAATTCCAATGATATCATCATTCATGTCCAAAGGATCGTAGGAAATGGAATTCTCATCATCCAACATAACTTTGATAATCTGTCAAATTACCATTACCATTGTAAGAAATTAAAATATGTATACTACTGTTGACTAGGATCAAATGGCATAATTTCCATAAAAACTTTTTTATCTATTCCAAAGTTAGTACACAGGTAAAAATTTAGTTCACAAGAATGCTGATTTAGGGCAGCATGGCTTCTTCCGCTGAAAGACACAACACAACAGACATAAATGGGTCCATAAAGTGTTCTTCACTGACACTAAAGTGTAAAGAAGACTTAGGAACTTATATGCAAAAAGGATATAATAAACTCACTATGTCGAGGGTAGGCCGGTTTTAATCCCTTCTTGTCCTGCAACTCTGTCGCAAACTTCTTAAATTCTCACATAGTTTTTTTTTTCATCAAAAAATGTATGCTTTTCTTATAGTAACGATGTCAGCAAGTTTTTATTTATTTATTTAAACATCTCAATGCCCAGTTTGTTATTTAATACATTACAAATCCCAAATATAGAACAAAAAAAATATTTACACTAAAACTTAGAATTTAAGAATATGGAATATTCAAATCAACAGTAAATAAACACTTTTATACCAAGGAACATAAAATTGAGAATTTACAGGGAACAGTGAGAAGGATGATGATTATAATAATAATAATAATGTGTAAAGTTAAAAAGATAAAAAATGTAATTTTGTACGCAGGCATAAAATAATCCATTAGGGCTATAATAAATAACCATGGAAACGTCATGACAGATAAAGACGAGCGATGATACTCACGTCCAGTGTAATTCTGATAATGCGCCCAAGGAAGACCACAGTCAGCTGACTTGTAGATGTATAGCACAGACCATGACAGCAAACAGGCTTCAGAAATGGAGAACAAAACAGAACTCCAGCACATCGAGAAACCCAACCCTACGAAAAGAACCAAATACTAATCAGCATCAACAGACAAGAAGAATTATGATGCCTCCATTAGTACAGTTTATGAATATGTTGAATTTACCAGACATAATCACAAAATTTTACAGTGCCATCATGTTTATAATTGTTAACGTACAAAAATATGATTAATTTATCTTTTATGCTCAGCTCCGTGTTCAAAATTAACCGGTCTCCTTACATGCTCTTTCAACTTTCATTTTTAATTTTTATGTTCGTGAACAATTTGAACACAAACACTCTCAATGAAGGTTAGTGACTATAAATTTCACATAATCAGGTTGGTTATTTAATTGTCAGATAGTTTACACACCTGATAAAAGAGGGCATAACTTTGGAAGTAACACTGCCGGTGACTCCCTGCCCAGCTGCCCCAGACCATTCTCTACCAGAACAGCAGGAATACCCAAAACAAGGTAGAGGATCGCAGTGCAGACTAGAAACGCTGCCCCTCCATTCAATTCACAAAGCACAGGGAACACGCAGACACCGTGAAAACCTGCGACATAAAAAGATCACCAACAAACATTCTGTGGTCAATGTCCAAGATGCGTTAATTCTGCAAAGTCTTCCCCAGTCTCTTCAGGTAAGAAAATAACTTTATATTTTAATATTTTCATTAAAAATGAACAAAGTCGAAGCACGAGACTACAGTCGTGTTACTTTATGGTGGTCTCTGACCAATGCGAGATGGGAGAAATATGAGTAATGGAGGAAATGAAGATGGCGAGCTCAGACATCAGTAGCAGAGAGTCAAGCAGTGGCAGTGCAGCTAAAGATTTGATGAGAAACATCAACAATTAACACTGTATTTATTAATGCATTCTCTCACAGAATTTGTAATGTCATACCACCAAATCTGTGATGGATTACTACCGGGTCTACAATTTATGAGGCTGCGGTCGTGCTTGCATTGCGTGGTCGGCTGGCGACCCGTTGATGCGGGCGGGAGTCGTGCGCGTTCTTCCGGTGGGTGACCGACGAAGTTCTTCTGGGGTAATTGCCGAAATCAGTTGTCGAATATTTTCTTTAAGCCCTTCTGCAGTGTGCGGATTGTTTACATAAACTTTTTTATTCAGCATGCCCCACAGGTAAAATTCGCACGGGTTTAAGTCTGGGCAACGCGGAGGCCACTGATCGATTACTTGTTCACCAAACACTTCTCTTAATGCTAACATCGAGCTGTAGAACTGTCTTGCATGAAGAAACCGTAAGTCTTTTCTTCATCGGTCATTTCTTGGAAAAAGGGTCTAAGTATTAAATTTATATAACGTTTACAGTTTATCCGCACACTGCAGAAGAACTTAAAGAAAATATTCGACAATTTCCCAAGAAGAGCTTAGTCGAGTATTTCGATTAACGACGTGTGAAGTTGCCTGCGAGCACAAGGAAGTCACTTTGAACATCTTTTGTGATTTAAGGTAAGAACAATTAATGTAATAACATGTATTAATGACGAGAAATATTCGTAGTTCGCTGTTACCAGCGGCACTGAAACTGATTCGCCGGTCACCCACCGGAAGAACGCGCACGACTCCCGCCCACATCAACAGAGCGCCGGCCGACCACGCAATGGAAGCACGACCGCAGCCTCATAAATTGTAGACCCGGTATAAAATGCAGATGTAAATAAAAATGTTAACAAATAAGAAGTAGGGATATATTTAAAGAGATTCAGTTTAGCAGCATAAGAATATGAACACACACTGTTAACAAACAACTCCACTAACAAGCCTCTTTACCTGTAGTAAATCCAAGACTTGCAAAAAAGAAAACTCCTCTCTCATTCCATGTAGATCGATATGGGCCATTTGCGACTTTCTGTCGTCTGTCACTGGTGGAAGGAAATCGATCACAGTTTTCCTAAACACACAAACATCGGCGCTAATGCATATTTTAAATCATGTGTCTGCAAAACACTTGCAAGCATCTGTTGACCTACAACACTGTACAAAATAGGAAGCTGCAAATTGAAATTTTCTTGGAAGTAGATACAAATGAATATACGAAGAAACTTTACGTTTCCATGTTCAGGGCTGAATATATTCTTGTATCACTTTTTCGTATACTTTTAACATCTCCATTTGTCAAAGGCGTAGTCAGATTTTAATTAAATTTCGTATTAACTCTTTGAGAGTAAATAATATAAAAACATAATTCGGCACCACTAGAGAAAGTTTCTAAAACGTTTCTGGGAACTGTCGATCGAGGTTATCGACTCAAAATCGTGACGATTTTGAATTCAGAAAAATACCGACAACCCTCACTGGGAATTTAGTGGTTTTCATCAGTCTCAACCAGCCCCTCCAAGCTAATATCGGAGTCTTTGTGGTTACTGCGAAATCATTTGTCTCTTCCATCCTGTTACATAATCGCATGTTTTGTAGTTTTCTGAAAGTTAACGTAAAGCAACAACATTTTTAATAATATTATTACTGTGCAATGACTTCAATGAATGATCGCTCAACATGCAAACTGCTGATGTTGCAAAACGCGTTAGCTGGAGGAGGGCGCCAATGTTAGGTTCGCCCCAAGGCGCCACTTTTTTAAGGCCTGTCCTACTTACAACCAACATCGACATCTTCACCGCTAGAGAACCACAGATCTTACACATCACTACCAGTTCTGTAATGTTCTATTTAAGTTTAATTATTATTCCAAACATAGTTTGTAGCAAATAATTTCTTCCTTTCTGTTTTTATAACAATGGATGTCGTCTTACTGAAAGTATTTTGCACTTCAACAGCTTGGTTAATATCACGTGCCATCCGATCTCATTACAACTTGAAACAGGGTTGAAAATTACGTATAAGTAAAGGCCTATTTATTAGTTGCCACAGATGGACAAACACAACTTTAGTAATACTTTTGGAAGATTGTTGTCATTATTAAAATGTGTTCATGTCAATTTTCTTATTCCGCTTTTCTATTTTCTGAATTAAACTGAATATTTATAATTCTGAACGTATGTCTGTACTTCATTATTAATCCAAGCAGCACTGATATTATTTTACAAAATTCTAATTGCGCACTCTGCAACGTTTTTGTCTCGGTGTTTTTCGTATCTTTCCGTAAATTCTATGAAATTTTTCATCATCATCATTACCCGTGGTTCTACAACCCTTAAATGACCTTGGCCTCCTCACATATGGGAGGTTACTTAATATATTTAGACAATTTGTATGACTCCTTCGACAAGTGATAAACCCGTTATAAGACCTTTACTTATATACGACAGAATACAGACATCAATGAGTTAAATGGGATTCGAACCCACGGTCCTAGCGTCCAAGCGAACAAGGCCCACGCCTTAGACAGCGCTGCCACTGTGACCAACCTGAAATGTAATATTTATAATTTCTTTCAGGCGGTACGATACATTAAAACCTAAATACCAAAAGCTTGATACCATTTTATTGAAAGTCATTATTTTACATCTTACGTGGTTTTCCCCCTGAAATGCCATGGTTTATGTTTTCGTAGTTGAATTTCTCATATTGAAGGTATCCGATATATTTTCAAACCTACAACTACTACTTAAACACGATCGTCTACAAATAAAATTGTGTTTAAAACTATTATCTATTTTAAAATATTTAATAAAAAAACATTTTGCCATTGTTTAATGAGTTCGCCAATGAACATATTAAATAACGTTGGAAACATAGGGCATTCTTGTTTCACTCCCTGATTTACACAAATATTTCATTGTTGCTAATCGATGTTCTCTTCTTAGTGTCTATCCTTTAAAATGTAATTATCTAAACACAAACTGTAATACTTCATAGGTAAAGTTATTCAAGTCCCTTTAAAACTAGACTAATCTGAACATTTTTAACTCCATTAGGGACAGAGAACAATATAATAAAATAAATCTCACCATAAAATAGCATTTTATAACTTCAAGCACTGAAAATTACGTCTATGAAATACTGTAAAATCTGTCCCACTATACGCCATGTAGGCGCTTAGGGGGAGAGGTGACAGGAAAAATCATCTGCCCTCGTCGGGGATCGAACATCAGTCATCCAGTCCGTAGCGTATCTCATTCAACTTAATTAAAATTTGAGCGCGTTGGATTGTTTTATGTGTGTTGATTTGACGTGCAATGCTCCATACTTGAAACACTGATTAATACATTAAATATCAACTACTTACCACATATTCGTAGTCCAACCTGCTGCCACGAGTATCCATCAGTGCGTCATTGTTTGTGTTTGACTCTTTTGTATTATTAGTAAAGGAACTTACGTCACAGATAACTGACAACTTTGCATGCTGGTCCTCCATCGTGGTAGAGCGAGGGCCCTCGTCTGCTGCTCTTTCTTCATTGAAGAGACGTTTTCATCGTAACCAACACTGGCACATCTTGACCTAGAAAATTCTTTCTTTCTTTCTTTCTTTCTTTCTTTCTTGTCCTCCTTTCCCCCCTATTCATTTTGAAGGTCAGGAGGAGAGTTCACCAACTCTTACTCTGGAGAAAGCTGAATATGCATTTCTTTACTATACTAACTTAAACTTTAGACTATTTAATGGACTTAAAGAAACAGGCTTGTTTAAATCCTTATAACACTCCGAGACAAGGATTTGTGCATGAAAGACAGTACAGAAGAGGCATACTTGAAGTTAATTCTTTGCGACTTGACATATCCCATTAACTTCGTCCTTAAAATACTACAGATTCAAATCTATTATTCAGTGTTACCACACTGCACTAACCAATTTCAAGGAGCAGAGTCCTTGAGAAGCTAATAGTCACAGTAACTGTATATCATGGAACCTTAAGGTTCATTGCCTTATTAACAAAAGCTCGCCACACCCCCAAACACTATTTCCATAACATCCATTTTAATATTATTCTTCCATCTCCGCATAGGTCTTCCGGATGGTCTCTTTCTTTCTGGCTTTTCAACAAAAATATTGTGAACATTTATCATCTCACTCTCCTTAATTTGTCAAATTTGCGGGAGAAAAGGCAGTATTAACTTGTATGTTATTTAAAAAAAGATAGAAACGTGCTTTTTAATTCTGCATAAACCCAACAACTTATAATTAAACAATTAACAAAGTCATCAATAACTGGAAGTCCCATTAATAAATTTAACACCAAACTTAATCAAACGTCTTGCTTCATGAGCTGAAGCTTCCACGGCGACTAAGCACAACGAATTCTTCTACCAACCGTGTCGTACCATGTGCTACCCTGAAGACGAGGACGAAGATGGTTCTCGAAACGTTGGTGTTTTCTCCATTAAACCACCTTACATGGCTGGTAGCCCGAGAAGAATTCATTACACAACGTCCTGCTATTTATGAAACTATTATAACCCAGTTTAGACGTAGGCCTGTAACTCACCCAGAAACAATTTACATTCTAAAATGATTGTGGAGCCCAGTTTGTCGTAGGTGCACACAGATTTAATAAGCTTATGTCCTAAATAGCTGGACCTTTTAGGTTATAAAATACTTCGTCGGGTTAATAGGTTCACAAATTCGATTACAGTACGCCTATTAAGATCGGTGAAACAAAAGCTTGCCTGTGATCTGTGCCTTTGATTCTGAAGGTTGATTTGTGTAAAGTATCAGTGTCTGAACACCCGAAGCACAAACAAACAGCAAACAGCACTGCGTCTCGCTGCCCGATGGTACAATGTGCACGCACGGACTTAGCTTCGTTTGTCGAAATTTGCCGACTGAGGGCGTGCAGTCTCGACCACCCACGTCAGACTAACTAGTGACTAAATAAAAGTTCAGTCAAAATCGGCTTGTCCTACTAATTGCATGTACAGTTTTGTGTCCTACGATATTTAGAAAATAAATTATAAACAGTGTTACGTATGGAAACTTCTAAAACATGCTGGAAAATTAATTTAAAGTCTGTTCGCCTCCAAAGGTTACTAGCGACAGCCAAAAGTCCCTTACAAAGATAGATAGCAACTGAAATGTAAATCACTAGATTTATCGCCCTGATGATGGAGCCAGTAAGTGCGCTCGAAACGTCCCTGAACTTCTACCAGACTACACGGCGCAGCAAACCAGAAGACAGAAATCTTCATTCATTCCGTCATTTTCTTTCGTCATGCCGTTACGCCCTCAATCTATGTTCGTCCCCTTAGAGTGACCAAATTTCACACCCATACCAGACAACAGTTATGATTATAATTCTGTACATTACTCGTGTAAAATCTGGTAGTTGTATATTTTACGAATTTGAAGTTCACTGTAATGTCATGTTTTTTTAACAATAACTTTTGTAATTGCTTTTTTTAAAGCCATGCTTCTGTGTTTTGGTTAAAGAAATATCCTTTCTTGTCAGAATTACATCTTTTTAACAATAGGCAACCTTCCTCACTTATTATCGAGCCACATTGCTTTCTAATTAGGGCATTCACCCGTGTTTATAAAGCATAACATTAAGTGCATTGTCAAGCCAGAGAAAGGTATAGAAGGAAAGCATAAGTTATTCTCTTCCGAGTCTTTCTTTGGGAAAGTGAATCTCCATTGTTTTGAATTCAATCTACTGCTCTCCAGTGACACCACACACAAAGCACATGATCTCCTATTGTAGAAAATATTACTATTTTTACCTCCATCAAAAGGGCAGAAAAGAGGAGTACTCCAAGGCCGAAATCACGTTACGATCTGTGGTCAGCGATGTCTGTCTTGATGCCGAGCCCTTTGTGTCTGAAGAACAATGTTTAGTCTGTCTTGACATACTTCTTGTTGTTACAGTGTTCTCTGATGAGACACTGTCGCATGTCTTAGTATATGCCATATTTCCATGGTATTTAGTTTTACATAAGAAAGTAGCCACCTTAATTATCATTGAAACGATTTGAACTGAGCGCGCTCTGTTCACATTGGCATCCCTGGTGACAACATAAAAACAGTCTCGAGCTGTTATGGTGGTCAAGGTTGTAGCTGTATGTTTGTGGTGAATAATCTCATTGTAGGCAGTGTGACGGCGTAGTCTTCTTTCAGCCCCGATTTATGATCTATTAAGCAGATTTTGACGCTGATTTTACCTGGAAAACATGTTGAGTTCCCCATGTGATTAGATTAGAGCTGTTACATTTTTCTTTTTCTCTGTACGTATCTTAACTAGATGCATGGAGTTAGTTAAGTGTATTGTGTGGTAATATTAAAATACTTAAAAAGTAGCACACAAAATACCGTGAATAAATAAATAAATGCGAACCAAAAGCATCGTTTTTAACATCATGGCATACGTATGGAGTGGAATTACCCCGTATAGGGGGGGAATTCCACCAAATGTGCTATTACAAAATTTTGTCAAAACATCACACGTAGGGCAGAAATTAATACAAAATTTTCCGCGTGTTGTCTTCGTGAATTACTCTCTGAGATTCGGCGTTTAGGTTGTGTAAACAGAGTTCATGAAGCAAGGAACTTGAATTTTCCCTTATGGTGGTGCAATATCCCACACATCCTCTATCGTTCGATCAAAGAGCACACCAAGAAATTTAACTTGGTTTACAAAAGGGATGTTCCATCTGTTCAGTGTAGGATAAGCCTTGACTGTCATTACAACTCCATTGAAATGAAGGCTCTGCAGCTTTCTAATAACAGAAACTTCTTAGCAATGAGGCTTATACAAACACCTGGTGTTTGGGGGCACGATGTATATTCATACTGTACAATGCTGTGGATGAATGAAGCTTTGAGGAACCCTGCCAGTAATTTTCAAAGCGTAGACAGTTTGTCTTCAACCGGAAGTTTAAATTTTCTACTGAAAACAAACGGCTATCAAAACTTGATTGTGATTAGTACAGTTTAATTGGTTGTTTGAAAATTGTAATTTTGCCAATTTACATGCCAAGTAATTGTGCCTAGTAGAAGCATTTTTTCGCTACATTGCTGAAATTCTGTCACGTCCATAAGCCTTTTACACTTAAATGCAGTGCTGGGGTGTGCACAACACTGTCGATGGCTTCTGGTCTATGTTTGTTAGCCCCCCTACTGTCAACAGCAATACAAATCTCACTTATCATAGGCAGGTTGCTCTATATGCAAGTTTTGGTCCATAAAGGGTTGGTAGTCAGCTGAAGACTTTGATTCCCGTTAGCAGTGCAACAATTATTGTGGTTGATGTGAAGTATGCTCATGCTGCGTCCTACAGTCTCCTGGTGACAGTAAAGATGCGAGGTTTTACACCTCAGTAATGAAGGATCAATGCGTGGAAGTGCGTTGAAAAACTAGCACAAACGCATCCCCGAAGATTATCTCCGAGAGGAGTTGGAGGTCTGAAAATCTGTTCAGGCATTCTTGAGTTTTTACAGGAGTACAGGCAGATGGGGTGGATCAAGTAATTAAACACAGAGATGCAAATGAACCTGTATTACAATTCACTTCCTTACAACATTAATTTCCCCTCTTCTCTCCTGTAATTATGGTCGCACAATGTTATGTTACCACACAAAGCTCCAGACATACATTTGCCACTTACAAATCGGCGGAAAGGCTCGGTTCCACACAGTGATAATGAGGGACCAAAACAAAGTATTTTCAGTACAATAGCAAACACATAAAGCATGAAAACTGATCATAAATTGTTTATAACTGCCACTTTCTATCACTTACTAAAAGAAAGTAAATTTGCTTGTTATGTGCAAGTACATGTTAAATGAATACCATGACTTTTATAGGTTCCTGCCCACTGATGTGTTAACATATTAATTGGTAAGACATAACATTCATTATTTGGTACTCCCTGCAGACATTCATATTGTATTCACAAGGCTGCATTATTTTCTTATAGTAAAAATGTCGCAATACATAATTTCTTTATGTCAGGTGAAATACGGCATTCATTGTTTTGTATTATCTTAACATTTCTATTGAAAACTGATTATTCTTTCTTATATTAATGTATTTCCATGACTTTTTGTGTAGGGTGCAGTATAATAATCCTTCGGCTTTCTCTAAACAATGCACTGTAAACAGAGATCTGTATTGTTAACATCACGTACAATGTAAAATTAAATTTTTATGTCAGTTAAAAGGACTGTGGACAAGGGCTCTTAATGTGTATTGTTATTTTTTAATCCAACATACACTATTTAATTTAGCTTTTATGCTTTATAGTCACTATAAGAACAATTTTTTATTATATCAGAAATGTACACTACATAAATAAAATAATATATATATTCAGAATATGTACAGCATTCAGATCACAAGCTGAACGGAGACTAAGATCAATTTTGAACGTGGTCGTACGCACAAAAATAAAATGCAAGCAAGTGGATAATTGGTAATACAAACACCAAGATGCAGCTTCATAATTATTAACTGACACCAAGAATAAACACAAGAACTGGATAGAAAAATGAGAAAAATTATAGCCATCCATGGACGGCATCGCCAAAGAGTGGACAGTGACCACTAATGTTTCTGGAAAATACTTAGGAAGAGGAATGAATAGATCATCTACAAAAGACAGCCATACAAGGTTCATTGCACATAATAAGGAAAGTGCTACAATCTGAAACTTGAAATCTGAGTGGCCCACCTCTCAGATTTCACCACAGGTTCAAGAGCAGAAAACAATAAGAACAAAAAAACCTGTGACAAGAGAACAAAAAATAACAATGGCAAGCAGTCACTTGAAGAAGGGAGTAGAGTCAATTCCAAAAGTGTGCATCAAATATACCTCAGCCAATGGACATGTCCAACATATGAAATACGTACTGTCAGAAACATTTTCAGGCTCAAAAATCACAGCTGTTTGAAAGGGGAAAAACCTGATAAAATACAAAGGCCTTCATTTACCGGAATGTATGGATTTTGCGCCAGTTTTTAAGTTAAGAAACTGAAAGGTATGCACAACAGCAGATGAACAAGAAGAAAAATAGAAGGCCCTCTAAAACCATAATCAGCATACAACCACTTACACAAGGCATAAAATTGTTTGTGGTCATAACACAAGAAATTACTGGTGCACACAACAGATTCTGGAAACTAATTACGTACAGTCAATGGAATGCCTCTGGGCAGATTATGGGCTATTTTGAATTTGTTGCATCAGAATGACAATGAAAAACAAATGCAAAATGGTTAACCACACCATTACACATCAGGCCATTTTGCAAATTTTGACAAAAAAATGTCAAGAGGTATGTATGACAGAAGAATACCTCACGACTGACGAGGCAATATGTGCTTTTCATGGGCATGTACTCTTTTGTGTCTATGAGAAAGAGAAATCATACAAATACAGTATCAAGATTTTGAAACTATGCAAGGCCAAATCAGGAATGTTTCAAACATAAAACCATACGAGCGTGCAGGAACAGAAAAGGCAAACTACTGGGAGCAAACAGAACATGAGTAAACACGAAATACAATTTAGTTGAAGGTTTCTGTGTGTCAATGATATATTGTGTGTATTCAAGCATGTTGAATGCAACTGCAAAATTAGCTTTCTGATTTGCTTCTGTGGTGAAACTCAACAAATGAATTTAAGTACTGAGTTCAGCTTTTAAATATCTCTAACACTTTGAACATGATGGGTGGGGTGGGGGGGAGAGAGAAAAGTTTTTCATAAAAATGTGACGAAATACTTTTCTTGAATGCCATATGAACTTACCAACAAGGCGACTTTATAAACATTCACGTCTCGCAGAGTCAAGTTGCAGTCATGTACCTGGGTTCCTGCATTATCTTGCTATATGTTACAACACTGACCACGTCATAGCTCAGGTGGCTAGATTTTGGCCTCTTGACTGCCAAGATCTGGGTTCAGTCTTGGATGACTTCAAGTGAGATTAATGGTGGATGAAATGATAATTAAGAAGCATTACTGTGAGATAATCAGTTTTCCCCTGATTTTCGTCATTCCAGCCCCAATGAAGTCCCACATTATCACACTAGTCCAAAGTTATGGGCTTAACCAGTTAGAAGCTCATCCAGCACTTGGCTGGACTCACGCTAAAGGAACTATCATGTTACAACACTACTGCCATAAGCGCAATAACCATTTCTTAACTTTGGATAAGCTACAGTAACAATCATGCTCACTCACTGACAATACAGAGATATTTACTGCTGCCTTATGGCTGCATTAATTTAATGTAATCAAGAAAATTTATAAGCTCCTGGACCAGGCAGGAACATACCTCGAAGAGGTACCTGCTGGTGAGACAGCATTCAAATTTCTTCATTAAAGGTTTCCATGCACTTACACATAGAATTTTAAGTCTTCAGATATAGTTCTGTATTCTAAAATGTCCCAGTAAGTTTTAATTACAGAAAGTAACTTTAATGCTCTGAGAACATTGTCATAAATTTATATAGCTAAAATAAAATAAATACACAATGAATTTTAGAACAGTATACAAAAGTTTTTCTTGTTGTATTGAACTGATACATAAACCAGATTTCAAATGTACTGCTATGACCAACTGGGCAGGTGTGCAGTGAGGTTCCATCTTGTGCCCACTCGATCTCTGGGAATTAACCGAAGTTCAGAACCGTGCTTCAAGAAAACATTACCTTTGAAGAAAAGGAACACAATAATTATGTCCGCCATAACAGGTAAGCAGATTATAATATGACTATCTTTATTTACACTTGAGGTTGGAATAAATACCTCTTTATTCACATGACAGTCAAATACTTTGTCAGAAATCTGAAAACCTTTTAAGAGAACACTGTAATTTATAAAATAATTTAAAGTACCAGCATAAAAAGGTACATAGAGTTCATTATTATGCTTTCATACAAACTACAAAAACAATGAAGCAATTAATCTGTAATGTTTTCAGGGCATATCTAATTTTATATTTCACAGAAAACAGAAGTTTAATTTTAAAAAATCAGTAAAGACAGAATTGTAATTATCTGTTTAATAATAACCACCTTTATGCTACATTAGACTGTTACTGAGGATGGTTCAACAAGTGGCCTAAGTTCTTGATTTCTAGTTGATATACCGTAGCCTGTGATACAAACCGACCGAAAAGTTATACAACCCATTCCTGACACATGTTCGATTTGTAGCCTTATGTACATTTCTGTATGATAATCCACTCTGAAGAGAAAAGTTTTCTCAGTGACTTCTGTGGAGAGTGTGGTAAAGTTTTCTTGGATCACTTGGACATTCGATATATAGGAAATCCACACATACAGACATATACCGCCATGCCAAATCCGAACACCATCCAGCATAAAAACAGGCTGCACTGACTACACTAATCCAACATGCCAGAACACTTTGTGAAACAGACAGTCTTGGGGGAGAATTAAATGCATTTTTCAGCAGAACAGATATAACAAAAATCATATCAGGTGAGCTCTACATCCAAAATTAAGGGACAAAGAGGCTACCAGCACAGCTATCATACCATATCAAAAGTCACTACCATCAAAATTAGTAGGCTTGTCGCTAAATATAACATCAAGACTGTTCATATTTCACATAAGAAAAATAAACAGATGCTCTGGCCTGTCAAGGACAACTTACGTCTGCAATCGAGACCAGACACTTGAAACATATGAAATACACGTCTCGAACAGCCCCGGTAAGTCTGCGGTAGCGGAGCATTGTAACGATAGAGGCCATCACATTCATTTTAACAGTACTTCCATGTTCGACAGGGAAGCTCTTGAGAAGCACTGACAAAGAATAAGATCTGGGGTTTTCACAGTGGTGGAAATTTGGATACTCATCTTCAGCTGTGATGCCATGAAATTTCATAGGTATGCTACGAACATGGTGACGTATTCTTCCAAAACACTATACAGTGTCAAAGTCCGGAAGATCACAATCCACACTTTCCTTTTACATGCTCAACAACACAAATATCTGGCTAAATGTATTCTTATGAAAAGATCAAATACCTGCAGTCTGTTGGGGATTTATCCCGATCCCGTCATCAGTGATCACTGCTGAAGTTGCTGGTGGGACTTTGAATTCTTCAGCAGCATATTTGAGCACTGCAGTGAACGGTGTATTTTCTGGAACGCTCAACCTGCATGAAATTAGTTCATCAGACTGGAATCATTTCTTACATTTGCTGTCACAAGTTTTGCCAAGACTGGCAATTCACACTGTCTTTCCACTTCCACCCATATACTACAATCTGGTTGAGACTTTAAATCCTGCAATGTGCGTCTCATATGATCTCCAGCTACACCTCGAGATTCCAAAAAGCGCCTCACAAGACTGACAAAATCATCAAATGTAACATCTACCATCAGTTTAGCATTTTCTTTAGGTTTCCAAATATAATTCATCTCTGTAAACTCAATGTCCATACACTTTCCAACATGAACAATAAATTTTACCAAAACTGAACATATCTCAGGGTTTAAGTCACAGACTGTAACAATCAAATGTCTATTGGTCACAATAATGTTGTGCCAAAATACAGGATCTTGATAATTCATTGTGCTCATTTTCAATAAAAGTGATTCTATTATTATTTTCTTCATAGTCTTGCCTTCCTCACTGCAATCTTCCTTTATCAATATTCTTAACACAGATTCTATAAACCTGCTGTCATTAGAGGTTGTATGGATGCAGTTTGAAATATTTGATGCCTCCTTGCATCGTATGTACTTTGTCCAAACTGACCTCAACAGTTCACAACTTAGCGTAGACTTAAAAACATCCTTCTGTTCTAAAACCATTGTACTCAGTTCATCAATAACATTTTTAACTGCATCATGTGTATGTGCTTTAAATATCAACTTCTCCTTTAATAAGTGAAACCTATTCCTTCCACAGATTTCTAAGTATTCACTAGTAGCACACATTAAAACTTCATCTGTGATATCAGAATTCATATAAAAGTTGGACAGAATCATATCACAAGCAGCTGCAAACTCCTGTAGTTTGTAATGCACTACGAGGCCATATTTAAGTTTATGCCATTCACTGAGTTTAATTTCAAATGCTGTTACACAACCTTTAGTCTCCAACACAGAACATATTTTTTCAACATCTTGTGCGCACTGAAATCCGTTATGTATCTCACTTTTGGTTGCTCCTTTCATCCACTCACAATGCTCATACTTATTGAGGAATAAACAGAAGCAATCAAGAACCTGTTTCATCTTGTGCATTTTAATAGAGTTACTCTGCATTATGTACTGAGCACTGTTATAATTTGTCTGAGAATCTGCCAAGAAAAATTGAAAAACAGCCTATCAGTTAATTAATAACTTTTACTTCCTTTGTAAATAAATACAAAATTCACTTATTATCATTAACTGCACAACACCGAATTTTCTGGGATGAACAAAAAAAGTCCAAGTTTAATATTATGTACAAATGCTACATAAATTTTCAATTGAGCCATGAAGACAATGCTGCACCAAATCTACAATGCAAATAAGTTTCAAAACAGGTACCACAATATAAATTTAGACATACTGCTGTGCTGACTTCAGTAACCAAAATTATGAGAATACATTCTTTTCTTTCTATTATACATGACTTTATACTAATCAGGCATATTTTGATGTTTAATGTCCAACAACACTCTTCACCATCACTGCCAACAACAACGATGAAGTATATAATTACTAATTACTAGATGATGGATAATATCTAAGGAAATTTTTATTCAAATGACTCTTCACCATCGTCAAGAAGTTTTAGATTTGATAAGTATATAATTATGCCTAATTAATACCAATAAAATATTTATTATAAGAACAATAGAGCAAGTGGAAAAAAAGAATATTCTTTAGTTACAGGCTGTATTTTCTTTTTATTGTGTGCAATAAAGCAATGACAAAATAAATCAATTTTTTTAAAATAAATAGTTTATTTACTATTTGTTGCTTCTTTGCCATGTGATTTGGAATTTAAAACCTTTCTTTGGTATTTATTAATGCAAGGGCTTCATAAAGTTGATTCTCTCTTAAAAACTGCATGCTTCAATACCCCAGGACTTTACCCCTTACTTGAAGGTTCTAAGTTAACAGTACCGAGATGTATTTTTACATTGAGTTCTGAGCTGTCTTCACTCCCCTGGTATCAGCTGTTCGTGCTGCAACGTTGTACGATGTTGCTATGACCTTGAGGCATATAATTTGGAGACAGTTAGATTGTGTATTATAATACACAATCTAACCTATTTATTTGTGGTTTATCTAATGGCACTGTCAGTAGCTCAGACCACACGGCGTCGATATATAATCCAGTAGCCCAAACAGCAATATATTATTTAAGGGGAAGATATTAGAATAACATAAATTATTTATAATTTTCTACTAAGCAATGTAAAGAGGTAATCCAGATATTCAATAATTATACTCACACTTTGAAGGGAAGTTTAGGATCGGATGTGAGAGTGATCTTGAATGTCACTTTGGATCTGAAACAGCATATAACATCAGAAAAGTATGTTACAATGACAAGTTTTACACAAGAGTGATGTATTCATTGTAACTAAGAGTTTGCGGGGACACTTACGCCATTACTTATTCAAATATTCCATGCACCTGTAATTACACACGACTTGAAAACCGTAACCATATGCTAACCATCCGTAACAATCTAGATATGAGTTCAGGTGCTCACGGACATAGATAAACCCTCACGGATTATTAAAATACAAATGGCTGATTCCATTGTCACAGACTAAATTCAGATCGGTTACGCGGTGACTACAGCGTGTTCAGTCAGTAAGATAGTTTACTATTCAACCTACATGTAATTTCTTTCACATACCCCAACCAGATTCAGATACAAATAATTTTTAAACACTGGTATTGGAGAGGAGTTTAATCCATCATCAGAGCAAAAGTATGTGCAAACCCGTTCTCTTGCATATACATTTCTCAAAATCAGAAGGTGGAAAAGCCACATTAAAATTACTTAGAAAAAAAAAGGATAGATATGTCATGTATACCAATATAAAGTTCCCGTACTGGAATGTTCTGGGTCACCTATCAGAACCTTGACCATTTCTATTTTTGTTACAAGCTGTCAACAACATTAAGGGGGGGGGGTTGAAATTAATTTTATTACCAGAATAGTTACATGACTTTTAACCTATGCTGGCACTCTAAATCCATCTATTACCAATATTTCAAATAATAACAAATTAGAAAAGCAATGTAAACTGTTTGCTAAACTGATTATTTCACAATTGCAGTATGGGAGAATGCATTCATGAGATTAAAAATGCAAAAACATGTTATAATTTGTCTTCTGAGTTGTAGTGCCACACAGTCTGGCAGAAGTTTACCAATGTCCTTGCTGCCTCCATCAAGGAGATGAGGATCTCTACATTTTAAAGTGAGATTTGATGTTCTCCTGGAAGTAATAATACAAATTTTGTTCTGCATTGTGATGCCATATGGACACACTGAAGATGGGGACAGTACGTTTGAAGAAAATGTCAATCTCTGCCAATGAGTCCACATGGCATCACAAACCAGAACACCAATAACATGATTATATGCCAACTTAATCTCCCATGAGGTCTCGTGAGTATAATTTAAAGTCTGATAATCTGTGAAGATTTTACTCTGTCAAAACAGATTGTACTAACTGTCAAACAGTTCACAATTTATAACCTAATATTACTCTTCCAGTATTGAATTATATTTCAACCCTGCACCCCACTGGCCATTTTTGACTGGACTGTCATGTCAAAACACTTCTGAGAACTTTCCACAAAGAAAAGTGTTCAATGTTTTATTCATTAGTTTACAAAGTATCATTATAACATGGACAAGGAACAAAATGAATGTAAATTCTAGGCTGTCACTATGTTATAAATAAGACTAAGTTGAATGGTTAAGTTGAACCATAGGAGCACAAACAAAAAATTGAAATGGACACACAGACATGGCAACACCACAGGCCTATTTATTCTCAAAACATAAGGAAAAACAGGTCAGAAACAAAGGCTAAGTGGAAAACACCAAATTTATTACTCATTATATACAAATACAAGCAACATAAGGAGATGACGGGATATTATTGTATGACTATCTGCAACAGCTAGGTACAAACATTCTTCAGTAAGAATTTTCAGTTTCACAAGCAGACAACACAACTGCTTTCATTCAATCTATCAAGTGAAGGAATGGTTCCGTCATCTCATGTCTCATTTCCTTTTACAAGCCTGTATTATAAATGGCCCATGTTCTAAAGATTAAATCACAGTTAACGTAGCTATATAACACTAGCAATAAGAGCATCAGAAACATAATGCACAAAGAAACATTTGCTTTTACATGTTCCCTTGGTTCTTAGACATTTTTTGTGGATCACATTCCTTCTCTTCTTCCAAGTTGTCTACCACCTTCCTTACTATTCTCTCACATCCTTCAATTTTCTGAGCTGTAGATTTGTTTGACTTTACACCTGTATTGGATGCTACAGGTTTTTGTTCTGAGGATGTACTGTTCTGATTTCCATAGTTGCCAAGTGCTGCTCGTAAAAGCTGAAGAAGATCTTGTGGCTCAGTGATGCAAAACCTACTTCCTGTAAGAGGGACAACAGAATTATATGTAACAGCAATAATGGGCATTACTCAATAAGACTGCAAGCAGCAGAGTTCTTCGAATGCTTACTGCTGCTGCTGACTGTCAATTATTCCATAATCACTGAAAGCAGTCAAATCCTACTCAGTACAAATCCGTTAATCTACGGCACTATTTGTACAGAAGACTAGGACTTATTGTTATGTCCATCTGTCCATGTCTGTCTCTTTAATAGCTTCTGAACCAAATGACATTATGTTCGCTGATCCTGAATTATATTCACTATATCTACGCCAAATTTTATTGTCATTTTCATGTTTATGTCTGCTCAGTTAATGGGAATAATGTATAGTATGAGCTATTACATCCGCAGCTAACAGAGAATGGATGCACCTGTTAATACTGCTTGCTTCCACTCTGTTTCTTTCCAACAGTATTCATAATATGTATCTCGGCTTCCAAGGTTTTTATTCCTTAAGAACTGAAATGTCTCTTACCCATAATGTCGTCTATAAATGGTTGTTTTGAAAAAGTATAACACTAAAAAATTGACTACTTCTATTATCAAAGTATGTAGATGTATCTACATACATTTGTGGATAACTAAAAAAATTTTCAGGCTTTGCTTTAAAATGCCGTAACAGCTAAACTGCATTGTTAATACTGTCTCAAATACTCACTAAGGCAGCCTGGCCAGTCATGTGATTACATTACCCAAGTCAGCGCATAAATCAAATGAGATGCTTTCATCAGCTTCAGCTAGTGTGGCGAAATAAACTCTAAGGCTCTCGAATGGTAAACATGGACAACTTTGATTCAATATAAGTTAACAGTTCACTGAGTAGTTTGCTGGCAAGTGGGTTGCAAGTTTTGACAGAGCAATGCTGAAGAAATGTGCAGTAGTAGCTATGGTTAAACTGAATATGAATGCAAAGAGGATGGTTAATATCAACGTGGAGTATGTGAAAAATAATCAAGACTGTGATTTACAAACAGAAACACAAGCAAGAACTTAATTATTTGTAACAATAATGAGATAAATAAACCAACAATTCAAACAAGGAACCCAGCATCAAATTAATTGCTGATAATCGTGACAGTACAACATCCTCCCACTAAATTATGATTTAAAAAATGCCAAAAACTAAGATATCAAGGTGAGTTTCTTGCAAGGCAATTTCTAAAGCATTAAGTCTAAAGCCAAATTCAAGTTTTAAGGCAGGTATATAAAAGCAGCTTCTCATACTGGTAGGACATTAAGAACGACACACAACACATCTCCTTTGAAGTAATTTTCTGTCTGACTGATGTAATTTTAGTATCTTTTAACAATTAGTATTATGCAAACTAACAATACAACTTCCCCATGATAACAAAAAATAATTTGGTTTGTCAAAATCATAAATCTTGTAACACAACAGTAAAGTTACGAAGAGTGTGACTGAATATAACATGGAGGAAACTTACACCATTACAAATTTCAATACACTGGTATGTACTTGGATAAATGTGTTTTCATTTTACAGTATTCCATATTCTTAGAAAAGTTTCTATGAAAAGCACAATGATAAATTCTGACCATAAAGATTAGCCTTGTCACTCACTTGTATCACAAACAAAACTACATTTTATGCAGATAAATAGCAACTTTATTTATTATGAAGCTAGGGATATTACATTAATCAAGTGTATTCATAAATTCCCTTACAAGCCAGTGAAAATTTTCAGCAGAAAAGCAAATTGAACAATGACCCTTCATTTGAAAATTTGTCATTCTTTCATTTTTTATTTATGGTTTTGAGTATCACTTGACTAAACTGTATTTTAAAACAAGTTGTTTCATAAATATATTTATCTAGTGAAATTAAGAGGCAAACCTTTCACGAAGAACATTTTTCTTTTCTGTCCGAAATACAGTTTATTTCACTGAAATAAATGTGAATAACCTCCCTACTCTCATCTACTTTAGCTCCAAAATAGAATGCCATTACAGAAGAGTAGATACCAACTTACCAACCCCCAGGCAGTAAAGCAAATATTCACTCAAATGTGTTACTCCACCAAACAGTACCATCAAATTCAACTCTCCATCTACTGCATGCCCTATATAAGGCTACCAAAAATGCTAATGTAAAAAATGCCCTAAAGATGGCAACAGCAATATTTTCCAATACAATGGACAGTTTTCAGTGTTCAATGTGGCTTATATCTGAAAGCCAAAGTTGTACACAGATATTTATTTGAATGCAAGCAAATGCCTAAATTGACTCTGGTTACTAAGATTCCTGGCCCCCTTCCGTTTCCAGTAATATGGGAATGTCTGGGTCATTCCATCATCCACGTCAAGTCAACACCTTCAAGGGAAAGGTTTCTCTTAACTATTACTAATTCTAATAAAATTGTGCAGACTTGTTAGGTCTCGTTAGAAAATGATATATATAAAAATTCATCTTCCAGTGTCCATTAATTGCAGGGACACAGCATTCTGAAATTTTACGTTTTCCATAACTTCCCTTGTTCTGATTAATTAAAATGCTCATAACTTTGCTCCTAGAGCTCATTATTGTACCAACTGAAAGATCTTAAGTGGGGCTTTCATTTGGTGTGCCATTCATGGATATTTCAATAAATATTGACATTTTGACCTAACCTGTAACATTAATTTATTAAAAATGTACAGCCAAACAAATTTTATACATAAATTAGGATGACTGTCTTCTAGGATGTTTCTCTGTGTAGTCTGGTAGAAGTTTACCAATGTTTCAGAGGTGCTTGGTCACTCCATCATCAGGGCAATAAGTAAGCTGCATGTGAAGACTTGGCTGGTGGGTAGAACCTTTGCCAATAGGGGGGAAGATGAAACGAAATTGGTCCTTATCAGGGCCCAGTGGGGGGTCAAGAGGAAGGGAGATCGACAAATGCAAGGACAAAGCAAAAAATGAGGGGTGGAGGTCAAAGGATGGAAAAAATGTTTAGGAAAAGAAGGACACAGGGGTAAGCTGTCTGACCTCCTTGACCACCTGACCAATATCCATGAAAACATCTAGTTCAAAGGGTCAACTTTCCTTCCATGATGCTGACATCTACAGCAAACCTGATAGTTCACTGGAACACTAGGACTTTCAATGCCGGTGTTCAGGGCCAGATCTCTTTGTGACCAGGAAAGTGTACATGATGAAGTGTAGAGACTGGCAGATACAATGGGCTCTCAATCCACCACAGAGAATTACTTCACCCCTGGATAAACCTATCTCAGTCACCTTCCAGCACTCTGACAGCACGACATACATCTACATCAGCAGGCTGCTGCCCAAGTAAAACATCAAGTCTGTGGATCTTGGAAGATTCCCAGTTCCCTTCTGCCTGCAAAAGATGACTTGCAACTCAAGACTCCAGCATTTTCTGCGAGTGTGATGAGATTTATATTGGACAGACCAGATATTCGATCGAGACCAGGATCAAGCAGCAACACTGTCACATACATCTGGAGCACCCTGACAAATCAGCCATGGTAAAACACAGCATTAGCCTGGGCCACTGTATATAACCCCAAGACATCCATTCCCTCAAAGGACAAAGGAAGCAGTACTTGTCTTGATCTGCCTACTGGGCCTGGACATGCCTTCTCAGGACACTAACACAATCCTGGATAGTTCCATCTTTCCTCTCTCCCATCTCTTATGTTATTTAGTCCACATTTCCTTCAGTCTTCTCCCCTGTATCCTTATTTCTCTTATAATTTATCCTATATTCTTACTTCATTGTTTTCATCCTTCATAACCCCCTTCATCTTTACTTATTTTATCCTCATCTCCTGTTTGATGACCCATATTTCTCTTTCCCCTTTTGCGCAGGCTGTGGGTCACAATTCTCCAACTCCCTTGCTCTTATCCATTCCTTAACATCTTCCTCAAAGGTTCAGCCCAGACTCTACCTTGTCCTACCAGTTCCCATACCTCAATCCAATTCCTCGCACATGGCCTACTCATAACCCTGATGATGGATAGGCGGCAAACATCTGCAAACTTCTTCCAGACTACATGCACAACTTCACAAGGAAGATAGTCACCTTCATACTCACTGTGTGAGAACCTAAAATCTCAATGATAATAAAGTAAATTCTGAACATTCTCATGTATAAAACCAGGAAAAGCATGAATTACATGAAGGTGTACAGAGTTCTGAATTGCACATTATTTTGATCATGAAGAGTAAAAACTCTTATTTAAAAACATTTTTAAGTTCATACTGTAATGATTCTAACCCCCTAGAAAAGGCTTTCTTAATCTTGCCAAGCAATCCTCCATTGTTGTTTTGTTCAGCCTGAGCTTCTTGGGACCCGGCCATCGGGCCTTGTCGGTTGGTCCCTGCACAAACAAAAGGAAATAGTAAAAGAAAACTGCTTTTTGAGGGTCGCTATGTTTGGAGTAGTACCAATAAATTATGACGATTTACCTGCCAAGCAGCTCACACAGTGAGCAGGAAGGAAATAAAACATTTTACTCCAAATTTTTAATGTCAAAACACTTGTCAAAGAGTGATACTGTATTTACCCACAACAAGATGAAGATATTTTACTTTTATTTTCATTCAAGCATAAGATTTATTATAATTTGGAAACAAAGACTAAAATGTGCAAAAACAAACATTATCCAACAATTTATGGGAAGATAAACACCCAAAAAAGGCAAAATATCTCAAAACCTGTGAGCCCATAAAGTAACGTGCCAACATGAAAGTATTTGTAACATAGAAACTGTTCGATTTTCTTACTACTACCATTATATTTGCGTGCTGTTATCCAATTCTATATTTCTAAGATGTATTTCAGTTTTATATATTACATACTGATATCTGTCCATACGCCTAATATTCTTTTCTGCCTCTCACAGAAACAAAGGTGAAGGCTTAGTTTGTGCAAGTGCAGTGATCCTTTGTAGCGATAATTAAGAACATTTCAAACAAGTTATAGTATTCGTACCTATTAAACAAAGTAAAAATTGGAGACAATAGAAAAGCAAGAAATACTTGACATGCAGATCAATTCTGAAGGGTTCTGACAATAGTATAATATGATCCAATTGTTGGGTTTTAGGATCTTGTCCATCCTCTGATGTTATAAAATACATAATGTTTTGTGGAATGGATGTCTTCATCTACATACATAATGAAAGAGGCACCTACTTTGTTGAGTCTCTTACGACGAGCTAATCTCAATCACTGGCCAACCTAGATCAGAACAACTACACGGTAATGTCAGAAGAAGATAATAAGAATAACAATAAAAATTATGAGAAGGCATATACGAATGTCAAGACATGGTGGTGTTGGATAAATCCGAGTGCAAGGACAAGTTGAAAATGTTGCCTGAATCTGGAGTTTATGAACCCTTGTCCAAAGATCCTGCAACTAGAGTTGAGAGAAAAGTACAGCAACTCAATTCCAAACACAAAACTGTTCTTCCCATATACCTGAAATGCAAACTGACACCATATGACCACATTCAAATTCCACAACTCAAAGGTTAAATATATATTTTGTGTATTACATGCATCCTAATTTTGAGAATGAAACATTGGGAGATTAGCTGTATTAACAATATGTACAATCATGACAACACAGGTTTATATTTGTATGATGTCACCAACAGTATACTAATATTCCAATCAAACATTTTATGGAAATAATAATCTATTCACTACACCAAAACATTTACTTACTAGAAGAGAACTCAAGAGAACAAACCTAATTAGAACAGTCGTTTTCCAAAACTATTTCAATTCAACAATCGTTATTTTGAACAAACGAATGGCCTAGGTACGGGTGTCCCAACTTCCAATTTCTCACCAGAAATTTTCTTACAATACATAAACACAATATGGTTAAAATTCTACAACAATTTCACATCACTGGAAATTTCAGATATGTATATGACATTCTAAGCATATACAACAAAAACATTACCAATACTGAACATATGCTGTAAGTAATGAACTCTATCCATCCCTGACTTAAGTTTGCGATGGAAAAAGAACATAACACCATGAATTTTCTAATCTAACCATCAAGAACAACCACACACTTGAATACATCTTAAGAAAACCAACCACAACCGAGATTATCATCCTCCCTACCTAATGCCACCCTCAAGATCATAAAACAGCAGCCATAAACTGTATGTTAAACATGGCGTATACATACATACCCATTGTTCATAAATAACAAAACATGGAAATGGAAAGAATCAAAACCATTCTTAACAACAATGGATATCCTCCCCAACACTACACACAATACTTCCTCAAACTTAATACAACCAAAATCTTTCAACCCCAGACAGACCTAAGAAACTGGCCACATTTATTTACATGGGACAGCAGATCAAAAACAATCACAAACCTCTACAAAAACATAGGAATCAATATTGTCAGAATGTCCAACACTATATATATATATATATTCTTCTTTTTCTGGTTTAACAATGTTTTCTACATTTTCCGGTACCATTTATGGGTCCCCAACTTTTTAGTTGGCTTGATCTATAAACATTCGGTAGGACTCCTTGGACGAGGGATCGGCCTGTCGCAAGGCCTCTACCTATTTACAGGACAGCACAACACAGAAAAACATCCATGGCATGAGTGGGATTCAAACCCATGGTCCCCATGACCAAGCGGCACGAGACCCACGCCTCAGACTTCGCGGCAACTGCGGACCCCATATATCTCCATCCATGAGCATTACCATCATATCTGCCCCTCAACAAACCACTTTAATTCAACTACAGTTTTCCACCAGCAACTGCATCAAAACAGTCCACTCTACTAAAATAGGTACGCTACTTAAGACACAGTCCATCACATGGTGAAGTCAACAACAGAAAATATGTATACAAATTAGCAGTCATTAGTTTTGAAAACCTAAATTGAACCACCTGAAGATGACCAACTAAGGTTGAAACATGAGGATTCCTGATAAACACTGAAACTATAATCAAGAATCATGTAGACTGCTTGTCAGTCTAATGATACTGGGAGGATGCTATTAAAACAGATCTTACGGAAACAGAGTGGGAGTGTGTGTTGGATTCATCTGGCTCAGGATAAGGGCCAATGATAGGCATTTGTGAATATGATAATGAACCTTTAGGTTTCGTAAAAAACGAGGAATTTCTTGACTAGCTATTACTTTCCCAAAATCTCTACTTCGTGTTAGTTTAAATTTGACTTCATGGTTGGATAGAATTATGTGGTTGGCCTGATGCACACTCAACAAATAGCTCCCAGACAAATGAAGTAGCGTGTTAGTGTAGTCATAATGTGGAATTTACACCAGCAGCAGGTCAGAATTTTATCTGAAATATTAACAGTAAGTAATAAGAGTGCTACTGATTAAATGACTTTTTCAATTATTTTCATCAAGTGCTCATTACTTGGTGGCATATGACAATGTTGGACTCATAAGTGACTACCATATTCTATCAGCGAAAGATACTATATACCAACCATATTATTTTGAAACTGGCCTACTGTGTCAGACATGAGTGGAGGCCACGACAGAGTTAGGAACCCTCTGTTGTCTATCTTTTCCCCCCATTCCCACTGTTCACCTCTCGCCTTATACACCCGACACATCCCCATTCTTGTCTCACTACAACCTTGAAGATGGTGGCAATATTTTCTTCTGAAACTTTGGTAAACACCTGCAGAACTATATGATGTCACAACCCAACAGACCTCAGTCCCCCAAGTCCTGCACAGATCACGTGTTTCACACACATATTCTTCTTCCAGCAGTATACTCTAAGCTAGTGGTATTCAACCTGAGGTACACGTACCCCCGGGGGTACGCGAAGACATCTTAGGGGGTACGTGAAATTTAAAAAATATATATTATTTTATGATAAAAACTGAATAATCAGGGTCAGATTTAGGGTTAGCCACAGGAGAACCAGACGTAAGGACATTCGATTTGGGAGATTATATACTATGTATAACTTGAATTATACACCAACAACTTTGGGGGTACAAAGTTGAAGAGAAATTATATCTGGGGGTATGCGAACAAGAAAGGTTGAATACCACTGCTCTAAGCAAATATTTGGAAACAAAAACTGCTTGCTTTTAAAAACATGAAGGGTCATAGGTAATTTGTAGTCAGATCAATCCAATTCACAGCACTACATCACTAAAGTCTTATTTCCTTAAATATGACAGGTCGGCTATTCTGACTAAAGTTTATCTGTGGTTTCCTCAGCTTTACCAAGCAAATGTTTAAACAGCAACTTAAACTGTACTATGGCCAATTCCCTTCCTAATTCATCCTCCCACTCAGTGGTATATAACAAATGAGGATGAGAAAATGTCATAAATAAAGGTATATCATTAAAATTAGCAATAAACAAAACTGATCAAATGTTATGCACTCACCATCTTTCTTGTACGTAAAGCCTTGAATAATTCCAGGTGTGTCTTCTTCCAATTCTGCATAAGTTTGGACCAATGCCTGCTGTTTTTCATTCAGTGTTTTAGGTACAGAAATTTTGAGATTCACATAATGGTCGCCATAGCCATATGAGTTAACATTCTTCATCCCTTTCCCGCTGAGTCTTATTCGAGTGTGTGATGAGGTTCCAGGTGCAATCTACAACAAGAGGGTCAAAGACTGATATGCAGGCAATTAGCACCTATCTTCGTAATGAGGGAATGCAATGAACTTTGTTCAACACTTCCAATATAAACAGTGCATCTGCATCAGTGGCATCTATATTGTAAAATTAAAATAAAATTTTTCAAATACCAACAGGTGCCAATATCTCTGCTGTTATACTAAGCTGACAAAATGACCATCCGGAAGACAGAAATCTGTTAAGGTTAGCTTGCAAAATTCAGAGTCGTAACTGACAGACGTAACCCTAATTGTAAATAACTGAATTCTATGGAACAGAGTCCTAAGGATGGTTGTTTAGCTACTGAGAAAGTTCTCTACATTTCATGGAACAATAAGGTTAATTTCTATGTTCACAAGGGCCCACCACAGGTCCGTATCCCGTGCTACATCAATCCAGTCCACACCCTCCCAATACAGTCTAGCATTATCGTCTTATCTATTCCTTGGTCTCCTGGAGTACTCTCTTCCCTCTGGTTTTCCAATTAAAATTTTATACACATTTACAATCATTCCTCCTTGATATAAACATAACATTTGGTGAAGAGTGCAAATTATGGAGCTCTACACCCTCAAAATTGCAGTATGAAAGACCAAGTTTCACACTCATAGAAATCAAAATGTATTAAGGCTTACATTGAAAAAGATCTTCAGCATCTTCAATTTGTTAAGCTTTCAACCTTTCTTTATAACTCTTTAATCTCAACCTCAAAAGAAATAGGCTCAGGCACTAGTGATTACTAGTATGATTCCCTTGTGTACAAAAGGCAGCATTTCCATTTTCATAGTAAAATGGACAATTTGTTCCAGTTCAGTGCCACCCCTTCTCATCTGACCTCCTCCATTGCAACTTATACTTTGCAAATTCTCTTTAACAGTTTTGAAAAAACATAAAGCACACAAACTCCTGACATTCCAGACTCCAAATTTCATGTCCATTTTCTGCTGGTTCCAAATAATCCATCCTAGCCCAACATCCTGCATAACACATCTGTATGACATCAGTCTTTTATGGTGAAGTCCCCTGCCCAACTCTATGCTAACAGCTCTAGCATCCCTTGTCAGCTGTCAGTGTACATCGTTGTAAAACAATACATTACATTTATGCAAGTTTTGTTGAAAAATGTGTTTCGTGTGTCAAAAACAATCAACACAGTAAGCATTAGAATGTTTGTATTTACACTTCATAATTTATAATAAATAGTTTTAACATAAAACATCACCAAAAACCCAGCTGCTTGCCTCATTTACATCATACATTTATTGTGTCGAAAGATCTCAGAGACTGAAAAGAGGCAGTCTGAATGGTGCAAATCAATATTTGTCCCTCTACACAAAAAAGAATCACCAAGAGACTGCACAAACTCTTGGACAATATCATTAATATCACATGCTAGCAAAACTTTACTATTATAAATGAGAGAATAAAAACTTTTCTTTTACCCAAGATATCAGATGAGCCAGGAAAAGGAACAAATACTGAATGCTTAACAAGTTATTGAAAAGGCCAGATAATTTAACATCAAGGCTTGCTTACTTCTGCTTTGTGGATTACACTAAAGCCTTTGACAAGGTAAAATGGGATGGGCTATGGCAGATACTTGAAGAAATGGGCACACCACACTACCTCATTAAACTAAACTAAAAATTGTATGAGAACAATACAACTAGAATGAAGATCAACAAAACACTCTTGGACATTCTAAAACTGAAATTGGAATAAGACAGGGACGTATTATATCTCCAATGCTGTTTAACATATATAGTGAATATGTGTTCCGAGAAGTAAAGGATGAACGGACAGGTGGTATATCCATAGGTGGCATGAAATTAAATAACGTAAGGTACGCTGATAATACCACGTTAACTGCGTCTGACCAGAATGAATTAGAAGCCATCACGGATATGTTAACAACAATAAGTAAAATTTATGGCCTGGAACTCAACAGGAACAAAATAAAGGTCATGATAATATCTAGAACAAATAACAACTTACCCCACATGCGCAGCATCACAGGGTTTGAGTTGGTCCAAAGTTTAATCTATTTGGGAAAACTAATAACAAATTCTGGTAGTAAGGACAAGATAAAACACAGGTTAGCCATAGCAAGACCATCAACTATAAAACTAACAAAAATTTGAAAATATATTTCCATATCAATGAACACTAAACTCAGACTGACTTCTACATTTATCTTCCCAATTGCAACTTACACAGCAGAAATGTGGACAATAAAAAATAATGATAAATGAAGAACAATTGCTTTTGAAATGTGGGTGTACTGAAGAATATTAAGAATACGCCGGACACAACACTGCACAAATAACTCTGTAATTGAAGAACTTAACATTCAAACACATCTTTCTTCCAGAATCAGAGGGTCCTACTTAAAATGCTTTGGACACATAAAGGGACAAAGAAATGCTATGGAGAAACTTGTAATTGAAGGGAAAATGAACAGAGGTTGACCAAGAGGCAGATCTCCCACCTGTTGGATTGACCTCCTGAAACACATGATAGGATTAGGGCTGCAAGAAGTGAATTTTCATTAACATAGCTAATGACTCTCTCCACATGAGATATGTAATTTTGCAATTATACCTGTACAGTCTGATCTTCATAGATTCCCCTGATTCGAATTGTTCCACCTAAAATAGCTTGTGATACTGAGATGTTAGCATCAGTATGAATATCAGCTCCATCACGACGGAAGTAATCAGACTTCTCTACCCTGAATGTGATAAATATTTCCTTCCTTCCAACAGGCATACGAACAGTCTGACCATCTTCCACACCTGTAACACAAGAAGACTGATAACATCTGATCAATGAAAATAAAGGTGTGATGGCCAACACTCATATATTATTGTGATGGATGGTCACCAGTCAAAACGACAGACAAGACTACTGTCACAACCCATTCAGTACCCTCATGGCAAAATATGCATTTTGTGCTTATATGTGAGAATCAGTGGCATAAGTTCTTTATGGGTATAACTGCCCTGACTGAATGGCACACCAGCTCGCCAATTTCCTACAGACTGGCAAAAGGCACAATCTGTAAAGGTGGCGACTGACTTGTAACATTTGCCTGTAATGTAACGTGTTACAAATCGAGCATTACACAAGTAAAGACAGCGAACGGAGCCGCTCACGCTCGCGGGCGCTCCATCGTGTTGTCGGTTTTTTCCGCGAATCCCTTAGAGTGTTACATTACAAGTCAGTCAGTCAGTCAGTCGAGCGGCGTCGTAACGAGCATTCACGAGTTCTTTAGATAACAGTAGCGTATTAAATGAAAAAAAGATAACACAACCTCCACGTCCGACATAGTGAATGAAATGAATGGAGCACACACGAGCACAGTCGAGCCGAGTGTTCAAAACGAGCATTCGATATGCCACACCAGTTGTGGTGTAATGTAACATGCTCGCCGCGAATGTTACATTACGAGTAAATGTTACAAGTCAGTCGCCACCTTAAGACAAACATGGCAGCAACGGATACCAATGGACAACCACCCAACTAATAATGACAGAAAAAATAAAACTCAAAATTATTATTCAGTGTATCAATGCCCACAACATTCTCACCTGCAGGCACTGGAACAGTGATCTTCTTGCGCTGCACACTACTGCCTTTCCCCTCACACTCAGAACATGGAAATTTGATGTACATTCTAGTTCCTTGGCAATATCGACATGTTGATCGCATAACAAATGGACCTAATCGGATATAAGAAAGAAATTTAAACTAGCAACATGCAGGAAACAATATTGAAAATGTACCAAAATCTGTAGAAGGAAATATGATTTGAAATACATAATAAAACTTGTTTACAATACTGCAAATATACGACATGAACTATGCAACATGCATGACCAAGGTCACTGTTGGAATATAGTTCACACACACAAAGCAGCAGCTAAGAATGAAGTGAGTTATAAAAATGTTATCCTGGCTCTTGTAAGTCACTGTAGTGAATTCATACTTACTGTGTGTCTTGGTTTAGGGACAACACAATAAGAGGCCTAAGACTCATAAGTTCAGATAAAGACTTGTAAAATCCCTAGCACATGAAAGAATGAGCACTAGTGGAAAAATACAGAAGGCTAAGTGAGGCATATCATCCAGTCACCCACCTGAAGAAAGATGAAATGGTAAACCCAACTTACGTGACAAAAAGGAAATGGGGGCCCATTGCCTGTTTCTGTGTAAGGCAAACAAACTGTGCAAAGAAAAAATATATTACTGCAGGATACGCAATAAAAAAATTAATTTTACACCCAGATAAGTGTTTTGAAATGTACCACATCAAAATCTTCTGAAAAATTTCTAAATTGTTACAATTATAAATGGACAACCAGAGTTAATGCCAGTGCTAACTGTATTTCTTTCATACGGTACTGTCTGCATGTTCTGAACAACAATATATGACTGAAAATTAACTTATGAAGTATAATCACAGTCATAAAACATTTTCATATATAAAGTTCTAAGTAACTGTATTGACCTGTCAGTAAGCAGTAATAAATCTGTGAGGAAAGTAACAAATTTCAGTGAGTAGTGAGTGCAATGACCATATTGAGTGAGTCCCTTGTCACCAAGGCACAGCACACCCTCATGTTGTGGGTGAAGCAGATCTCCAAATCTGAAGGGCAGCTGCAAACATACTGAATAAGCACATTACGGACAGCAAACAAGGGGTAGTCCTACATCTTTGGGGCAGGCTAAGGGGCTAATGCCTCCTCATCATAAAAATTCAGAATGCCATAAAAGTTACACAGGGACTCAGAATACAGACAGGTCACAAGCTTCTGTGAACACAGAAATAAACTCAAATTCCTAAACAGATGAGAAACTTAACTATCTATGTAGTTGGGTAACAACCTGACCTATTACCTTCTCAAGGAGTCTGTTCTGTGGTGTTTATTCAGTTATGAGTGCACAGAAACATGCGTAATATTTACAATTAGATATCTGCATCAAGTTATAACTCAGCTTTAGCAAATAATGGAGCATCTACAAAATGAAAGTCAACTATCATGTTACAAATCACTTTTTTTTTGCTATTAATAAAACATATACACAGCGAAACTCAATTACCACATGTTATCTTCTAGTTTTTATACTTTAAGCAGGTTTATGCATGTTTTGTAATAATATCAGTTTAAAAAAAGTGTACAGACAAAAAGAAAATGCTTGGTAAGGGTTAAAAAAAGACTGCCCCCAGCATTTGCCAGGAGATACAAGAAGACATTACAAAAAAAAACCTGTCAGTATAGTCGGTCCCTGGACCAGGATGTCAACTGTGGTGCTAAATACAAAGCAAGAAAGCTAACCACTCGACCATAAAGTTTGGTTACATACAACAATAAGATTAATACCATACAGTATTTTCAGCATCTCGCAGTACATAGTACAAGAATGGAAGAGCCTTGAAATATTAAAATGTAATAACATTTTAGTGTATTACACTGACAAATATAAATTACAGAACCCTGCACAAACATTTTGCTCATCCAAAGCAGTTCCAAGTTAGATATGCAATAACTGATGACTGGACATTTTTCACTGCACAGGAAAAGTCAAAAAGAGGTAATACATCAGTTTTACCTACTCAGTAGGTTTCCTTTTTCACTATTTTACATCAATCTACCTCCATAAATTATTTTCCTCTAAATAGTTACCTGTACTTATGGTTTCCATGCCTGTCCCATTACAGTAAGAACACTTCACTGCTTTGGTACCAGGCTCTGAACGTGACCCATTACACTTTGGACATGTGTCCACCATGTTTACATGAATGTCTTTGTTAACACCAGTTGCTGCTTGAGAGAATGTGAGGTTCATTACCACCTATAACACAAATTTACCATGTTTAAATTAGTTCTCACATTTGATCTCTTCATGAAGACACTAAACTCATTCAGACTGTTTTCCAAATTCTTTTAAACAAAGACAATGGTGAATGCACTTTTATAAGACGACAAAGACCAATTTCACCTGACTTCAGTTCCCGCCCAATAAAAATGCATAAAAAACAAAGGAATGACAATCTACTGAAACTAAATAATGTGTCTCAAAGTCACTGAGAATCCCTTTAAATTAATTCCAGAATGTTGCCCTACTTGAAAGTATGTGTTCTTCCATCACTGCGCACATTAAATACATTTAATTGTTCCATATATTTGGCAAATAAATTCTACTTCATTCACCTTTTATACTGAAAACAAGTTTAGTTTCTGAAGGTGACAGCCTTCTGGGATATTACTGTGGCATGTAATCTTGTACAACTGACAAATATTTTCAAAAGTACATAATGCCTCCATCATAAAGGCAAAGAGCCTGATAACAGAGGCAGTACACACACCTGATTTGTCGGTCAACTTCTACAAGACTACACACTGCAATATCCCAGAAGGTTGTCATCTTCAAACTTTCTGCCACGAGAACCTGAAATCTAAGTTGTTTTTCTCTTGATTAAAATTGCACAACTCAGCTTAAAATAAAGGAAAGCTGTATAGAATATAGTGGCTCCGCAAAACGTCAGTACAGTGCACTTGCCTTCAAAACTCTTAGAAAAAAACTGCTTAATATTATGCACACCATGACACACAATAAACTCTGGTATGCAGAATACTATTTGAAACATCAAGTATTTCCTACCTCTTGAGCAGCACCAAATCCAAAACTAGACTCTGCAAAGTCTTCAAATTCAGTTCCAAATCTACCACTCTTGAAGCCGGCATCACCAAAAATTTTCCGGAAAAGCTCCTCAGGATCAATGGAAGATCTGAATTGCCAGTTTTGGCTAAACCTTTGTCCTTCTGCTCCACCCATCCCTCCAGTACCCATTCCCATCTGTTCTGATGTTGTGCCCCACGCATCATACTGCTTGCGTTTGGCATCATCACTGAGCACCTACAGGACAAAACAGGTCATCACATAACACATTAAAATTATTACTCCCCTAACTTCTACACAACACTGCTTCCCACTTGGACAGAATGCCGCAAATACAAACCCATGGCTTGTCTTTCTGACCATTAATTTCAATCAATACATTCATATATCCCAATCCTAAAATTAGTCCTTCTCAAAATATAAAAAATTCAAAATTCATGAGGCATAAAATTAACTATATATACTTGCACAATTCACAAACTAATTCAAACTGTGTCCAAAAATACAAAGAAAATATGTTAAAATTCTATTTGCCACTTTTATTAGTATAAAGTTGCCCTGTTTTTAATTGGTGCCACGTTCGCTAGGGCCCTCATCGCCACAGCATGGCCCACTCTCAGGTTCCAGCTGGAGGAAATAACCATCACTTATGGAGAATAGATATAAATATACTGAATATGGAGTTTTGACAGCCAATAACGAGTGGTCTTCTGGCTTTGAACTTGGGACAAAGGGCCTAACAACTCACAATGCAAGCAAGATTGGAAAGTCATACTCTTTGGGGTACAATGAAATTAGAAATGCAACAATGGTGTCTTAGAGAATGGATGCAATGTGATCTGAGGTTACTATTGCAAAAATGTGATCCACTGATCTGAGTCTGCATTGTTACAAGCTCCAACAACCAGCTCAGTTCACAATCTTGCACAAATGTGTTTCAATAGTGAACCCAATTCACAGTGCAACAATGTACTTCAACAATTATATAGGTTCACAGTTGTAACAATGACCATGGTTCCAATCACTGCAAAAATTCACTTAGACAATGACCCCAATCTGCTCATTGCTGACATCCTGTCACGCATATAGCAGTTTCTAGAAAAATCACGTAAAACACACACACACGCTCTCATCCTCAAGGCCACTGCATTACAAAACTGGTCCTCTGTAACACACTCGCTGATTGGAACTGGAGATGAGAGCAGAGATTGCTCTCAAAAAGTTGGCGGAGGATATAATTTATTCACCGTTCAGCCACCTGATGCGGCTTGTAACCCGCGAGTCTTTCATTAACTTCAGTCACCGTGAAAGCTTCACTTTATACTTTTGTACAGTCTGTTTCATGAAAGACCAGATAAAGAACAGGTGCTTTCAGAAGTTCTACAGAACGTCTAATTTTCTCCAGTTCTGCTCATAACATCTTGTGCAGGGCATCAGAATTACAATTTAGACGTCCTACACATAAGCAAAATACCAGAAAAGGTAGCACTATTTTACAAAAGCTTACCCATCTTAGATTAAAAATGTTTGTTCAGTGCCACTTTCAGATAAAGGCAAAGTAACATCTGTAAAACAATGACAATTATCCATCATTCATCCCTAATATCATATTACTTATTCCATGGAGCCAAGTCCTTCCTGAGAAGCCAACAGTCACTCAGCTACTCAAGAAATTCCCAACATTTATGGAACCCGAAGGTTCATTACTGTGTTCACAAGACCCTGCGACTGGTCCATATCCCAAGCCAGATGAATCCAATCCATACCACTCCAACCTAATTCTCTATGAACCATTACATTTTTACATTAGAAAAGTAAATTCCAGTGCCTGAAATTCAATATGTTATCAAAACCCACATACTCACAGCATGCTTAATCAATATTTTTATTATGGTAGCACTTATACAGTTCATTTCAGCACTATATTAATTAAAAATGGGATTATATTCTACTGAATTTCAATGTATTTACACCAAGACAAAAGCTGAACTAGCCACCTGTTTTTTAACTTACCCATGGCTAGTGGACAAGCATACTTCTGAGCACTCATCTTGTGCAACATGAACATACTTACTTCATAGGCTTCTGAAACTTCTTGGAATTTGCGTCCAGCATCTGGGTCACCTTTATTTGTATCTGGATGATATTTTTTTGCCAGCTGGTAGTAAGATTTTTTAATATCTTTTGCTGAAGCATTCCGGGAAACACCAAGTATTTCATAGTAGTCCCTTTTCTTTTGCTTGTATGTTGACGATCGGTGGATGTATCGACTAAGACATACTGTTCCTGCTGTTAAAAGTCCTTTGCAGTATTAAAAGAAAGTGTCCAAGGTCATGTTACACTAGGGCACAATACTCACATTCTGACAAGAAACAGTTTGCACAACCTACAGGTAAGTAATATCTCTAACCACCACAGGTATAGGTCGCTAATAATATGTGAGGAAGAATATCAGTATGGCAGAGGATATAAGTGGCTTACTTAAAAGTCAGTTTTAATAGTATCCTTCCAATTATACCTACTTCTGCTCAAGAGTATGTTCTTTTCAGGTTTTTTGACCAAAATTTTGTAGGCATGTATCAGTATCCTCCTCCATACATGATACATGCCCAATCCACCATACTCTCTTTCATTTAATCACCCAAACAATACTTGATAAAGAACACAAATTACAAAGCTCTCATGATGCATTTTATCCAACTAGAAACGGTACCACACATTAATCTCTGGTGGATTAAATGCACTCAGCTTTGACTTCGAAATGCTTTTACCCATCTCCTGCAAAAACAGACTTCTTAAACAGAAAAAACCTAATTTTGCTATACATGGTGTGGGGAAAAAGGTAGTCACTTATGACAGGAATGTCTAGTATACCACAAAACAAAAATGTAGAGGGACCTAATCGCCTGGAAGTTGTCACAACTGAGATATACACATAGAAAATACCATCAATATATGACACCAACATTTTTGGGCATCTGAATGACATAAATTGCATTCCACAATGGAGATGTCAGATTGTAAGGGAATTATGCAACAATATATCAGCCTTCAAAATGAAGTTATCATTATTTCATTTACAACTTTTAAAGAATTCTTCCCACCTTACAAACTGACGCAAATTATTCCAACAATACAAGTGGAATAGTAGTCGGTATGTCCAACACATAAAACACCTCTAGCAGTCATTCGGACACATTTATAGACTTGAAAGACAGAGAAGCACATTCAGAGCATCTGCTAACCCTTTTAAAACATCATATGAAGACAACAAACCTATGATTATGGCTGTCTTCTGGGTTATAGTGCCATGTATTCTAGTAGACGTTTACCAATGTTTCATGGTACTCATTACAGAAGCCATGCACCTCCTGACCCAGCAGCTTAATGAAGACATTTTTATTTCTTCCTCTTTCGGTTTCATCTAACAATTCTACAAGCAGATTGACAGTGTGGCTATGGATTTTTCACTGTCCCATGCCATTGCAAAGTTCTTCATAAAACACTTTTAAAAAATGATATTGGAGGGGGTGGCCCAGGAGCCCCTCTACTCATTTCACTATGTGGATGACAAGTTCATCTTCTGGCCACATGGTCCAGGCAAAGCTGTCAGAGTTCCTTGACCACCAGAACAGTATCCATGAGAACATTCAGTTCAATGTGGAGACAGAAAGGGTCAACCACCTTCCCATCCTTGATATCGACATCTACCACAAACCTGATGGCTCACTAGGCCACAAAATTTATCAAAAACACATGCACACTAACCTATACCTCAACTCCTAGTCTCACCACCATCTTTCCAACAAACACGATGTAATTCCATACTGGTATACAGGGTCAGATCCCTTTGTGAACAGGAATGCTTACATAGTAAAAAGAGTTTCTTAGGACCACTTTCAGGCAGAATGGCTATAGCAACCAGCAGGCTCTCAACACACCAGTAAGAGTAGCACCAGCCTCAGAGAAACCTTTCTCACTCATCTTCTTGCTCTACATGAGCATGACTTACAACTGCATCAGCACTCTGCTGCTCGGGCACATCAAATGTGCAGGCTTGCCCCAAAGAAGATAAGTTTCCTTCCACCTGTGAAGGACGAACTGGGATTTAAAGACACGTGGTGAGTTCTGAATTCCCTGCGAGTGTGGTCAAGTCTACGGAAGACTAACCGTTCCACTGAAACCATCCAGGCACATCTGTCTGGAGCATCCAGACAAATCAAATATGGCTAAACACAGCAATAACCTGGGACACTGCATTCTATTCCAAAACACAACCATCTTCTCTGCCAACTCCAGATACAAGGGCTGGATGATCAGGGATGCCATTAAGATTCAGCTGCACTCCAATAACATGAACAGGGAGAAAGGCCTCTGCCACAGCCCATCACAGAAGGTCCTCATCCACTCTCTCAAAAGACACAGAAAGCCTCTGAAACAACAGTGCGTTCCAACCTGGCTGCTATGCCAGCACTCTCTTCTTTACAGGGCACTAACCCAGCCCTGGCGAGTTCCTTCTTTCCTCTTTCCACTCTCAAGTTATATAGGTGATCTTCTCTCCTGTATATTTCCCTTCTTTATCCTCCTCCTCCCATCTACCCTCATGTCTGGTGATCTTTCTGCTGGCCCCCCTGGGGATCTTATAATGCTTACTTCCTTTATGCTCTCTCTCCTTCTTGTAGATCCTTTCCACACCATTCTGGCCAGACTGTGATATACTCCCTCTCTCCTATTAGCTCCCTTGACCTCACTCAATCCTCACCTTACTCCCAACTGGTCCAATCAAATTTCTGTGTTGACTGGTTCCCATAGCAAAAAAACATTCCTCACATACAGCTTACTCATCATCATGAAGATCAGAGGCATGCAAGAATCTCTGAAATGCTGGTAAATTCCAACCTGACTACACGGAGCTACAACCCAGACGACAGCCATTTAAGCTGTTGTTTAAATTATTTATGAGCATTACATTATATTAATTACATGAATTTTTATTAATAGAAACTTTTATTCATCTTTCTCTTACAAATGCAGTTCCTATTAATAACAGCAACAAATTTCGTTATTATTTATAAAACATACATTGTGCAGCCAATGGACAAACCACACTTAATAAGGTGCCTTCACAGAAAAAACCTATGCATCACTGATCAATAACGTGTACCTACATTCACCTAAAGGCTGTGCATCACTGATCTATAACATGCATCTATATTGATCTACTAAAACAATACTCTCGCAGTTTGAACACATTTCCGACGGATAGTGTACAAAACACGGATTACTACACACATTTCATCACAGCCCCTTTCCTATAAAAATATTTAGGAATGAATCACGTCTAATAAGTACACCTAATACTGTCAAAAAAGAAAGTGAATTTCAAATTAAGAATACATGGCTTACGTTGGTTAAATTTAACATTCTTCAAGACTCCTGCAGAACTTAATGTCGAGCTATGGATCCATCCACATTCTACGCATTTATGAAAGTACCGACATGGAAATTTATTTACCACCTGTAATACAACTAAATTAACACTTCTGGTACCGAAAATACCAACGAAACCCCGCATTGTGGCCATGCTTAACGAATTCGCAACATATTTGTTTCGCAGAGTTTCGTAATAATCACAGATAACTGAAATTACATCATCTTATGCTGAGAACTGTTTATTAACATTTCCACAGAGTACGTAAAATTCGGCAAATGTCTTAGGTGCTTTAAGTTGGGACGCTGCCTTCTATAAATTGTCGAACCGTAGTCCGGTAAAAGCTTACCAAAATTGCAGAGGTAAAAAAAGTACCAAAGGTTCTACAACACAGAAAACAACCATCTTCATTTTCGCCGACATGTTAACACCATATTTTCTATGGCATGTCACTGGGTGTGAACCATTGTCATTTTCATCTAGCACAAAGAAAGTTGTTTAGAAATACTGGAAAATGTGAAAACGACTTTTTTACAAAGGTCCTGCATATATTAAAATACAATATTGCGTTCTGTAAAGGTCCTCGCTTAGGAAACCTTTCTCCGACTTCGGGAACAAGCGTGTGCTGCTACCTATTTGGGAAACTTTAGACTACAACATAAGAATTTATTTACATTACATAGAACCTTACCAGGCCCAAGTTAAGGGTGTAGAACATGTTATAGCACAAATATAATACTTGTTTCTGATACAAATATAAGTGACATAGTTATGACAATAATTTACAAACTTCAATAATATTACATTTTATAAATAATTTTCTACACTAGGGTTACCTAGTGTCTGCCATTATTCTAGTTATTTTCTTTTGTATATAAAATACTTTTTTGCTGTGTTGATTTCCCCAGAAAATAATTCCATGTGTTATGATCAAATGGAAGTAAGCAAAATAGACTAATTTTTAAGTTTCTCTTTTCACAGGATGTGTCAGTCCTCATAACAAGGTATGGTATTCAAATTAGCAAAGAAGTGATTCATGCAAATCTGGAAACAGTCAATTTCAGGATGTTAGTATCAACATCAAAGAGTATGGGTTTAGACTAAGCATTAATGGTTGGCAGTAAATCATTGATATATTTGAGGAAAAGCAAAGGACCTAGTGCTGAACCTTGAGAAACTCCATGTTTTATAATGCCCCAATTTTAATGGGTGCTAGAACAGAAACCTAAATAATTGCAATTAGTGTTGCAGAGGCAGAATAAGGTTACAGTGCAAAGGATTAAATTAAGAGTTGGTCATATATCCAGTCTAATGATCAAAAAATAATGGGTAAACATTTAGTGGATTGGATGCAGTGATCTTTATTTTGGAAAACATCAAAAAAGAAACTGATACCAGAATTTACTCCAGAGTTTATAACAAACCATTAGAAAATCAACAAGCTGTATGCAACTTTCTTCACAAATATTTATAGTGCAGTGTGAACCATGAACATTATGTTATTCTATATATTTAGATAAAATTTGTTGTAATGATTTGTTTTATTTTATTTCTAATTATTACAAATTAAAAATAAAATATATTTTGCTGGTGCAAGTCGCCTGTTAAATTAGCTATACACCTGTTAAGATGTTAAGGGAATGATGAAAATAAAAGCATAAGCGCTTTAACTCCATGAAGTTTCCTAATTTAACCACATTGTATTCACTTACATACTTCACAACCTTTTCAGAGTTGTAGCTCATAGTTAGTGCAGTAATTGTATTTTGTCATTGGCATGTTGCTTATTAATAAAACGAATAATGTATTTAATGAAGTATAATATTATAGCAGCAGACATCACACTTAAACCCTCATGAAATGAAAGTGAACATCTTTAACTTACACAAAGTCATTCTGAATTTCAGGTGAACTCCTTAATACAGAAAGACTGTTATAACTTTGCCATGGAATGCCAAATTCAACAGGAGTGTGTGGTTTTCAATTTCAGGGCAATTCACATGGGGCTTACTGAAAACAAAATATGATTTGGTTTGGTATTTCTCATAGTACCTCATGCTTTTACTACCACAATCTGTCACAGCACTTCAGATATGGGACATGCTGACCATTTGACAGATTTACTATTTTTTTAATGACTCTTTAAGAAATGTTTAGCAGGTGGGCTCTTGTGATCATAGAGATGAACCTTAAGGTTCAATAGGCAATTCTTGACTAGCTGAATGTACTGCTGGCTTCTCAGGGCCTCTGCTTAGCATATTTGTTAGAACCTTCGTCCTTTTGTTGGACTTAAACCCTGTAGTTAAAGACTGGCTTAGCAGCCATACAATAGTGTTTTAACTGCCCTATTCTCAAATGATGGTTATATATATATAAATAGAATGCACATAAAGTTGTGATTGTATTTTACTGTATCTAAAGATATTAGGAACACAGATATTACATAGTTTAAATCTTAATATTAATGTATAAATAAGAAGGTGTTAGTGATATTCAGCATCTATGCTAACATCACTGTACAAGTTTCATTGCTCTAATTCATGATTATCTAATAAAATTAAGGAGAAAAAGAGGCTAGACAGCATAAAATCTAAAATTAATATCACTTGATATTTCATATATATTAATATTACAGAGGCATTTTAGATTTAAATGATGCAGTTGTATAGATCTGTATAAAAACTGCAATGTTCAGAAAAGTAAATAATCTGTTTCATTACTTTGAATTAACATGTAAGTATTAAGGTAAGACAGTAATATTTTAGTACAGTCAGTTTAACTTGCATTTTAAAAGGAAAAACTCCTAGAATACATCTAATGAGATACACACAATGGGGTGAATTCCAAAAAACAGTAATCTCATATTCTTTTATTTTTAGCAGTGTTTCATACAAGAGGGAAACAAAATTGGGATGGCTGGTATCTTATTTTATATTAGGCTAACATTTGTTAACCAAAATATAAATAAGTCTACAATAAGCAACAGGATAATTTAAGAAGTACTAGAAATATACATGACACCCCACTTCAAGCACTGATTTAATTGTGTGACAGTGGGCATTAAAATTTTGTAATGCAAAGTAAAGCTATCATAAGATCCAGTGTGAGTACAGTCTGGAACTTTAGCTTACCCCAACAATATTGTCACTTCCCTACAGAAGAATGTCAAGGAGATGGCTAAGTTGAGAAAATAATCACAGCATTCTGGCCCAACCTGAGGGCTTTACATCCACTGATTCTACAGTAAATTATCCTACTTAGAGAAGTTGCACTGTAAAGTCAGGTTCTGTCTTTGTCATGGAGAAATGGAATACTTATCCACTTCAGGAGCTGCCTTTAAAAAGATTATGTTTTATTGTGTATTTATAAGCTAAAAAATAAGTTAATGAACAAACATTTTAGTTGATGAAAGACTCTCGGGCAACAAGCCACATCAGGTTGTTGAATGGTAAATGAACCATTTATTCTGCCAACGTTCTTTCACCATTCAGCCACCTGACGAAGCTTGTTGCCCGAGAGTCTTTCATAAATTTCAGTCGCCATGAAAGCTTTGCTTTATACAACATTTTAGTGTTTTAGTGAGTCTTTCATAATACCATAGATATATAGTACAACATTAAATTAATTGGTTTCCATAAACTAACAGTGATCCAGAAAAGGATAACAAATGAGTATCCAGCAGTTTCCAGAATTACATAAGGATGAACTTAATAAATGATTTCAGTAGGTCATTTGATAATAATTGAAAAAAATAGCATAACATTATGCAGGGAATTTTCCCTAGTTGTACATGATACATCATACTGGCATTTGCTATATAAAATACATGTAGGTACCAGAAATATATTTTGTAGAAATTAACATTGATTTTATATGTATATTGAAGTAAAATTGCTTATCAAATGACCATGTTACACTGTTATATAAAAATATACAATTTTTATGTTATTGAAAGAATACAAGTAGTCAGTGGAGGTTATGTGGCCGATTACAAATGCATTTCAATTTCATATGCCAGCATATTTCTTTGTTTAAAATCTTGATTTTATTTAATATGAAGCATATGTCCATTAGTCTCAATATTAAAATTTAAGTTAAATATTGACTCAATAAAAAAAAAATTATCTTAATTTTCTAAACGGGTCTGAAAGCTTGCTAAGTGCTGTGTTTTTCTCCCAATTTTCTGGTAACTTCAACTAGTAAGTGGATAAAATATTTCTAGAGTGAAAATAAATTTCCTCAGGACTTCTCTATTATGCCTTTTATACACTACAATTGCGATTTATGTGCAATAGTGGAACTACATATTCACATTTGATCATATTCACATGTTATATATATATATTTACTCTTGTTTAATTTACATTTAAAAAAATATCTTGCGTAATGATTTTTCCCTAATTTTTTTATATTTAATTTAATATTGATTGTTAGGAAGCTAACAGTGATTGTAGTATGTGATGAAGTATGACTTCGGTGGGATTGCAGAGGAAGAAACAAGGATCTGAGCATTTGTCTGGAGTGAGTAAGGAAAACCACCAAACTTCTGAGTCAGGATATTCAGCTTAAAGATTTGATCTGCTGATTGCCTGTAGGCAACAAACTGTGCTCGCTCATTCTCTGACCTGTTTTGGTAATATCTGAGATGTGATTCTCCTAACGTTTGTTACAGTGGTTGATATGATACTGTTTGTTGAACATTATATAGCATTTGAAGTCTATTTGATTAATACAACATTTCAGAAGTTTGATTTTGGTCTTGGCTGTGATGTTTGTAATTAACAATGTTCATTCAAAATGTTGGTATCTAACTACGTGACTATATGGTGTCAACACCCAAAAACAACATTCCACATTTTCATTACCAAGAAAACCATAACCTAATTGCAGAAAATGGTTGTCTTCAGGTGATTTGTCAGTATATTGGCTGATATTTTGTATACTAATAATTGCACTGTCAGAACCGAACCCAAAACATTGAGATGGACATACAGGTATATTTACTATTGAAAAGTTCTTAGTTTTTTTACCATCTGCTGCCACTAATATTGAAGGATGAAAACTGTAGATATGTCTGTTACCTAATATCACCGTAGGACAGAAGTAGAAGAAACATTCTATATATTAAATATGTGATGTCCAACATAAACTGTGACATGTAATACATTAGAAATTCATGTGTGAAGAATAACAAAGTATTTATATTATAATTTTACAGCAATCCAGTCAGGAGTTTGTTAGTAGTCCAAATTTCAAACCTAGGTCTGTTAATCCTCTTGAAGCTGAAACTTGAAGGATGGAGACGGATATTGCAGCCAGTGTCACAGCCCCCTCTAAGTAGATAGCATAGAATGTCCGGAGAGGCCCAGATGTCAGACCTACACCACCTGCTGCTGTAAAATCAAGGGGAAAGAGAAGACAGGCAGCAAATGGCTGTGCTCTGCCTACTCCAAAGATTAACACCCCAAAAGTGTAGTACAAGAAGATAGACACTGCAGGGAACCACTTCAGCCATCTAGGTGGAGAGACAGAAGGGTTTGCGTTGACCTTTGTTGGCTTGATATTAGTGTCTATTGCAGAAATCTGATCTTCAGATGTTTGCTGAATTGGACTGGATGGTTTCTTTACTGAAAGAAAACAGTATTAGAATCAAGTGTTACTAGTGAACTTATGTTGTATTTTAAAACAGTGCGTACAGACTCCATGTTCCAAAGTTTCTTTGGAAATTTTGATGGTTTGATGTGTTTACCAATAAAGAGAGGTGAGTTACTGGTCATTTTACTGCCATATTGTGTTTTGCCTCTTCCCTGCTCATTGGTTTCATATTTTAGTTACATATTTCTAGGTACTTATACCAACCACTTTCTTTGAGAGATAATTTTGTGTATGGTCGTAAACACCTATGCTGATGTGGCTACATCAAAATTTAACTCTAGGTTACTCACCACCGTACCGACAACAGCATTGGAACAGCGCTGTGGGAAATGATGTGCCAGGTTGCCATCTGGTGGCAAGAAATTGCAGCTTGACTGTTACCAGCATACCAATGTTTAGCACAAGGAGCAGATGTAACGGGATGCCAATTGCTGAGAATATCACAGCTGATATTCTGCCCAATGTAGTTCTTGGAACTGGAGCTCCAAAACCTTGCAAAATGTAAAGAACATCTTGTCTGATGTATGCGACCTGCACAGTAAAACAATTAGGAGAGCGCCTTCTGACTTCTCCTTATTGAAAACGTTTGCTCCATGAATTATATAAATTACACAATCTTATTATTACTCCTATTCAAATGAGAGAAAGGAAAGTGTGTATCTCTTAAAGCCTCCCCTGTTCTAATGGAAACTTCACCAGGGCTAGGAACATTGGCTTCTTGTCCAGTATAAGTAAAATGGCTAGAGCATGAAGATAATAACTTACTCAGAATAATGTTAATGTTCCAAATGTGTGGAGTAAAATTTCTCAACCTTTTCAAATGTAGGCCACATTCACCCTTTCTTATCCATATATGGGCCACCATGTTTAATAAAAAGATAATGTATTGAAACTCATGGCAATCTATATAAGATGTTACCAACTTACTACTGCAAACAGTTTCACATGTTGTGTATGATCTGAAGCTTTCACGGCGACTAAATACAATGAATTCTTTCCAGGTTACCAGCCGTGTAAGGTGGTTTAATGAAGAAAACACTGACGCTTCGAGAACCATCTAGTCCCTATCTCCGGAGATAGTGACTAGCTCTATCGATTGGACCAGCCCAACAGAGTAGGTTTTACCTGAAGATGGAGATAGATTCCAATTTCTGAAATGTTGTGTTTTATTAAATCTGGGACAATGGATAATGTCCAGAAAGTAGTTTGCTTCAATGCCATAAGAGTACTTTTTGAGCTCAAGAACACATATGAAATTGTGAGCTATTTTCTGCATCTTTAGCAATGAATAGTCAGAATAGCAAGTGGATATATTCAGACAAAGAAGCTACATGGCATCCAAGATATTGAATTTTATTACATAAACAGAAGCACAATAGACGGATACACGTTTTCTCCTTTGCTTTTCACATGTTCATAGTGCATGTACGATAGGGTAGGGATTTTAAAATGAATTGAAAGGGTCCAAGAAAGAACTACCAAGAACTGTAGTTTCCTTTTAAAGTAACTGTTGTTATAATGGTTGGTTATTTGGTTACTACAATATTGAGAAAGTTGTTAACAGTAATGCATGCAGTCCTCTGACATTCCACGCAAAGTACGCAACACCAGTTGATGCTACACAATCTCTGCAATTGAGATAGCATTGTTAAATAGTGTTAACCATTTTATGACATTGTACCAACTATGAATACTGAATAATATTATAATACACGGTGACTGTGAATGATGAACTTAAATTAATGTGGAAGGAAACAACGACAGAAATTTTAAAGTATTATTATGAATTTTGTCTGGAAAATCATGAAAACATGAAGAAAGCTAGTTCACAGTTTTCTATTCTGGTATTGATAATAAAGCAGGCTCCTCTTTGATGCAGCCTAATAAGTATTATGCTGACATCCTTTTTTTTAATACAAATTCACAAATGTTTATGAACTTAAAAGATAAATATTGAAGAAAAATAATCAAATGCATATAACTGATTTTTGTAGATGGCATAATGTTAACAAGACTGAATGTAAAGGCAGTTTAAAGGTTATAATAATGAGTTACTCCACTGTAAAAAAAAAAGGCATTTCACTAACTTTGTAACAGATAAAAGAGTATGCATAATATATAGGGAAATTTCACCTAACAAAGGGAAATGACCGACCAACAGACAAAATTAGCTATGGAATGGAGACTAAACTAAAATCAATATCAAATTCATAATAAATTGACAAGCCCACATTCACTGCTGTTTGTTCTCCCACACCTACTCTCTTACAAAAATAGTGCTCAAAGGATAAGAAGAAAGATAGTGGGATGGTTTGTAAAATTGTTTAAGTTGTAATTATTGATGAGTCATTTCCATAAAACTCTAGAATTTTACAAACATAAAAATTATATGGTGGAATTTTAATTCTAGACTATGATAATGTGTTTGAATTAATAATTTTTTCATTAACACTTTCAGTGAACGGGACAAGATATATTGTCAAGAAACAACAGCCAAATCTTCTTGTAATAATATAAATCACATTATATAAATAAGATGATTAGATCAAGGATCACAAGGTAGGTGGGACATGTAGCATTCATACGTGAGATGAGAAACAAGAACATAAATTTGGTTGGGAAATCCCAATGGAAGAGACCACTTTAAAAACGTAAGAAGTAATGGTAGGACAATGTTAAAATGTAGATTTGAGAAACAGGGTTTCTAAGAAATAATTGCCTTCTTATTTTCAGCTGTACCTTGTAACTTTCAAATAAACATTGAGTACAGGGCTGAAAAGTTTTTCAACAACTTCATCTGAAAGGGCACAACTCAACTACTGATTTCACACTGATAAATGGTCCTGAAACATTTTGATATATTTTTTATTTATTTACATGTAACTTGATTATAACATTATTTTTACAGTGCACTTCCAAAAATACATTTGTGTGCTTCATTTCGCGATTATGCAATTAAATACTTCTGTTAGTAATTTTCTTGTTCACTTTTGAATTTCACTAAGGCAACAAATTTCGAAGGCTTCTAGTAATTTACTGGCATGATAACATGTGCATGCTCTGATTTAGTGGTTCATTTCACCATAACTTTGTCATTGGTGTGTATTTGCACCAGTTTTCTCATTTTCACAACAAAATTTATTATCAGTAAATAAAAATCAGTTCCCTTGAAAAGTCTCCATTTTGAATAAACAAAATATGGTACAAGGACTGTATCTAGAATGAGATTCAAGAGAGAAGCTTACAGATGAGGAGCCAAATGTTTGGAACATTTATTTTTTCTTATTCAAAAGATAAATGATCAGATGACATGTGGAAAGAAGTAGCAGTATTAGACAGGTACAAAGATTTATAAGATCCGTTGTTGGTTTATCTTGTAGTGCAACACCCGATATCAAGGATTATTCTTGGTCCATCAAATACTCCACACTCTACCTATCACAGTTTCTCGTCACATTATTATTGGAGGAATCTGTACTGATGTTTGTATTACATCCTTTAAGTAACTAGCAGCCTGCCACTACAGAGTATTACAAATAAAGAGATGAAAGTTTTTCATGCATTTATTCTATACTGGGGGCACAAAAAGAGGTACTGTTGCACAAAAACAGTACTAGAGATGTCTTATTTAAAGGAATTATTCAAAACGTAATTATTCATATTTCAATATTATGCAGATAATGCAACAGTACCCCCACCCCACCTACAGAGATAAGCAGAAGTAGAATTGCCTATGTAAGCTGAGAAATTCATGTACCTAAATTTACGACATTTAGAGGCGTACTACCGTCGGTGGCCTCTACAGCAGGAAAATTGATTATTGCGACACTTTTTGGCATAACAGAAGGAATGCCCCAAAATTTTGGTTCTAGGGCCCTGAAAAGAAAAAATGGGGTATTATAAGTAACAATGACTGCAATATCACAGCAGCGTGCTTGAAAGAGGTGAGAGGCAGGTAAAGGTGTAGCTGAGGGGAATATTTGCTGGTAACAATGCTTTGAAGGCCCAAGTACTGCAAACTGCAACATACAGGAACTATATTGACAGGATGGACAATACGTCTGCAGAAGCTGCAAAACTTCGAGTGAACAAAAAGCTTTTATTCAACTGTCATAAATTATTATATAATAGAGAAGCTGTATGAAGCAAAATGATCCACTTGTAATTTAGGAAACAATTTTTTAGTGACCTTTTCCTTGCAGCAGAAGACGGTGCTGTAAATGGAATGGGAATGCAACAACTAGTTAAAAAGGAGAACAAGCCCAAAATTACCCCAGTTGTCCCATCTGGAGAAAAAGCACATGAAACACTAAGCAATGAGTGTGTAATATTGTGAGGCCCCTGGTGTTGGACTGCACATTTCTATGTGCTAGAAACTGTGCCAAGCAAACCTGACCCTCAAATGGCAAATTGTATTATGGGGGAGAAAAATTGGTTGAACCTATGTTTGTGTGAGTGTATAACAGGAACAAAGAATTCTACAGTTGTTTGTCTGAGGGAAAAGAAATGTTTACACAATGTGTTCACATTTTAAATTAAATACATTAATAATATCACAATATCTTTCAAAATATGAATCAAATGTTGGCAGAAATTGTAAATACACATGATATTCCTTTCAATTAGAAGAAATCTTGCAGAGTGACAGCTTGAGGAACAGTTCCGAGTGGTAAAGTAAAGTCTTTCGAACAATGTGTAATTTACTTAATTGTTATATACGAGTGTTTAAGAAAAGATGCAATGTTTTATCAAAAAAAACATGCACAGTGTAGTGTAACTGTGGGATTTAAATCAGGTCAGCAGGGGCTATGGAAATTTAAAAGCCTGGTACTTTAAAGGTTAAATTTGATATTGGTAAGTTCTGTAACATTTTTGAACACATTCCAACTTTATTTGAAATGCACAACAATAATGGGTGCTTTACACGAAGACCACATGTGTTTCTGCACACTGAAGTAGCTGGGTTGGGAATCTCCAGGCTGTCTTGGTTATAGTTCAAAGATCAAATTATAAAGAAGTAGTCTTAACTGGTACTGTTTCTAAACTTCATCTTAATAGAAAATAAGCGTTTAATTTTTTCAAAGTTAGAAATGAAATACAAGTGGACCTCATCTGTAATAATACCAATGGAAAAGAGTATTCATAGCCATCTCTTAAGTACTGAAGCTTACATTTTATGAACTTTCAGCAACAGAATGTAAAAATAAAATGAAAAGTTTTGACATAATCCCTCAGCAGTGAAAGGGTCCCAATAGTAAGAAAGGCAATGTTTAATTTCACATGTGAAAGCTGCAATTTCTTATAACAGATTCCAATCACTGAAAATTCTTTACATAAAGTGTATAAAATAATTGGGATGTCTGCCTGCACACATTTCACTGTTCTAGGAATGTAATAAAACTTACTACTTCAGATTCACACTAAAAGCTCTAAGTTGAATTTTATTTTGGTGTATACTGTTCATTTATTGCCCCAACTGTCTATGAAACTGAAATGATAATTTATCAGATTTCAAAAAGATTCTTTATATAAAATTAGTGTTTATTTTTTTATTTGTAGTGTTCTGTCTGACGACAGGTCCATATATCATGAACAGGATCCTTTCAACCCCTTCAGGTTGTCAGGGACCTGCTCATACATATATACATTCTTGGCAGAGATGATCAGAAGTGGTTTGCCATTGCCTTCTTCTGTGTGTGAATGGAGTAATTGTTGGGATGCCACGGAGAAACCGGGGAAGCCCCCGGAGGAAAACTCCATGATGCCTAGACCACGGCCTTGCCCAACACAAGTTATAAATTTGAGCACCACCGGGAATTGAACCCGGGACCCCAGGCTTACAAGGCTAGTGTTCTGACCGCTAGACCACCGTGGAAAATTAGTGTACAACGTAATATTTAAACCTGATAGTATTAAGATCTAAAACTTTATTTCAAACATGATTCAATGAAATATAAACAAAATTAATTTCTTAATATGCAGTATGGCTAGCATAACAACATACATGTATTTTCAGTAAGTGAGCAAGCCCATGAAGACCAACACAGAATGAAAAGGGGTCAACATATTTGTCAAATATGTGTACTTTATTGGAGCACAATTTTGCACTCGTGTCATTTTTATGTGTTATAGAGAAGGTGTTATTTCAACAGAAATAAATGCCTAGTACCAAGTATGATAATAATCCAAATGCATCTTACCTAACGTGGTAAGAAGTGACACGGAAAATAGTAGACACCCTGCGTAACTCCATATCTTGCCTTTGCTGCCTCCTTCTCCATAGCCTTCACTCACTGCTTCAAGTAGCATTTCTTTGTGTTTATCCACATAATACCCTATCTTGTTATGCCACCCTGGTTCCTCCTGTTTTAATATCCTTAAATCCCCTGACAATTCAATCACTAGTTCTTCTTGCCTAGCCATTAGTTCTCTTGCTACCTGCTCCTCATAGGGTCCTTCTGTTGCTCGGAATGCAGTGGCACCTAGCAAAGCCCAGATGAAGAGTATAACCCCTAACCCACTCTGGGAAAATGTCCAGCGACCTACAAGTTGCAAAAAGAATCGCATCCTTTCAGAGCCACAGAATTCCCACTCACTGCTGTTGTTAGCAGAGCAGCCACCTGCTGGTAGAAATCTCAAGCGATATTGTGGTGAAGGAGAAACCTGAACCCCAACAGATATACATTGTTCTGCAGTAAACTCTTTATTGTCTATGCTTATTGGTAATGCTATGTCTTTATATGTCAGTTTTGAATTACCTAATTGAACCTCACTTTCAGCACGTATCACTATTTCTGTATCATCTCCATTTCTGTTAACATTCCTGTTTAAGTCAGGATCATAGTTCTGAATATTATGTTGTCCTTCCTCTGCAGAAGTGTGTGTTGCATTCATTTCTGATGTCCCAGAAATGTGCTGGTAATCCTGCTGCTCTTCTGGCAAACTATTTTCAACAGAATATGCTTTCTTTGATTGTGTCTTTGCTTCCTTGTTTGTTTTCTGTTTTGATTTTCTTGGTGGTATCTTTGGTGGTTCTGAGGGATGATTATGAAGATTCTGGCAGTCTTTCTGCCTCTTTAGTTGTTCATAATTATCCTCGTATTGTTTTGGATTATTAATATTGTCATGATCTTTCTGTGGCTTTGACATGTAAATGGTTACTCCACCATTTTTATCCTCTTTGATATTACATATTCTCTGTGAGGTTCCATGTGGTTGCTGGCTCAAGATCTGAAATCAAAAATTATTTGTTACTTGACTCTTCAAACACCCAAGGCTTATACAAAATATGTTATTAAATGTATGCATAGTATAAAAGTTCTGGTATATATGCTCTGTTATTGCCTCTACATTTTTAATTTGTGAATGCTCTTTTGTTAGTATTGTTAAGTAGTTATGAGAGGGTGTTGTTCTATCAAAACATAACCTTTGACATTTCTGAATGATGCCACTGACGTCAGAGTTGTCTGTAGTCAGTGATCTTTCATGGGCACATATCTAGCTGGGGATTCCCCAACATGGTTTAAAAGCCACTTTGTGCATTAAAATGTAGGTTTTCATGTAATATTTGTGATTTATAAGGATAGGAAATTAACTGAGTACAGTTGTCCTAAGATTTTCAGTAAAATTTTTATTTATAAGATAAGATTTAGTTATGGCTTCTTAAAGAAACATATTAAGAGCATCATACCAGAAGGGTGTATCAACATATTTGCATATTTGGAAATATTTGGCCCAACAACTTAAAATAGTGGGATGTATGTTATGCCAGAAGGGCTCATGCAAATCTACAAAGAGAGACAAAGAATTATATTTGGGCATATGAACATTATAAATGCACATTTGTAGAACCAAATAAATGTAAGAAATATGTCACCTGTGAATCATCCATTTTGTTGATATGCCCTTTTGGCATGACACCATCAATATAGATGGAGGGTGCATGAGGAGAACATCTGGGAGTAAGAAAAAGAAGGAAAATAAGATTACAAAATGAGGAGCTTCATAATTTATACTCTTCACTTAATATTGTTAGAGCTATTAAATAAAAGGTGGTGAGGCAGCTGGAACATATAATGTGCATGGAAGAAATAATAAATGCATACACAATTTCAAATTGAAGACCTCAATAGATGAAACCATTCGGTACAGTTAAGCACAGATGAGAAAATAATATTAACGTGGATATTGGAGAGACAGAGTGTAAAAGTGTGGACTGGTTCAAGTGCCCAATACAGTCCAATGGCGAGGCTTACATGAACTCAGTGATAAACGCTTGGGCTCCAAAAAAGCAGCAAAATTCTAGACCAGCTGTATAATTTTTTAAGGTCTATTGTTTAATAGATACATGTTCCGGAAACTGGCCTTGCCTCCACCATCAGTTGAAAGCATAAGAATTAATGTGTTGGATTAATTTGACAAAACTAATCGCAGTCAACAGAAAAGGTTTTGTACTTTCACCTGGTGATGGAAGCACAGCAAGCTACCAAAATACTGTTTTTTAACCAAAAGACAAAAAAAAAGTCCAAAAATATGTACCAGTTTGAAGACAGACTGGACTAACTAACACCTCAAGTTTCTGAATGTAATACATATTAAAAATTATTTACAACAGCCAGCTTCATAGGAGAGCAGAATAATTTTACTGAAGCAAAGGCAGGACCTAAAATTACAAACATATTGTAATGGAATATTCTTGATATTAACTTCTCAATATATTATGGTGAAAGTAGAGTCTTTTGAGTGCTAAAACCATTCTCTAAGGCACTTTGAATTGATAAAAGATATGATGATATTTCTTACCTTAACAAAAATCTGGGTGCTGTGACTGCAGTTTTCAATCACTGTTCCAGGAATATTTGGTTGAAACTCATCTTCAACACTTTCCTTACCTTCGTAAAATTCATACTGACTTCTACTGACATTTCCTGTTTCATAACCATCCGTTTCATCATACATTCGATTCATATCATTGTTGTGTGTCCCTGCATGAATGTCTGAAACTCCTCTCTCACCTTTCGAACTTGAATATTTTTCCTTGTTTTTAAGAATTGATGGAGGTTTTTCGTGTTGTTGACTATAAATTGGCAACTTTTGAGTTGTGTGGTTAAGAAAAGTCAGAGATGATTTATGTCGCTTTCTAGTAGTTTGTGGAGGATTAGTTTCAGGATGTGGTGTACTGCTTCTGTTGGAACCACTTGATGCACTATTATGGGGCTGATATAAGGGTGGTACAACTGGGGTTGGAATGATAGGGTAGGCTCGATTCATTCCAAAAAACATTTATCTGCAGCATTTGCTCAGTACTTGTTGATTGCTGGTTTGTTATGACATGTTAACAATAACTCAAGTATAGCTGACTTGTCTTCTTTCATAAACACCGAATAAAATATCATCAGCTACATTCAGCTACCTGTTAGCTTGACGGCAGAACACCAACTGACTGATGTGAAACATTTCAACTACTAATTCATTGTAAGATAAATTTTGCATGTTGATAACCTTACGTCACTTTCTCCTACACTTCCCTTCGTAGTTTTGATCTCTTCTTAACGTTCATAATTGTATGTGACGTCCTTGTACCAGTCTGCGCACGCAACGTGAAAATCAATGCCGTGAATTTCAGACACAACCCTGAACAACACTGGTTAAAAATCAGATAACCTGCTGTTTCATGTATGGAATTTCGAGGTATAGTATGTGAAGTCAGGTTCTAACCCCAATGTTTTTTAATAACAAACTAGAGTTTTATTTTTAAATAAAAACAAAAATAACTATTGATATATAACACACACACACACACACTATCTTGTACGTTTCGGTAACACCGCGCAGTTTCGTGACGGGCCTGCATAACTGTCAGGCGTTTGCGTGTTCGACGCAGAAAATCCAATAACTGGTTATGTCACGGGGTTCTCCGTTTATTGGACAGGGACAGGAAACAATGATTTGAGCGAAACACTGTCTTATCAAAACCCTGTTCTCGTTGAATTTAATCCTTTAGACATATTCTTAACGAAGTTGAGTTTAAAAAAAATTAATTGCACACACGCCAAAACTTGGCACTAAAAATAATTACTGTCTTGACTAGTTCAGAATTTCATAGTCAGAGAACATTACGTTTATGCTGTCTTTGTAGAGAGAGAGAGAAAGTGTATTGATTTCTGGTAGTGTTTAAATTATTTGAGAATGCTGATTTCTTTAACAGTACAAAAGTTATGGGCGGCGAAAACTAGTTTCTTTTACCAAACGAAGTTTGTAGAAAGTTCAACTGAAATAACTTTTACTTCATTGCAACATTACGCATGATTTTATTAGTTACTGATACTATTTAAAACTCATTTTGCATTTCATGGTTATTTAGTATTTTAGTTTTATATTTAACCACAACTTGAATTTATGAGTCCAGCTTTATTGTGGTTATGAAACAACGAACTTCTTAAGAAAGATATTCCTATCACAGTACCTTGCCTAACATAAGCTGTCCATGTAAGTTCTACCACCAAAATTTATGTAAGCACAGATTGGTGATATGTATAATTCTCATACTAAGATGGATTCACATCTGTATGACAGACTATATCCCTCTTTCTTAACTAATGAGATTATGTATCATGGGCAGGACTAAACAGGCTTGCAAGGATGTCTAAAACGGACGCAGGTTAAGTTTAAAATTATTGTTATAAAGATGTATTAATCCGTTTTAAATTCTGTCTCGGAAATTACGTGCAGAGGTGTCTAGGCAACTTAGGCAACGGTGCGTTGCAGAAACAAGGTTAAATACGAAAGTATTCTTTTGGGGAACAATCTAAGGAAAGCCAGTTTTGTTTATTTCGAAAACTGGGCTCTGAGTTAAAAAATAAACGGGGCATCATACAAATGGGAAAATTCAAAAAATGCTCCTCTTGGAGAGACAATCCGGTAAAAATTAATTTCTTATCCGAGAATTATGTACAGGCATGTCTAAAATACTTATATTGAGGAAGGTCTTAGAAGAAAATAGTAAAAGTAAAGAAAAAGTTTCTCTTGAAGATTCAAAACACGTATTAATTATCTATTTTAAGTTTGGAACATAAGTCACAAGGGTGTTTAAAAGGATGGCGCGTCGTAGAAAAATATTAATCACCATAGTTCTTTAATAAGCGAACGCTTGAGAGACGCGTGTGCGAAAAGTCACAGTCAGGCCAACAAATATTTCTGAGGTAAACTTAGTGACTGTGATCTTGTTTATTTGGAGCACTAATTTAATTTTGGCCACACAGATTAGCAGTAGCCCCCAATCTACTCTAAACAGCATCCGTTTGAACTATCACTGAAGTTCTCCTCGACAAACTTTTTCCAGTGTAGGCCTATCCTATACACGAGTCCACGTGGTCAGACTAATTTCTAACACTAGAGCAGGGCGCTCCTTTCGGAGCTCCTAGGGGGGTCAAGTTTGTAAAACGCAACCAACCTTGGTTAGTCCCGAAGGGGAGTTAGTTTAGTGTCTCATTCAAGTGTTTTAACCCCTGAGTAAGAAACTAAACTAACCCCCCCCCCGAATGGGGGGTTTAAACACTTGACCAATCCCCCGAAGTGGGTTGGTTGCGTTGGTTGAGTAAGACACTAAACTAACCCCCGTGTATAAACAAATATAAGGTGACATTTTTGATGACGTCATTTTTTGACGACAACGATGGCTAATCCTTTTGGAGCGCTTCCTGTAATCTGATATTTTACTTCTTTACGTCGCTGATCAGAGGCCAACAGTTCTTGGTTAGTCAACTTTCTACGTCCAGCAACACCATTGCTAATCTTCGTCTGTTTTTTCTTTTTTCTTGTTGTATACGTTTTTCTATGTTTATCAATGCAAATCTCCCTTTGCTTTTCTTTACTTGTTAAGTAGGTCTGATGTTTTAATTCTTTACGTCGCTGTTCAGAGGCCAACTGTTCTTGGTTAGTCAACTTTCTACGTCCAACAACACCCTAGCAAATCTTCGTCTGTTTTATTTTGCTCTTCCGTTCTTGTTTAATACGTTTTCTACGTTTATCAATGTAAGACTTCCTTCGCTTTTCTTTATTTCTTAAATATGTCTGATGTTGTAGTTCTTTACGTCGTTATTCAGAGGCCAATTGTTCTTGGTCACTCAAGTTTCTACGTCCAACCCCACCCTTACAAATCTTCGTCTGCTTTTATTCCCTTCTGCTCTTATTGAATACGTTTTTCTACGTTTATCAAAGTAAGTCTTCCTTCGCTTTTCTTTATTTCTTAAATATGTCTGATGTAGTTCTTTACGTCACTGTTCAGAGGTCAACAGTCAACTTTTCACGTCCAGCCCCACCCCTGCAAATATTCGTCTTAAAATCGATCATAAAGTCAGTTTTCATAATAGTTTTCGTAATCGTAATATATCGAATGAGTATCAGTTTACCTTGTTGGAGTACTTCAAATACTTGATAACGTCTTCTTTCACTTTTATGATGTTTTAGGCCAACTGTCAGTCAATATTCAAGAATGCTAAGTGCTCCTTCTGGAGCAGTGATAATACGACTGGCTTGATATTTTTTAATTTCTTTGTTGTGAAGCGTTATTTGTTTACTCGGCATTGTTGTGTTCCACAACAATGCCGAGTAAACAAATATCTGTTAGCATTGTTGATGACGTCATTTTTTGATGACAACGAGGAATCACAAATTTTTATTTCTATATAACACAACACAACAATTCAACCCCTCCAAAGAAATTTCGAACATAATCATAGGCAAATATAATCATGGACATTATCTTTTAAATTTTGAAACGAATTGTGCTGATATACAAGAAGAAAGTCACTCTTAGTGACGCTTCTGGTGTCGACTTGTAACATTTAACGCCACAAAGGAGTGGCGACCAACTCTTTAGTAGAGAGCATAAGCATATCCCAACCGTATATAACGCAAAACCGAACATTACAATAAAATAACTTGAACATTTTGTAAAACATTGGCCTGCTGCGTTTTCTGTTCAAGAGAATTATCATTTGACTACATTTATGAAATGTCAATTTACATAATATTTAATTCCACACCGGTGGCTGTTCACTAGAACTTCGATTTGTATTATTCCATACGTAAAAAGTTCTGTTCGCATTAATACACTATTTAATTAATTAATCTTGTCCGTCTAATCACAATTTAAAATTTAAAATTAAGATAGTTAAAATACCATGTGATGCTACTTATCGAAACATTCGATTTACATTTGGAACATCAATTTCTCACTACATGTTTCGGTTCTTAGATGAACCATCTTCAGGTGTGTAAAAATTACAATTATATAAACTTAAAACTTAATCATAATTTTTTATATGCACCACTAATAACTGATAAACAACTACAAAAAAGTTGCATATAAGAAATTATGATTAAGTTTTAAGTTTATATAATTGTAATTTTTACACACCTGAAGATGGTTCATCTAAGAACCGAAACATGTAGTGAGAAAGTGATGTTCCAAATGTAAATCGAATGTTTCGATAAGGAGCATCACATGGTATTTTAACTATCTTAATTTTAAATTGTGATTAGACGGACAAGATTAATTATTTAAATATATATTTTCACAATATGACGCAACTCTATCATCTTATTAATACACTAGTCAAATTTCGTGCCAACTTTACGTAAGCCAAGGAATCAAGACACTTGTAAGGAAGCACAAAACTCAATTAATGCTTCCTGGCAGAAAACCACGTAACATCTGTTTGACACGCATTTGAAACTAAATGAATACTGAAAATGGGACAGTAAGGGCCGCATTCGACCGGCGGGGTCGAATCTGACTTGCCTACGTCACCAATTATTTTAAAGAACGGTATAACACGTCTTATAATTGCATGGAAAATGCAATTCTACATAGCGGTCCTTTTGTGTTGTAAGAAGAGTTCTGGTCGTTTACGGATCTTAACCCAGTGGCTTTGGAGCCGTCTGGTTCAAGGGGAGTGAACACGGCCATGTTATTAAAATTGTTAATTTTTGCAGTTTCAGAGACCCTATGACTTCACCTCTAAATTAAATATGGAAAATGCTAACATAGACTTAGGCCTGAATTTATTGCAGTTAAGAGGCAATGGGAGGGCAGGATTTTTACGTTTGCAACAACGTCCACACCGGATCTGGGACCCACTCAATTTCCTAATCAATGGGTACCGGGTTCTTCCCTCAGGGGCGAAGCGACCGTGGCGTATAGCTGTCCACTCACCTCAATTTAGTACTGAGGATAAGCGTAGATCTATGCTTCCATTCCCCCATAAATATACGTAGTGCTTAGTTAAGTGCCAGAGACAACTTTAACTTACCAAAAAATAAATCCTATCAAATTTACGAAGGCGAGTGGCGCGCAGAGATAGGGCGAAATAGAAACTGCGATGCGCTTCAAAATCTTATATCGCACGTTCCAGAAGTTAGCTCTTGAATTTGACAATGTTTTGACTGACATACCGGGTCTGATCTCACGCTTGAAGTACCTGAATAACTGATAGCCAACTACCCGAAGCTGATTGGCTGACAAGGGCACGTGACAGCAGATGCGCAGGCGCGTTCAAAACCCAGTCGCCATGGTCTGTGTCAGTATAGCTCACAAATGAAGCCAACATAAAAATAAGCGAAATTCTCATTTAGAACGTAGCGTTGATTGTATTGTCACGCAAAGTGAAAATGTTTACTTACTATATGAGATCTGAGGTAGCGACAGCGAAGATGTTGATTGGTATTCTGGGTAATAACATCTTACGTACTTGCAGGCAGATACCAAAATTTCGTAGAAGACCAGCATCGATACATGTACTTACTTTTTTCAAAAAATATGGATGTTATTTGAAAATTACATAAGTGTCGGTTTAGTTCACCAGTCAAGACACATATTCCACCCCCCAGACATCTCTGAACAAGTGGAACTCCGCAGTGTAATTACAATTATTTGCGAAAATTGCATTGCACTGTTTCCAATGAAGTGTTCAGGACAGGAAACAAACTTGACACATTGAGCATTGAGACACGTGACTGACAACACGTGTAACTCCTGCTGTTCTATAGGATTATAGCTCGCTCTAGAAGGCCAGATTTTGTCGAGTTCGTAAAGTTCTGGGAGTCAGTGAAACAGCAGGTCCCTACGTTAAAAGACAAAGCTTTGTTTCGTACGTACACTGTAGTTAGACGAGCAAGAAACTTGCCCCTTGAAACTTTCCATATTCTTTTCGATGCTAATCTTCTGGGTAGTAACGCGGCGCCAATTTGTAGGTACCCACGTTTCAGAGAAACAGTCCTGAAGATGGAGACTGGCAAGACAGTCCAGTCCCTGGCATCTTTGAGGATGCATCGCACATTATTATTTGCTCTGCAAACATTCGCATCATGGCGTCAGAAACCACTCTCTAGCAGATTCGAAGGGATTAAATAATGCACGGCCAGACCAGAGAAGTAATTTTCATGTAAGGGGAAATATCACGAGGACCTCTTCTTTTAAATTAAGTGAAAAACGGAGTTGCTGAAAGAATGGGCATTTCTCGCGTTAGCATGCAGCCTACATTATGCTTGCTGTCACTCTCAGGTGAGATTGCTTTGTCAGAATAGGAGTCCACAATTAGACAGTATTGATTTTTCATGATACACCTTAAAATTCGCGCCATTATAACAAGAAGAAATTTGTATTTAGCTGGGAGAACTACATTTATACTATTTCTCCACTATCCAACCTTGAGTACGGTTTCAGATTCTGGATTTACCACCCTAAGATTGCACTCATCGTCTCATCCCCTTTCCGCCGACAAACTTTCAAAGCTGTCTGCGGCAAAATATAAAGTAATGATCCTAATGTTCGTCTGTGCATTAAAAAATTCTAACAGTGCTATGGTTTACTACTCCCCCAAATTCATCCACTGCCATCCCCTCACCACTGGCGAATTACAAACAGTCAGAGCAGCAAACTACAAACACATGATGTAGAATACTTTCTATATTAAAAAATGCTTACAAAGCTCTGGTCTACCCCAAAAATCACTGACCACCTCATCCGTTCACCGCTGGCAAAGTACAAGTACATGAGTGAAATATTATTTATATAGGCATTTTGAGTATTCCTTCTACTGTACATTCAGATACCAATGTCCAGATCTTGAATGAGCGTGACATCATGTCCACGTGATTATCTTTAAAAATAATCTTCGCATGGTCAGTAATGATTAATAAATCACATCTGGGAAGTATAGGTCAATACTCTACATAGCTATGGCCAATATTACGATGTCAGAACTGCTATCAAATTGCTATAAATAAATGCCTTCTTTTGAGGTACTCTAGGGCATATGTAAAGCTCTAGGACAACGCAAGTCCAGATGGAACACGCCCAAAATGTGCGATACACGGACTATGTAGAAAATCATCGGCCTATCGTATCGTTTTCTTTGGCTAATTATTATGCGTTATTACGAGATTTGTTTCTGGCGCATTATGCGAGTTTGTATCATGATGGTTGTTTTCATTACTGGAAATATGTTATTTATAGAAATCGGTTTATTGAAGTTACACATCGCTGACACTGCCCATTAGACTCTTTGACTCAACAAAATACGATATCTCGAATGTATCCGGCTTCATGGTAAATACGGACATTGCGGGATGCGGTGAATGTTGTTTTTGGAATATGTTAGTACATAGAATCGTTCTGTAGATTAGTTAATAATATGAATGGCAGAATCGATTGGTAGAAGTTGTGAGTGTAATATAAAAATGGAACATTATCACGTATGCCAGTACATTACGTAAACTGTAAAAGTATGATTTTGGTTATGAAATAATGTGCCTGAGAAAGGCGCTAGGAAATTGTAAGATTGGTGTGCACAAGTGACCAAACTGCATTCCTTAAGCATAGGGTAAACCATAAAATGAGAATTTATTTCTTCCAGCGTTGCTTCCGTCCGAAAATTTTGGGGTCCTTATTTTTTGCTTTTACATGTTTCACACTGTTAAGTGAAATATTTAGATGGCGAAATACGTGGAATTCGCCTTCAATGTTGCATTCATCTCGCCACAATGCTGTCTTGCCCAGTGGAGAACGCTTCACATCACGAATCCCACCACAGGTTCCTAACCATACCACTTTTGTACCAGGACAATTTCTCAGAGGTATGTTCCCCCAAAATGAGAGTTACTGCCAGTTTAATTATGGGGCTCCAGAACATTTTAACTGGACGGATAATTACATTGCCTTTAGTCCAGAACTTGGTGAGATGGGGCCTTTTCGTGTTATCTACAATGTTATCAAAGTATCTGATAATATGGCAAGCAATGGTCCAGTTACAAAATTTGGTGTTACTTACTGTACACATGCCACACCAGAATTTCTATACCATATTGTTGAAGTAGTTCAGCGCTGGGATGGGCCAGTGAGTTTGGCTGTATATGCCCCATGCACAGATGCAGGGCTCAGCCTTAAAATTATGCATCACCTGTGTCGGTGCCTTCCTGAAATGTCTAGACTATCCATACATTTAATTTTCCCAATAACACACCCTCCAGTTTTCACATCAACTGCCTTCCCCAGTTGTTATGATTCAAATTCAAATGTTCATCAGTACCCAACTTTCACTGACTGTTCAGCACCAGAAGCTCTGCTTGACGGGAAACTCAAAACTTTCCGACAAAGGGAGGGTCTCACTTATCCTGTTAATGTGGCACGGAATGTCGCAAGGAAGGCAGCCGAGACCTCCCATATCCTGGTTTCTGACGTGGAACTTCTGCCAAGCCGAGACTTAGTTTCCGCTTTCCTTTCAATGCTGTCAAGATTCCAAAAGCAACATGCTGAAGGTGATGAAGATGATTTTGACCTTAATCGCCCATTATCAATCATGCATGAATTTCACATGAAGAAATATGTGTTTGTATTACCTGTATTTGAAGTGGATGATAGAGAATCAAATGTGCCCAGTACAAAAGAAGAACTCTTGGAGCTGTATACACAGAACAAGGCTGTATACTTCCATCGCTGGATCTGCCTTCATTGCCAGAGGTTTCCTGGAATACAGAGGTGGCTCCAACAGAAACCATCTACCGAAAGGCCAAAAGTCATTCAGGTTTTGTTTGTCCTCTTTCTGGCTGGTCAAAATGCTTTTGCTCAAATGTTTACTTGTTCACGGTGCTGTATCATATTATTTTGTAGCAAAGTCTCTTAATTCTGTAAAATAAACGTTTGTCTACAATGTGTAGAAATGAAGGAACCATTTTATCTTCTCACAGTTTTGCATGCCTGCAATTTTTAATGTCATGGAATGTTTGTGCAGCATGAAGGTCTGTGTGACACAGGAATGTTTTGTAATTGGAAGTTATTAAATAATTAATCTAATAAAGATAAACCACTTAAGAAGCATGTCAGCTCTAAAGACGAAACAGGCAAGAAGACGGCCATCTTCGTATTTTCCACAATTAAAGCCCCAAATCCTGCTTATAGAAGGTTGGTGGTTTTCAAGAAGAAAATAAAAAATGAATACAAGAAAATAGTGAAGAAAATAACATACTGCAGTAACACCCTAAATACAGATGTGTAGCATGAATCTCTTGTGATTATAAATCCATTTTTAGGTGTATAGTGTTCTCAGTTTTTTACTTAGAAGTAAAAAGTGGAGGCTTGACTGGAAAGGAAAAACATTTGGGTCCTTTAAGATTGTATTAGAAACAGGTTTCAGTGTTACTAGTTTTGAAAATGAAATATGATCAACAGAACAGAATCTACATTTCATAGGCAAAGGATGTCGAACATGTAATAGCACAAATACAATACTTCTTTCTAATACAAATATAAATTACATAGTTATGACAGTAATTTACAGATAGCTACAGTATTACCACAAAAATAATTACGCAGGAAAGTATAACCACTATTGCTTAAATGTATTTATAATAGCTGAGAATTTTTGGTTGAGGTAAATTCTTATATCATATGGCATATCAAGATTTGAAAGTTCAATTGGTGAGTGAGCCAATGTCCTCTTCCTATCTTTTCTTTCTTTCACCACTCGGTTCAAAATTTTGAAGCAGTCGTAACTATTTAATTTGCATACTATTTCCTTCCAACTCCTGACAATTTTTGTCAAAAGTCTTTGTATTAATTCTTGATAAAACATTTTTACATATCTAGCTTCAAACTGTTGTAGTTATAACTGCATTTACTTTAATACAGAATGAACCGTGTCATAATATTGTCAGTAAAGCCTACCAAAGAATCCAGAACATTAGGTAAACCCTGATCCAGTGCGGGTATTTCCCTGAGAATGGCACATTAAATAAATTAGCATAGATCAGACTTAAAGCTTTATGGACTAGATGGACCATGTGAACGTGTTTACATAAAATCTGCCTTTGTTATCAACGTTTGTAGAATATTTATATACACGTGCATGCATACATGCATGAATACACACGTGCTAAACACAAATGAATATTAGCTCTTCTGCCTCCATCTCTCGTATCATGAAACCCTTTCTGTCCACATTACTTTGTAAGCTCAGAACTTTCTTCCTGAACTGTGGAAAAGCCCATGGAATTGTACATGACTTCTGGCTAAAAACATTACCAGCATGCATTCATAATAAATGTTTCCACTTCATTCCATGCCATTCTGATAACATGAGTGCAGTCTTTGATGTTGTATGCTTTCCAAAACTGTTTTAATTTGTCAAAACATCGTCTGTAGTTTTAATTGCATACCTGTAGACATTTTGAGGCAGTAATATATTCAGACTTACTGCATTTGAAAAATAATTGTTTGCATTAGTTCTTGCATGCATAAGGAAGTTAAGAGAAGGCTAAATGTGTTTGAGAATGGTGCTGAGGAGAATATTAGGATCTAAGACAGATGAAGTCGTGGGAGGCTGGAGAAAACTGTGTGATTATGAGCTTCATAGTTATAGTTTATCAAATGTTAGGGTGATTATCGAAGAAGGATGAGATGGACAGGACATGTAATGTACATGCTGGAGATAAGAAATGCATACAAAAGTTTGGTTGGAAAGCCTGAAGGAAGAGACCATTTGGAAAACCTAGACAGAGATGGGAGTATTAAAATGGACCTTTGAAATAGAGTTTTGGGGGTGGAATTTCTTAACTAACTGAGCATACTACTCTGCTTCATGGAATTTGTGTTTAGGTGTACACACAAATCCATGTTGGACAAATACACAATGGACAAGGGTTTATTTAATTCCTTTTAATTAGAGTAAGAGATGTAAGTGGGGGAAAATGTCCTATTCTTTTTGTTGGGGAAGAAACCATAGTTTTTTTTGGAGGGAATATACTAAACTTTGTAATTATAATTATTTTCACATTAGCAAATTTGTAGGACTGCTTGTACAATTTCCAGGTCAGTTCTGGGAAGGTACATATCTGCATTAATTTCTTGTATGATACCTCACTATTAAGGTAAGAATTAACTTATGTCACTGTATGATTCTGAGGGCACACTTGAAATATATTCCAATGTAACTGACTGACTCATTAATTGGAACAGTAATCCTTGAGAAGGTCATAGTATGCTCAACTATTCATGAAATTACCCATCATTTATGTAATCAAAGTGTTCGATACTGTGTTCAAAAGACCCCACCACTGGCCCCTATCCTGACCTGTTGAATCCAGTCTGCATCCTCCAATCCTATTTCCCTAAGTTTGAAGGTTATCCTCCCATTTATTCCCAATTCTTTAAAGTGGCTCCTACTCTTCAGGCTTTCCAACCAAATTTTTACATATTTCTCATCACGCCCCACATATCTGATCCTTCTGAATTTGATCATCCGAGTAATACCTGGTGAAGCACACGCACTCTACAACAAAAACCAGGTGCTTGAAGTTTTCTAAGTCCCAAACCAGAAATGTTTTAAGTGTACAGCTGGCATCATAATTCATTTTGTTGTGTCGTGTTGGTATGTGGCTTTTTTCTGCCTTCCATTAACTATGATGATTTATGCCAGCTGTCTATTAAACAAGGGTACCAATCTCTGCCCAATTTTATAAAAAAATAGGATTAATGTTAATGAATGCTACGTATTGCTCTGTTGGCTGTGTTCTCTCGTAGGCAAATACATCAAAAATGGGAAGTACGTCAGACAGACCTATAGGAACTTTAATAAAGGTTTCAAACTCATTTTACTTAGCTGAACTAGTTTCACAGGTAGCATAGCATACTGACTTCAATGAGAATGTTGTGTAATAATGAATCAAGACTACTTTAAATTTACAAATAGCTTCTATATTACCTCATTTGACTTCCATTTTTTTTAAGCATCTGACAAATGCAAATTATCTGATCAGAAACAGTTTTGCTGCATTGAAATCCACACTGATAATATCCAGTAATTTGGTTTGCATATGGAGTTTACCTTGACAATTTTGTATGGAGTTAGTATTAGTGACATTCCTTGATAATTACCACATTTCATTTTTTCACTTTTCTGATGAATAGATACATTAGATTCTTTCCATTGCACATGTCCCTGATATTTTTGTTCTTACTGTTTTTAAAGCCCATTAATTTGGTCTTTCAGATATTTTCTTTTTCTAGTCATGAAAGTTCTACTAGTTTCATGTCTTGCATTGTCCATATTATTGCCATTAATTTGATTTTTGCATTCACTGCATTTTAACCTACTTCCTTCTGTCTAATAATTTTGAACATTCTTTGTCAAACCATGGTTTATGATGCTTCTGTTCACGATGACCTGGACTCATATTTGCTAAAATTTTGATAGTCTAATATTTTCGTAAGCCCTATCGACGTCCACGTTATTGTTCAAGTTTTCCGGATCTATGAACGTGTTTGAGCTGACAGTCCCTGAACTAATGCGCCGTATAGATTTTTGGGATAAAATCACTGCATAATATTACATTTACTGGATGAAGTAGCGTATCCTCCCCCCCTCACAGTGGTGCCAGTATGCTGAATTTAGATATGTTCTACAGACAGAAACAACACTCTTTTGGGTCCTTGCTGTAAGCTCTTTGAAAATCATCAAACTTTGGAGAGGGTGACAAAAAGCTGTACTTAGCTGAGGAATGGATCTTATCCCCATCACTGAACTTCCATTTTGTAAATGTCCTGACATTGGACTGGAAAATTTAAATGCAGCTTATAAAAGTTTGTGCTGAATTACATGTTCAGTAGGTTTGTTACAGGAGAGAATCCAATAATGTTTTGGGTCAGAGTAATGGAAATATCTATTATGACTTACTGTAATTACTGTCTGAGGCATCTGATGTATTCGCAAGGTTTCCAGATTCCACAGTTGTCTTCGGCTTCATAGTTTTCTTGGACTGTAGTTTTCCTCATCCCAGCATGGTTTCTAAAACCAGTAATTTGTTCATTGTTAGAAGTTTTGGATAACAGCAACCCCTTGATTGGAACTTATTATCTAAGAGTTTTTGAATCTTAAGGGATGAAATTGGCTAAGTGTTTATACTCCGGTGGAGTCCACATATTTTCCAAATGAAATGTTTGGAAGTTGTCACACTGGTGTATGTGAATTGTGATCTTCTGAATTAACATTATTTAATTGTATTACATGGTTACCAACATTTTGTAGAAACATATTGCTTCCATCTGTGGGGTGGGAGTAGATATGGAAACATTGGCAACCACCCGCAATACAGCACAACATCAAAACTCGGAAGATCACAAACAAAGAAACATTTTTTGCAGTTCTATCTCAGTGGCCTTGATGTTCATTTATTTTGAGACAAATCTAAAGATGATCAAATTACATGAAATAAATAATTGTATTTCTTTGTACCTTGTTAAATATTCACCTTATTGAAAAATTCTGTAGATCTTAAACAAGTTTATGTTTTGTGCTGTACCAGTCACTTTATATGATTATTATCAAAATTGACATCTGTCAATAAAGATGCCTGTGAAAGAGGCTTTCAGAAAATGTGGGTATCCTACAGAATAGAAGCAGAGAACAAGATGTGTAAATAGTGAAACAGTAATGCAGTTCCAGCTTTTAAAGAGAGAAACATTGGAATCTGTTCATAAAGACAATGATACCAACAATAACTTTAACTCATTTTCGTATATGTTTCTAAATATATTTGAAGCTAGTTTTCCAATTAAATATAAAAGTATAGGCAAAATAAAGAATGACTGGATTACACAGGGAATAAAAATATCTTGCAAATGTGAAAAGAGTGTATATATCTACAGTAAGAACAGTAATGATAAGAGCATTTTGTATTAAGTATTGTAAAATCCTGAATAATGTTATAAAAGAGATTAAAAATCAGTATTACAGTAGACTTATAGGAAAATCAAACAATAAGATAAGAACATGGAATATAATAAAAAGGGAGACAGGAAAAATACATTTAACTGAACAAATGCTGTCTGTTCTTACAAGCAATGAAAAAGTAAAGGATCGAAGAGCAGGTCAATTTTTTTTCTAACAATTAATAAAAGCTTAAATTTACATCAAGTTGGGAGAGAAGATGCTATTTCATTTTTAAAAATGCATTTTCTTGTAAAATTTCATGTTATCAAAATTATTCCAAGCATTGAAACAGATAAATATACTACATTCCCTCAAATAAAAAAATTATAGTGCATTCTTTACCCATATCTTTTACGCGTGTCTTGGCATTGCACATTTTAATAAAATGTCTAATGATTGCTTAATATGTGATATATTTAACGAGGTTTATCAACTACAGTAAGAAGGAAGAAGAGAAACATATGAACATGAGCTCTGTAATCTGTATTCTTAGCACTTAATAGCAAGGAGATTGAGATGAGTGAGGCAAGAAATACATTAATTTAATGTAATTTTGTTCCCAGCCCTTGCTGGTGGTGCGACGTGAGTTCCCATATCATCGCTGGGAACCTGTTTACATTGGAACCAATGAAGAACCTCTCTACAGTGAACAATTGACATGGGAAGGGCAACAGGATAAGATGACTCAGGTGATTACAGATTGAACTGGAATCCATTTGTGAAATTAACAAATGCATATTCTCTACCACTTCAGCTTCTCGAAGTTGGTTATATTACACTAAAACTCATAGTAAATCTGCATGTACAGGATGGAACGAAATTCACGCACAAGATCTCCATACTGAGCTTCCTTGTTAAGAAATAAGTCGAAAATGTTATACAACGTATGTTCTGAGATTAACTTCAAAGGGTTCTTTCCCGTGGAGACACCTGAAGGAGCATGTTTACGCAGCACCTCCGAGGAATATTGAAGATCAAATGGAAATACTTCAAGTAGCTCTGACAATGGTTGATGCTAACATGTTAAGACGTGTTGCGGAGAATGCCATTTGGCGCATTGCCGTCTGATTTGAAGTGGACAGAGGTTGCTTGGAACACCATTGTAACTATGACGCACTTATTGTCTGATCGTTTGATAGCTGGCGCCATTTGACGCTGTTGTGTATCATGGAAACTAAGAATGATGGAAGAATGTTCCCAAGAATTAAATTGTTTGTTTTGATGAGGAGATTACAGGAACAATGGCCACAACCACAAAAAAAACTGTCCTGGTGTTCGAGTCCTGTGAATGTTTTCTGTAGCTTAGAAACTAATAAGGGAATGGTTCAGTTTGTCAGGTTGAAACCTTGCCTGAAATTTTGCTTGTATACACAGAAATTTTTGTAAACAAAATTTCAGTAGCACACATAGAAAGAAAGAATTGTAGGAAATTTTGTGATGATTTTAATATGTGATTTTTGTTTCAACAGATGAATGAGATGTGCCTTCAAGGTTACCGGTTTGTGATTTTGGATGGAGCATTTCTTGTTCACGTTCCTGGGATCAAGCGTCGATCAGAAATTACAGTGGATCGAACTGCCTGGCGCCGTCCTTATGAACATCATAACACTAAAATATATCATTCAATTACTATGAAAATGATGCGCAAGTATAGAACAAATACACGCTGCAAATTATAGCGTAGCGGGTTTTATTGTGTACTTTGGTTTATGTTGGTAATTAGTTTTATTGACTCTTTCCTTCATTTTATCTTATTAATAACATCGTTCATTAACTTATGGTATTCTTTTTTACTTATTACTCATGCCGAAACTACTGCTGCTGCTACTGCTTATTCTTTATCCTATTTTCCTCCTTCTCAGGAGACTCAGAATTACTTTCGCATTCATTGAGTTGTTATTCTCCCCTGAGGTTTTTAATTATGAACTTTTTTGGCAAGTCTTGCATCTTCCATCCGTACTTTTTACATATTCCGTCCACTGTACTGAGTGTTTTCCATTATCTTTTACTGTGGTTCTTACTTTCAGTTGTTGGGTTCTTTAACCTTTATTGTAGGTTATAGTATATTTAATTGCCCTCACCACTAGATTTGGAGCCAATGAGCCGGGATAGCTCAGTCAGTATAGTGACTAGCTACGGGCTGGACGACCGGGGTTCGATCCCCGACGGGGGCAGAGGATTCTTCCTCTAGCCTCTGCGTCCAGACCGGCTCTGGGGCCCACCCAGCCTCCTCTACAATGGGTACCGGGGTCCTTTCCCGGGGGTAAAGCCGGCCGGGGCGTGATGCTGACCACTCACCCCCATCTAGTGCCGAGGTCAAGGAAGAGAGGAGCTATACCTCCACTCACCCCAAACGCCTACATGGCGTGTAGTGGGACAAACTTTACTTTACTTTACTTTTACTAGATTTGGAGCCAGATTTGGGGATTTAACTAGTAACGGTATTAATATTGACAAAATGTGTATCTATGAAACTGTTACTCCTACGTTAGTGTAGTAAAAGTTTCTTGAAAGAAAATATATTTCCCAGTTCTTTAGTTTTATATATTAATACTATAAAATAGATTTTTTTCTAAAACAAGTTATAGATTGCTAAATTAAGTATAGAATATATAAATACAAATGTTCTGCACTTGCATGAGTAAGTGTTCTTTCCACAGTGTAACAGAAGGTTCATTTAGACTGTACTTTTGTATGGAAAATATGAAAAACACAGGTCTATGTGCAAGTGCACTGAAAATTTGTAATTTTTCTTTTTATCTTGATTGATAAGGGAATGGTGTGGTTGGTCACATCGAGACCTCATCTGAAAGATTGCATGTTTACAGAGCTCGTCTAGTAATGATAGACAAAATTTCAGCTGCTCACGTGCTGTGGAAGGGTGTGAAAAGATTCTTTGAAATTGGAAAGTACAGTTAAGATGTGTGCCATCACACCTGGTGTGTGCACGTGCGCATGTACACATGTTTAGAGAGAGAGTACATATATACACAGGAACCGTACATAATTTTATATTTGAAACCAAGCAGGGCTCACAGAATGTTTAGAAACAAATTATGTACAAAATTATGTTGTGTAATTATCACAGAAGCATATATTCATTTTACACCAAAAACATAAAATTAAAATGTTTATTTGCACGTTTCTCTAATTTACAACCTTGTCTTTTTGCGCACGTAGGGAACTATGCTGGTGTTAAAAACACTTGAGATAGCAGATCGATGTAAGGGATAAGCAGACGTGACAAGCTCATAAACTAGAAGGATGTGCCAAATATACCGTTGATTCGACGTTCACGATACAAATTGAATATATGCTCGAAACATTCATGCTCAAATTTCTGTGACAATCGTGTATAATTTTATACATAATATTTCATGTACATTCTGTGAGCTCTGCTTTGATTCCTAATGTAAAATGTCTGGTTTATATTTATGTACTTATTCAGTATAAGAAGATACGTGCGTGACGTTTCTCAAGTCTTTCGTATCAGATCCTGGCCCATAAACTCTGCACTGGTAAATACCACGCCTTTGATGGGCATTCTGCCATCTTGTGCATGTCACTGGCACAAATTTGATCTTTAATTTCCAAATATAAGTAATTTTCTTGCACCCTAACACAACGTACTGGCAGCTGAAGTTTTCTGTACAGTCAATTCTAGATGGGCTCTGTATATTAAAGCTAAGGTTTTGACTTAACCGACCAGTCCGTTCCCTTGTGTGCGTTACGCGTTATCGTACAGCTGGCATTTGCCCGTTGCGTCAAGTTTTAAATTACTGCCGTCAAGTTACCTCACACTCAGCATTTACGTCACCCCATTCGAAATTTAGTGTCTTGTCGTCAGAGTCCCCCAGTATTCCGTCACAGATCTTTCTGACAGTTCCACAAAAGTTGATAGCTCTTGTATGCTTATAATTAAATAAATATGGAAAAAATCAAAATTTGTCTGTGTGAAGTTTATGTCCACGCCCTTCCCCTCTCCTGTTGAGTAGTTGTCATCTGTGTTACATTTTTCTGTCCTTTCTAAACTAACCAGTTTGTAAATCTTCATATTAAAGTGTTTATCTTTCTTGGGGATATTTGCTTGAAAGTTACTTTCTCTTCGAACGGCAAAGTGATTTTGCCACCGTTACTCGTTCAGGTCCCTCACAGGGGCGTAGAATCTTTCCTCTAGCCTCTGCATCCAGACCGGCTCTGGGGCCCACCCAACCTCCTATCCAATTGGTACCGAGGTCCTTTCCCCGAGGATAAAGCGGGGCTGGGGCGTGACGCTGACCGCTCACCCCCATCTAGTGTCCACTGATAACTCAAATGAATGGACGAATACCACCAGAATTATGTGGATAATGTGGTCTTCACCTTACTTTATCTAGGCTTCGCGTCGCACTGTCATCACCCACTTCATCAAGATCGGTTTCACTGTCGGATGACATTTCTTTATCAGATTCAGTGTCCGGAATTAGCGCCTGTTCAGTTTCTGTTGTTCCTTAAACTTTGATTTATTATTACGAGGAGAAAATTATTCTGTTGAGGGAAATAACATTTTCTACTAGTCACTACTGGAATATACAGGGTGAGTCAGAAGTATGTTTAAAAACTTTCTGTACGTGTTCCAGGATCAAAAATGAAACATCTGCGGCTCGATGTTCATAGAAACATTTTTTCTTATTTTTGATCCTGGAACGCGCACACGAAGTTTGTAAACATACTTCTGACTCACCCTGTATAATAGAATATATGTCAGCTTCTGCATTTAGAATTTGTAATAACGCTCTCGTACTGAAAATACCCTCTACCTCATACCCTCGGAGCTGTCAAACTACAAACACGGGATGTGGCAGTCTACGGATATGATGTAAGTAATTTTCTTTATTCATAACTTCTACCAGTTCTCTGGTATTTCCTCAGACACACCCAGTGCCTCAGCCCCTCACTACCAGCAAACTACAGATATGAGTAGAATATTATTTATTCTGCGTGACTGGAAACAGACAGTCTTTATGTGAAAGTAATATTCTTAGAACTGCACAGGCTTAGGTTAGGTTTGATGTCTTTGGGAGACACCCATTTAAAATTTGTCTCGAGTTTTCCGTCTATAGGGTGATTCAAAATGTTAGGGCCAAACTTAAGGAGCATATAGAGGGACTCAAGAGAGAACAACTTTCGAATAGGAATCCACGTCCTCCGAAGTTATCCTGAGTCAGTCGAGGCCATTGAAGGTAGGAAAGTCTGATAACATATCGCTGAAATATACTTTGCTATTCTCCTACCAGCTTAATTTTGTTTTTTAATGTACAAGGATTACATTAGCAATCTTAGAAACCAAATTATTACATTCTAATGAAGCAAACAAATAATGTTTTAAATATGCACGTAAATATACTAGTAGCAATAGCAAAGCATCATCTATGAAGGTAAGTCATTAAATGTTTTAGTTACTGCAGAGTCGTGTGAGCAAGAATGGATTAAGTGACACTGTGTGTCTTCCAAATGGTCTCTTCCCTTGAAGATTTCAGGATTAAAATTTTGTCTGCATTTCTCTTGTGCGTGCTACATTTCCGCCAGATTATATTCTTGGTGAAGAGTTCAAATTACACATCGCTGACTCGGTAATTGAACAAATTTGATCGTATATGCTACTCTGCATGGCTTGTGTGAGTGTCTGGTTAATCTTAGGGGATACATTACTAGTCCCCCTTTGCAAATAATGATGGCAGTTGTGAGTGTCTGGGGAGCTAATCATGCCGCGTCTGTTTAATGCGAAGTACACGCACCAAGGAGATTCTACATCCGGCAAACTTTATCGTATAAACACTGGCGGGCCTTGAAGGGATCTGAACAGGTGTTAATAAATCACTTGCTGTTATGAAACCCCGACTGTCAGTTGTAGACGGCACAACACTTGTTGCTGGAAATTGTCCTGAAGGATTTAAATTAATACACTATCGAGTTTCCGCTTATCAATTTTAATATTACCATCCCGTCAGCATGTCTGTCTATCTGGTATTGGGAAATTCTGTGAGAGGTGGTAAGACTGTAACTTTGAAGTTCAGGCAAACTGCCTATTTAACATATTCGCAGATAACATCCTTCTTTGGAATAGATCAAATATTCTTTTTAGTAATTTCCTTGACACTTTAAACTGCTGACATATTATATGAATTTCCTTTCTTTTTTGAAGACCCAAATTAATATTTTCCTCCCATCTCCTTAGTTTTCCAATTACAGAGTTTGATAAAATTCTACATGCATTCCTGTGGCTCCCCACGCTAACCACACGTGAAGCCCATCGCTTGACTTCAGCGCCCTAAAACACCGTGTCCAACATGGAAACCAATGTTTTCGTTATACATTATCATAATTCACTCATTCAGAGTGAAAGGCCATAGCAGCTAACGTCGCCGGAATGGAAACAAGTCTCCACACACCAAAGTATGCGAAAGTTTCAGATAAGTTCTGTTTTTGTAATAGAAACGAAACACATTATACAGTGTACGCTTAATTATTTTATAAACTCTCACTATATTCTTAAGTTCCGGTTACTCTTGGCCGCTGATGTGACTGCTAATTTGAAGTACTTAGTTTGAGTGACGTCAGCCCTAATTATGGTCATCACGTGAAAGTTTTAAAATGCTTTTTCGTCATCTTCCCTTTCATGTAGCGCCATGATGACGTCAAGTGGTGACGACTTTATTCTGTTCCTGGCTGACGAGTGAGTACAACCACGAAATTTATCCTGAAAAACATGTATTGAGGACTGCTTAATCTGTACGTTTAACCTGAAATCGTAGCGAAAAACAGAAGAATGAGACGTGTCCCGCGTAAGGGGAAACGAAAAATACTTTTAAAAATTTTGGTTCGGATATCTGTTACACAGGCTTATATGTGAGGATAATATTGAAGTGGATCTTACAGATAGAGATTGTGAATGTGTGGAGTGGTTTAAACAGTGCCAAGACAAAGATCAAAGGTGGGCTCTTCTGAACAGGCAATAAATATTTGTTGTTCAGTGAACCAGTTCTCTCTCTTTTGAGACAAATTACTGACTGGACGAATAGGTTCTTTTCAGTGACGAGACATGCATTATGGAGTTGGTTAAACATTTTTAAACGATGTATAAAGTTACACGGTAGAAACGTGGAACTTCCATTTTAATGGTCTGCTACATGGCGTATGTTGAGGGCATGGAGATACGAGTACAATTTTAAGATTGAGGTTGTAGAATGTGTTGTGTGGATGCGAGTGGTTCAAGATCATGTCTAGTAACGGGCTCTCTGTATTGTCAGTTATCTGGTGATAAAGGCAGAAAGGACCTCTGAAACGTCGGTAAACTTCTACCAGACTACACAGCGCAACAACCCAGAATACAGCCATCTTGAGACTCACCGCCATGAAAACTTCAAATCCTACTATAATCACAGCCTTTCATTTGAGAGTTAATGGAACTATATACAGCCTGTATTCAGAACTACTAAAATATATGGATTAGTTACGATGTTGCTCAGCTGTTAAACAGATTCCACCTTTTCGTGTAGACATAACTCAAGGGTTCATCGCCATGTTCATGAACTCCGCTATAGCCTGTCTTAGCATCTTCATTCCAGTCCGAACCCAAACAATTGTTTTACTAAGATATATTTTAATACCTTCCTATGCACATCGAGATACCCTAAATTAGAACTTCCTTTGAGATTTTCTAACCAAATTCGTATTAACATTTATCACTGCCTCCATATATGCTTCATGTCCCACTTCACTCATCCTGCTTCATTTAACCACTTCTAACATCAATTGAAGAGTACAAATTATGAAGTTCCACACTGAGTAATTTTCTCAGTTCACTTGTTATTCTCTGTTATTAAAACAATACCAGCGCAGAAAACATATTTCGCATGCACTTTAAAGTTTCGTGATTCACCTCTAGAACAGTTCATTGTCTGTCGTCACATCAAACATCGTGTATACTAACCTCGGACCAGCACTGCGGTGTAAATGTCTACAGAAAGAAGCATACATTGTGTACTTACAGTTCGGAGACAAACCGTGTAGCAGCGGTGCAGCTCGCCTGAGCACTGATCAGTGTGTGAAGATGGAAGACTCATAACAGGCCTCGCCGGAAATACGTCAAATTACAGTTGTGCTATCACCAGGATCAACGTCCTTGATTTGTGCTTTAGCACTCACACCAAGAATTCGGAAGCGTTCCTACAGGGTGAATAATAACTCAGAGTAACAGGTTGATATAACATCGCTAAATTACCACCAAGTAACCTGTTCAGTGAAGTTCACACTCTCACAGTTCGTGTTCTTTCGTCCATTTCCGTTCTTTGTTTTCGTATCAGTGGAATTAAAATGTGACCGAACAGTACATAATCAACCAACCATCTACAATAGCATTTATAGACAGGCGTTTAGAAATTGTTGTTTACTCTCCACAGAATTCTATTCAAAACATTGTTAATTCGTCGTTCATTGTTGTCTTCCTTAGATATAAGTTACATTTACGAGGCAAATTCCGGCAACAGTGCATAGATGAAATGCTACGAAACCGTGGTTTATCGCTTACTTTTTCCTCTGCAACTGCCAGCACGAGTCGATGAATTATCGAGGCCAGAATCCAATGTCCGCCATCACGCTAATAATGATAATGAAACAAATAAGGAACTGACGAAACAAAACAGGGCTGTACAATGCTGACGAAAGAATAAGGATAAAACGTTTAAGTGGACCAACAGCCCGCAAAGATATGAAATATTATACTGAAAATTGCTGATGTTTGACAACTTAAATATTTTTAATTTTTTACAGGAAAAGGAACAAGTCTTCTGCAAAACATTTACAGCGCGCACTAGACCATCTGCATATAGGTCACCAAAGAATTGATGACGTTTATGACAATCAACTCAAATTTAATAACTTAGAGCACAATAAAAGATATAGGATTTGAGGCGAGTACAATCAATAACACAGGCGACTTCCGAGGTATCCAGTCACATCAGAACCCTGATGATAGAGACAGAATTAGTTCCCAAAACGTCGGTTTACTACGATAACCAGTTAACGCGGCTGATCGCCCGAGAAGATCTTATTCACAATAAAAGAGATTATAAAAGCCGAGTAATTTCAAACGATTAATCGATGTGACCTTCCAGCTGACTAATTAGAAACTACTTTTTATACATCATTACCAATCTGATTCGTCTATTAACAGAAGCCTATTATGCATTTACTAATAGATTATGACTCTCCTCTGACTGATAGTCTAGAATTAGCTACTGTTTCGAAGGGAATATTATTGGTAATTCAATACGATTTTATAATAGCCATCTATGAAGTAACGCTAGATGAATTTTTGAAACAAAATTAAGAAGCAGCTCATATGCACTGCTACCTCAGAGCCTTAATAATATTGAGAATTTAAGAGTTTCTTCCTCCTTAAAGGCGATTATTATTTCTAGATACACTAGGAGAACTTATACCTAGACTTAACACCTCAAAAGAAAATATTCATTCTTTAGCTGCCACCAGAAGGTCATTTAGTTCACATTTTATGAACGTAATTGAGGGGTACACAATTTTGATTCTACAATATTTTGGGAGCAGAAAGGAGCCGGTTTTGAAGAGTAGGCTACAAGTGACAAAATGGCGGACATTTAAAACAGTTACCTAGTTAATTCTCTTCTTCTGCGTTTGCAAAATCTGACATTTTTTTCGTGTGTTTTAAACAAAATTCTTGAACGTAGTTTTTTTTACGCAATTAAAATGAAATAATTTCGAACGTAACCCAGGGTTTCCATTTCTGTGGACGGCGTAAAACCACGTGACAGAACGCAAAGACACAGAAACGGAATAAATATTTCGACATAATGAATTCTGTAAAGAAAATATACAAAGTACGTTTCTAAGAAACTATTTGAAACCAAATCATTAATTTACCTTCATGTTTGTGTAGCACTGAAGAAATATAATTTTTTTACGAAATTCAACTCATACAAGTTTAGTTGTACCTTTCCTGAACAACGTATACGAAACATAGTCCAATTTTGCGATCGCATCTTCGAATGTGCAATGCTGAAAAACTATGACTCAGAAGACATCAAAGGAAAACTTCGTTTGGAGTTACTATACAAACAACATGTCTACCACTTTTGAACAGACGTATAAAGTGGCTAATTTAGTTTGCATCCCGTCGAACGAAGTTTCTCAGCCCACCAAAGATCAGCCAGGAAAAAGATTGAGTCATCTCTCTCTGTTTTAAATGAAGAAAGACTTAGTTACAGACTTCAAGAAGACAAATATCCATTACCAGGTCACAGAAAGTTCACGGTAGTGGACAGGAGAGCAGTTCCATTTCAAGTAATCAATAAATATCAGGTAAAACTTTCGAAATGAATTCTCCTGTGGCTGGATAATGATGTACGTTTATGGTGTTTGCACGTGTTAAAAATAATTTGAGATTAAATTACTTCATAACACAACAGCAGAATAACAATAACCAAAAAAATACCTGAGCATCATAGAAAAAACACTTGCGAAAATTTAATAATATCGCATTTACACATGACCAAATTTGCAGACAAAGATTTGCCACTGGATTACTTGCACGAACCAACGTTTATACACGACGTGATAGATTCTAGAAATTAATAAAGGTCGTGTCAGATATCATCGTCGATAGATATTAATGGATGCTGATTAAGAGCAGGTCTATACATCATCAGGTTTTCACAGCGGTGAAAATGTGAACTATAGTGCTCTGTGTCATGACGACGTCAGACTCGTGGCTTCGAGAGATTTAAAATTCTCACAGTGGCGATTATGAATATGTTATGTGTTTTTGTAGCGTATAATCTGGTAGAAATTTATAAAACATTTTAGATATGTTTACTGCCTCAGTCATTAGGGTTCTGATGATGGAGACAGCCAAAACCTCTGAAACGTCAACAAACATCTACCATCCGTGGCATCCCAACAATTACTCCATTCACACATAGAAGAAGGCAATGGCAAACCACTTCTGGATCATCTGCCAAGAGCGTATATGAACATGTCCCAGTCCGAGAAAAGGATGGAAGGATCCTGTTCATATGGACCTGTCGTCAGACAGAACACTAAATAAATAAATGATGGCCACGGTGGTCTAGCGGTTAGAACGCTGGATTCGGGTTCGATTCCCGGCGGTGCCAGAATTTATAACTTGTGTTGGGCAAGGCCGTGGTCTAGGCAACACGGAGTTT